>NC_132895.1:10542229-10853729 GCF_030463535.1 Salminus brasiliensis
CTTTCATTGCCTTCACCCCTTCATACACAAACAGTGACCCACATTTCAACACACACATGCTTGGGCTACTACACCTTAAGACACTCTCCCATATTTGATTGGCTGTAGAGTTGGCATGTCCGGTTTGATGGCCAATAGCAGCAGAAAATTGGGTGGGGGGTTAAAGGTGTGTTATGCCTGAGCGCATGCATGCCTATTACAGCAGGTTTTCAGAGTTCTAGCTACCCAAGCACGAAGCTTGGCGTGGTAGTTGACGACCAGTTGTCATGTTCGCCTCATGCGGGTTTCTCCTGTACAGCAACCAGAGAGCCGGAATTTTATTGGGGTGGTGGGCGTCATTCTCCGCATTTGCACTGAGAGGGGGGTGTTGGTGTGTTAGTGTGTGTAGCGCTGGTACGAGTAAATCAGACACAGTATCGCTGCTGGAGATTTTAATTGAACACTGTGTCCACTCACTGTCCATTCTATTAAACATTAGACAGTCCTACCTAGTCCGGCAGTGATGCTGAGGTGTTTAAAAACTCCAGCAGCACTGCTGTGCCTGATCCACTACTCCTACCAGCACAACACACACTACTAACATACCACCACCACCACCATGTCACCAAAATAATCTCTCTCCGAAATTAAGCTGCCCCCAGCAGATGTTGAGGACGCTCCTCAGCTTTAAGGGGTTCAGTGCCCAGCTTGCTGTCTAAATTGTGAGTGGTCAGTGTTCTGAGATTCATTAGAAGTGTCCTTCAGAAAGTGTGATTCCACGAAGGCGGTTCTACACTGTATAGTTCTGAAAATGTCGGGTTCTGTCATTCTGTACCTGTAATTGCATTTGGTGGTTCAGTGTGTTTATGTGAAACACAAACACACACACCTTTACAGTCTCGACCTATCCCTTATTCTGCCATGTGGTGATTTGCGTGCTTATCGGCTTACAGCTAGATTTAAACCCGTCCCGTCTAACTCCTCTCCTTGCACTCGCTTGTCTGAATGAGTGAGCGCAGGTCTGGCTCGCTGTGACTGCCGCTGGTGAGTGAGCTGTGTCAGCCACTGCAGGCTGCTAAAGGCCTGATTTATGCAGTCTTATTTGCCCGTCTGTAAATATGGATGTCTGCTGCTTTTATCTGCTAAGTGGATTGCGCTGCACGTGTTGTCGCTTCAAGGCTCTTCCACATCTCCAATGTAAATCTTCTCCTTAGAGCGATCAGTCTTCCTTTAAGGCTGCCTTACAACTACTGCATCTCTCTCTCTCTCTCTCTCTCTCTCTCTCTCTCTCTCTCTCTCTCTCTCTCTCTCCTTCTCTCACTCTCCCTCCATCTCCTCCCTCTGAGTCAGCGGCAGTAATGATTCCAGCGTGTGTGTGTGTGTGTGTGTGTGTGTGTGTGTGTGTGTTAGAAGTCACAGAGAACTGATGTGGTTTTCGTTCATTAGAAACATCTCTATTTTCTTCAGTCTCCCTGTCTCTGGGCGTTCAGATCGGTGACTGGGGCACAACAGAGGATACAGCGTGTGTGTGTGTGCGTGTGTGTGCAGCTCTAGCCATGGCTTTGATTGTTCCTGCCAGAATGAGCCCTCAACTACTGCTTTTACTGTAAACATATTTTTCAGATTTGATCTGATTCTGAGTGCAGGATTTAATTTTTTTGGTATTTTATGAGTTAGTCTCCTAAAACGCCGTAGCCTGCCAGCAGGCCACAGATCAATCACTGTGAATTTCTGTCAGTATATCTGAAGCATTACAGGTCCAGTATAAGCAGCAAAGCTCTGGTCTTTAATTCCTTTCACAAAATAAATATTTTGGGCACGGAATACCTTGCCCAGAAAGCTTTTGTGAAGAAATGACAGTTTGCATATTTTTATTTTTCACAATGCCATTTATAGCCACTGTGGACATAATTATACATCGTTCGAACAGCCTGACTCTCAGGTTTCTGATTTTCTGATGATGTAAGCCATTATGCTCTGTGATGTACAGCTGTTGAATTAAAATCCAAAGAGAAAATTATTCCAAACAGAGCTATCTTCAGTCCTGACACACACACACACACACTTTTCTGGGTTCATTTTGGTTTCTCATATATACACACATATATATGTATATCAATATCAGCTGATACCGAGGGGCGGGGCTAGATGCCACGTTGGCGATGCATCGTCATACAGGGCTTTTGTAATTTTTGCTTTTTTGAAGCAGCTAAATTTAGAACTTTAGCAAACTCTGAGCACCTGCCCTGAGAGCCCCTGATTTGCTGTGCTGAACTGCACTGTGGAGCGAGCTGTTTGCGCTAGCTGTGTTCTGATCTTCACTGTGCAGGTCTAAAAAAAGGTATCCTGTTAAGTGTTTGCTCCTCCTTACTTTTAGATGCTCTTCAATGATGAGAGTTCGAGTCAGATACAGTCAAAAAAAAAAAAACACACACACAAGGCTGGCCATATTCTATCACAGATCAATGTCCATATTGCCACTGAGCACAGCTAGAACTGCAGCAAAATATGGATCACATGATCTGACCAGCTGTTATGATGGACTGTAATATTGGCTGGTGGCGTATTTGGAACAAAATTGGTCGATATGATACTTAGTTGATCGATGTTTCCATTTCTAATTTTTTCTTTTTCTTCAAGTTAAAACTTGATTGTTCTTGTTGATAAGCCAGGTGTTGTGTGCCGTTTCTTCTTAAGGTCTAAACAGTCCCAGTACTGAACTTCCACATGCTCAACTGGGCAAGTCCTGGGCTGCAGTCCTGATTATCCTATCCAGGCTTCCCTGGGAAATTGTTCAATATTTATTGTTGAGCCCTGAGCTCAGCCATAATAATGCATTTCCAGTGTTTGTGAGCCATCCCTCTAACACAGTCAAACAGATGCCCCTGCCTGTAGAGCATCAAGCTCCTGCCATCCCACTTTACTTCTATAGGATGCACCCAGATACCTGGCTTTGTTCATTGGCCATGATGTACACCAAAGAGAGCAAACGAAACCCCTAAGAGGAGGCCAGGGAGAGTGCTGCTAATGGTTGTGAACTTCTTAAACGTCTGTGCCAAAAATGGTACACCCTTACCGCCCACCACAGAAACAAAAATCAGAACATTGACCACTCAGAAGATAGACAGCCATGACGCTTCTTTAGGGTTTTACAGTTGACCAGCCGAGCATGCGCTTCAAGGCTCATCGGCCCATTATACAACAATTGACAGTGGTCTACAGGGCATTTTGCACCAACAAGCTGGGCACTGAACCCCTTAAAGCTGAGGAGCGTCCTCAGAATCTGCAGGGGGCAGCTCAATAATGGAGAGAGAGCCATGCTTCCTCTCTCTGGGAGCGAAATGGTTTTGCTCAGCTTGCTCTCGGAATTGCGTGGGGGATGTTTGGAGTGACTCATAGCTTGTTCTGAGTAGTTCACAGAGCGCCTTGGGGTAGCCGAAATCGAGGGAGGCTCAAAGGACTCAATGCCCAAGTTGCAAGGAGCAGAGATCTTCAGCTAGAGCCTCAGTATCGGGCCCCTCACACACTTTCAAGTGGAAATAGAATAGTAGTAAGTGTTTGATGTTTGGCAGCAGCCTGGCCTCCTGCTAAATGGATATTGGCACATCTCTAATGGAAGTCGCCAAGCCCGGTAGAATGAAGGCGGGGAGTCATCTGGATGGCCAGGTGGCGTTCTGCAGACAGCACCGGCAGAGGAGATGCACCTGCAGCACGGAGGGACCGGTTGCACAGCATTTTCATCAGAGCTATAGGATGCAAATAAACGAGCAGTTGATGCAGGATGGAGATAATGAAGCGCTCGCTGGCGAGATTTCTCACTTTTTGTTGTCAAATTCCAGTGTGCATCTTTTTGCAGTTTGGAGGGTGGGCGGTGTGAAGGAAACCTTTAAACGAGAGAAGAGGAGATGTTTGATGCATCCAGCGGCTCCTCTAAGCAGGCATTAGGATTGCATGTTCTTGTGTGACTGTGATAATAGGTGTCTTTTGTGGAGAGCTGAAAGGCTTTTTTTAGCCATGTGCAGAGTGCTCTCCGCTTCCATTTCCTCTGCTGTGCCCATTGTCGCATGCTGAATGCAGGCACTGCGTGACAACAGAGAGGAATGTGATGCGGCCCAGCGGTGACCCTTTGTGGAAGCGCACTTACACCCGCAGCGAGGGTTAACGGTCACCCCGGCCTCTGGGGCTGTAATGACAAAAGAAAAGGCTCGGCATCACCTGCATGGTGCTTTATTTTTCTTTTTTTATATAAATAATATAGGCTTTGTACTAACCTAAATATAGGTGTCACAGTGCAACTCTTTGATTCCAGGGAAGGATATGTTAAGCTGAAGCCCAATCAGGAGGGCTATAATAAATTAAAAAAAAAACTCATAAGAAGGTGTGCAGTTTAGGTTTGCGGTGTTCTAGAGCAAGGCAGAGAATAAAGGGAGGACCCTGAGAATCACTCCCGTCTCATTAAGGAGCACTGCAGGAGACCCAAGGTCACGGGCCTAGACGTTATAGAAGTAGAGGAAAGCGAGAACCTTAAATGACTTGAACGCCTACTATAAGTGCAGAGGTTCCGTTTAATTAGCAGTACTAGAATAAAAATCATTCATTCTTGCACCGCTGCGTCAACCTCTGCATTGCAAAAACTTTTTATTGCTCTTAGAAAAGTAGTAAATTTGAGGTTGAAAGTCGCAGGAAAGAAAGAAGCTTTGTGGGATTTCTGAGCATGCTGCCTAAGGAGATGTATTACGAGTGTGGGTGGCGGTTCTCGGTTTTACAGTTTTTAAATGAATGGAACAAATACAGAAATGGGTCTCAGCATATGGTGATGTATGTGTCTCTGTAAACAGTGCAGGAAAGAACTGCACTTCTGGTGGAAATGTATTTTTATTGTAGTTTTTTTATTTTATTTTTCTACCCAATTTTGAAGGGCATTTACCCAATCCCTGTTCATGTGAACTCTCTCTATCACTAGCAACACCCCCAACACTGGGAAGATGAAGGTTGGCACATGTCTCCTCCGACACATGTTAAAGCCAGCCACCAGCTCTTTTTGCAGCATCACTAGGTGGCCAGCGTGATCTAAGGAAAGCACGGCTCCCCAGCTCAGATACAATAGCTAACAGCTAACAAGAAGTGAGGTGTTGCACACCCCGCAGGTTTTTATATCCCAGTCATTCTTGTGCAATGCCATCTGCAAGAGCCTGGTTACTTTTTGACTGAATTACTTTTTTTTAACATATATATAAATCCAAGGAGTTTATAAATTAAATTAGTCACATCATGCATCTTCAGTATCAGGATTATATCTGGATGAGGCCAAGCCACACAAAAAGGCAGATGTAAACACACCCTAGACCCATTTAAACCAGATACAAATCCCATCCCTCAAACCACTTCAAGAGCATGCATCTCTACAAGACACATTCAAAAACCAAAACCCCAGTAATTGCTGTGCAACAAGGGCATTAGCATATTCCAGTCGGAACGGCATACATTCCAGATACTAGTCACGTGAAGTGACCAGAAGTAAACGAGATCTAACTCTAAGTTCACTCTGTAGGTTCGCTGTCCCAAACAGATACAGATATAACCGATGCCAGTTTTACAGTCGCTACGCGTTTTGGCACATTTGCAAGATTTTCAATTGTGGTTGACCAATATAGAGTTTGTTTCTAGTTCGTTTAAAAGACCATCCGTGTGACTAACATGTATTCACAGTTAATTTATTCATTTACAGATGATGTGAAGTTCATACTGGGCAAAAGATTAACACTCGACTGTCAAAAGAGCAGAACACCTCACCTCACAGATCAACCAAAATCCCTAATATCCCAGGAATTGTCTGAGGTCTCCTTAAGGTCGATTTTTGCATCGGTCTCGCTGTTTCTTAAATTTAAATTTAAGTTGACGGCATTTAGCAGACGCTCTTAAAGTGTTTAGCTATTTACTCAAGAATAACCTCAGCTAGTTTGAATAGACAAAAGTTTAGACACTACTAAACACAAGTCAATATGGAGACCATAGTACTCTACTCTTTGCCCAAGTACTCTTGGAAGAGGTGGGTCTTCAGTCTGCGTTTGAAGACAGCGAGCGACTCTGCAGTTCGGACACTCAGGGGAAGCTCGTTCCACCACTTTGGTGCAGGACAGAAAAAAGCCTGGACGCTTGTCTTCCCTGGATCTTAAGGGATGGCGGGTCGAGCCGAGCCGTACTTGAAGCTGGAATTACTAAATTTCCCATGTAAAATCTTGTTGTGATTGGCTGTAATAACTGCATCTCATCCAAGCCGAGCATCATGAGTTTGGTATGGGGTTGTCGTAGCTGTTGCATTCATAGCTTCACTGAGGAATGTCATAGAGCAAAAGTCATCAGTATTGTTTGTGCTTTACATTTGTAAAACTACTTCTGTCATTTTTCCTGGTGTTCATCAAACACACTTGTCCAGCACCCCTGAAAACCGAATGCCTTTTCTCACACGAGATGATGTCGAGGTCTTTCATAACCGGCAGGTTCAGCAATGAAGCGTCCAGTTTTGTCGGCCTGGAAAAACATCACTAGTACAGATGGGTCAAATCAAAAAATGTTTCTCACCCACTTTCACTTTCATACCCACTGTTGTCCGTGTTTTACTCGCCCTGGGCAGTGGGTAAACGTGTGGGGTGAGCAAGAATTGAAGAAGAAAAACATGTAGGCAGCTTTTTCATGACTTCTTATTTCACTTTTTCTTTTATCGTAATGGTTGTGAAGCTTGAGTGGTTTCCCTTTCAGGCCTGCTAGGCTATGTGATCATCCTCACCTCACTGCATGACTATACTTCTGACTGTTTATCTGCATGGACTTTATCATCTCACATTTAATCTTGTTCGGCTTGACGCCATATTTACCTTTTTTTTTTTCTTAATTCAGTTTGGTTTTATTGTTGCTTTTATTCCTGTTTTGCTTTTTATTATTATCCGGTGTCGAGCTGTGGAGGATGAATTTTCCTTTTGAGTCTTGGTTCCTCTCAAGGTTTCTTCCTCTCAACTCGAGGGAGTTGTTCCTTGCCACTGTTGCCGCTAGCTTGCTCGGACCGGATCTCTGTAAAGCTGCTTTGTGACATTGGTTGTGAAAGCGCCATATAAATACAGTAGAATTAAATCACTTGGGTAAAACGAGTTTTTTCTAGGTGGTTGCTGGATGGGTGCTATAGTGTTAGGTGGTTACCCATGGTGATACTTAGTGGTTGTTAGGCAGTTGATAAGGTGTCTCCGGTGATTGCAAGGGTTTTGCCAAGTTGTGGCAAATGTGTGATGATTAACAGAAGAAGGGTGCACACAGTTTTGCACCCTATTTATTTAAATCCTTTGCTAAATGGAAACCATTGCTGTGTACATTGCATATCGAATGCTGTCTGGACTGGATTTACAAAAGTCTTTCTAAAGTAAAACCTTATGAAGAATTTCTCTATTAAATATTTATTTAAGTTGTGAAAGAAATGTATTGTTTTCTTAGGTAGGCCATTTATAACATTTTGCAGCTTATCATAAATGACGTTTTTAATAAAATCTGTACAGTAGAGAGGAAAATGGAGAAACATCTGACATCAGAAAACCATTATTTTCTAACAGTAGTACTTAGAACAATCTCCACTTTAATCTTGTTAAGTAAGACATTAATTAATTCATTTAACTATTTAAAGTGATCATTTTAGAGGTTAACCTTCTGTTAAAAAACTGTTTGAATTTAGTTAATGTATTTATTTATTATTACGTTTTATTTTCTGAAGCTGCGTCTTGTCTGCTGCTAGTAGCATAACAGCATAACGTTAAAAGAGAGCTCTTTTGAAGATTTTTTGAATAATTTAAAAAGCCTTTTTAATTATTTTTCTGAAAGATGGAGTTTGTGAAAATGCATATTTAAAGAATTTCTTTAATACACTGTTATATAATACACTCTGGCTTCTGATTGTTAGACAGGTCAGTTAGGTCTTGAATCTCTCGGGTTGTTGATGAAATGCATTCCTCTGCAGTGGCTCCCAGCATGTTTCAGTCCATTTAGCACCGAAATATAAAACCCAAACCATTTTACCTTTAATTGGTTATATAAATATCTAGAAATATTTGAACACATCTGACAGCTCTTTTAGCACCTCAGCCGCTCAAGCTACGATATTTATTTTGAGTACCGCTGCTTCCCACCGACCAGTTGATGGCACATACCCCCAGAGTTCCCGTCCAACCACTCAAGTGTCACCCTGTGACATGTTTACTCAAACTGCGAGCGGACGGGGCTGTTAGCGCTGATAAATGTGAGCTCACTCATCTGGCTGGTTGGGATGGGCAGAGGAGAGAGCAGCTTGTTTCCGTGTGTGTGCAAACGCTGAGCTCTGCTCTTCCCGAGTCCTCTCTGTAACATAATCTGCCTCCTGCGACCCACACATCAGTGTAGTTTAACAGATTGAGGGGCTCGAGCTGATTAGTATTTTTCATAAAAGTAGACTTTCTGACTACAACTCAGACTTCAGCCCCTCATCTCCGCCTCGTACGGCTGGCTCCAAATAGCTCTCCATATGGCTAGATGGGCCGTCGCCCAGAAAACTGGCGAGTCCCCAGATGTTCTCAATCCAGAATCTGGTTTGAGTAAGACCACTTCAGACCCCAGCCGCCAAAGACGCCTGGGAAATCACTTGTGTTTTTTTTTTCCGTAGGTTTTATTGTGGGATTTGACTTTTATTACTAGGCCGAAAGCTAATGAAAGCAAGCGGAGCCGCGCAGGCGAGGGTGTGTTTTCTGTTAACTTCTCTCTCTTTAATTTGCTTTATTACAGCGAACCCCTTTTCCCCCTCTTCATCCCGATCTTCAAACAGCAAAATGGAACAGGAATAGGATGGATCGTCCCCAAGAAAATGGGACTCCGGGCTGTTGGGGTGCTGAGTCACGTGCCTGCCGATGCTGCCTCTAATTAGTTTATACATAAAGCTGTGCAAAAGCTTTAAGAGCGTGCTGTAACTCTTATCCCGACCTCAGTGGAATAAATTGGGAGCGGATTAGTTCTCAGCCAAAAGTAGGATCCGACCCCAGCCCAGGAATTGTTTTCGCTGGGGACCGTTTGTAATGAGACGAACGACTCCCATGTGTGGCGGAGAAGCCGAGGAAGTTTCTAAAAGTGGAGGGTATTAGTGTTAGATGACTTTATTTTTTGGATGAAAGAGGCTTTGGAATATTCTCTCATTCTGCCACTATATTATGCTGGTGATTAGGGGAGGTGTATACAGGGGTCTGTATTATGAGTGTTTATTTTAGTTACTTTTTTTTTTTTTAAGCTCCCTCTCTGCTGCTGTGCTCAGACAGTATATTGTGAGAGCGCGCTGGAAGTAGTCTAAGATTTGAACCCCTAGCTGTGAAATCTGTGTGCCTGTATGTGTCTATTAGGAGGGTAGTGGTTCATGTAGTTATACTGTCAAAGTACAGACATGTACCAGGTTTGGTGTATGCAGTTGTAGAGGTATGTGCAAAGATGGATGATTGACATGACTGGAAACACGCACTTCGTTACACTTCCAAAGTTCACAGTAACGCACCAGTAAACCGATTACCGATAGTAAGAGTGATCAGATACAGAGCAGCCGACTGACCCTAGCTCAGTTTCTCAATAACTTTGCATCATAGGCCATTATCACACACGTTCGTTTATGTGAGCTGGCAAATTAGTAGCGTTTAGTGGCTTCCAGTCACGTCATCAATGGCTGATGTTACTGCCTTTTCCTAAATCCACCAATGAATCAACCAAACACACTTACAAAATTTACATATGTCCAACTGCTTGAGCCATTTTTAACTAGGCGACCAATAAAACGAGAGTTAGTCTGAGTGGTAGATGTAGGACTGAACACTGGGACGGATTTACTCATGTTTGTGATTATAAATGGTCTGAGAAACAGAGACCTCAGCAGTGTAACTTGTTGAGTAGTTTAATGTAGAAGTACAATGCTTTGTCTCTAGTCGTGATGTTCAGGGCGCTTGCTAATGTTGATGATGCTGCTAATGTTTACATGGACTGAGTGGGAGGAGTTAAACCTGCCTGAATTTTTCTCCTCCAGAATAAAGCTCAGTCTGTGCTGGTCTTCAGTCTGTCCATTCAGAGATGTGTTGTGGTGTTAGCATAAAGAAGGGAAACACTCCACTCCTTCTCTGCTTTGCAAAACACGTCACAGGTGGATTACTAGCGCAGACGCCACATGGACACCTGGAGCTGCTGAGCTCCACGCTACGCAGGGTCCCACAAATGTTTAGAACTTTTACGCGACGCGCTTCGGCCAAGGCAAACTAGCTTATGTAGAAGAGACTTCCAGAAATGTTAACTGCCCTCACGTTGTGCTGAAACCCAGTGAAGATTTCTGAGGGAGGCTGAAAACTGGCGAAAACGGTGCAGGAAGTTCGATAATGCTACTATTCAGAGTCGGACGTGATGATGCAGTGACTGTGATTAAAGGTCTGTTAAGATCGTCTTAAATGATAGTGCTTCATGTGATGCTCGCTCTGCCGTTTAACACAGATCTTTATTTATTGCTGAGCAGGAAACCCAGTCCTGTAACGAACAACACGGATCAGAACAAATTTATATGTTTAAATACTACTGTGCTGTTTTCATCCATTCTGATTTTATTTTATTATATTATTATTATTTCATAAAAGAACAGTAAACTGAGTAAGTGGATGCAGGTGTGTCTTGGCTTAAAAAGGTTCGGGAAGTCCTGCCTCAGGCTGTAAGCCGTTAACTCGAGCAAGTGAATGAAAAAGAAAGTAAGTAGCATTGTGCAGCTTATTCACACTGTTGAGATCTCAAATCCAACCGCGTGGTCCATACCACGATGGGAACCGAACCGTGACTGTTGTGCTCTGTGAAACCCCTGGTCTTCATGCGTCCCAGAGAGGAAGAGGATTGCTGTTTGTTAGTATGCATCGCAGGAGCGGACACTTCCTTTTTCTCCCCCTTTCGCCTTTCCTCTGGCTGATTAACAGAAAAGAACATTTCGATGCGGCTCAGGCTCTCACTCAGTCTGTTGACACAAATAATGCTGGGCTCTGAATAAACAAACAGTATGTAATCATTAAAGTTATATTTTTCACCTTGAGTGTACTCGCTCTAATTAAGGAAAGTGTGCGCCTGCAAAAACGCTTCTGCCAGCTGGCTGCCTTGTGGTCTCCGCTTTGATGACTAAAGGCATAAATTGTTCACAGTGGACGGCTGGCCCTCCAGCTGCCCTTGCGTCCTGGGCATCGATGTACTTCGGTCATCAATCTCAACCAAGTCCTTTATTGATACGGCCTTTGCTTCCGTCTCGTTTCTCATTATGGGCTTTCCATTATTAACTCCAATGCGTAGGGGCCGTTACTCTCTGTGGACTCCTCCTCCTCCTCCTCTTCTTCTTCCCCTGGACCCCTGCCTACAGCTGGGGAAATGCTTATTAAAAGCTGAATTCACAGACGTGAACACCAGTCTTCACTCAGCACCTCGCTTTATTGCTCACTCTCTGACCCCTTGACTGGCTTGAGCACACAGTTTTAGGCTCTGCCAGTGCCAGCGCTAATGCTTTAACTTTCATATAATGGCGAAATTGACTACCTGGATCTTCCTGGATTGCGGAGAAACAGAGTAAAATCTCGGCAATATTGGTAAAATTGGTTAAGTATTTTTTTTTAAGTATTAAGAGACCTGCTCGTTCATTGTTTCTTCCGAAAGCAAGAGTATTAGAGTTGATCCTGCTTTTGTTGGAGCAACTCCTCCAGCAAGTCTCTACTGTCCAGGGAAGCCTTTCTACTAGACTCTGGAGCATTGCTGTGAGGATTTGGTTGCGTTCAGCGACAAGAGCGTTAGTGAGGTCAGGGGGTCCGGGATGATCACCACCCCACCTCATCTCTAACTCCCCAACTACTCCTAAAATATTGGATGCAGCACCATCCATCAACGCAGTTCTTCCACTGCTCCACAGCTCAATGCTGGGGGGCTTTATACCCCTTTATCCCGTGCCTAGCATGGCGCCAACAAGTTTTTGTTCATCTGCTCCAATACTTCCCTGTAGGGACAAGTCAAGTTGTGTGTGTGTGTGTGTGTGTGTTTGTGTGTGTGTGCATCTCCACATCTGTGTCAGCAATGGGTGCAACTTCAAGCAGCTGAATGCCTTCATTAGAAGGGGTGTCCACAAACATTTGAGATTTAACCTTGTAATTGCATTGGCTGAGAGGAATTCTGTAAGTGCCAGTGTCTCTCAATAATGACCCTCTGAATGTTCTTTATTTCCTGTAATCTAGCAACAACCACCAGTGATTGAGAAAGTAACTCAAAGTATTAAAATGTTAAAATGACACAAAAAGACAGGCCTGACGAAAATGATTGTAACCCGTAACACTTAAAACCAAATGATGCAAAAAAGTGGCAAAAAACCTAAACCCAAAATGTTCCTATTAAAAACAACAAAGCTTTCTTCATTAACTGTCTCTGGTTTTTGACTGCTGGCATGTTCCTGAACACTGTTTAACCAGCCAGAAGCAGATAAGGAGAAACTCTTCCGTTAGGTGGCAAACCGAGAGCTATATGACCCTTCCTCAGCGTTTAAGGGCAGCAGTGCTTGCTTATAAATTGGATCTATATCTTCATTGTCTGAAATAAAATTAATCATCAGGTCTGGAACTGAGGTACAGTCGCAGTAATGCCCTACAGGTCATGCTCAACCATGACTGCACTGATGTGCTGGTCTGATTTGCTTTTGGCTTTGTGCTTTTGACCATAGCACATTAGTCCCATTAATCTTGTGGTGTAGCACTCCCTGTTGTTGTATTGCTGAATAAGCAACTAACTTGGCTACATTATTTAAATTTTAATGGATATTTTAGCAAGTTAAAAAAAAAATTATCTGCATATTAGTAATACAGTTTATTTTGTAATATTAATGGTATAATAAGTATACCATTGTTGTTATATAAACATGCACAAAAATTATCTGCTCAAAATTAAGTGGGATGGACCCCACATGGTCTCCACAAGACCTTTAAAGTGTCCTCTGGTATCTGGCACCAAGACGTTAGTAGCAGGTCCTTTAAGTCCTGTAAGTTGAGAGGTGGGGCCACCACAGATTGCATCAATGAGCCATAGGTGTTTAGTACTGACCAATGCATACCAGAAAACCCAGCAAGACCTGCCTGCCATTTCGGAGATGTTCTGACTCATGTTTGACCATTTGTCCTTCTTTTAACACCACAGATCTGACTGTTCGCTTGCTGCCTGATATAGCCACTGACAGATAGCACTGTAGATAATCAGTGTTTTTCACTTCAACTGTCAGTGATGCTAATCTTTTTGGCTGATGAGTATGTAGATGCTACCATCCAATGCAAAGTTCTTGGGGAAACCAGAAGTGTTTGTACAGATCCTTTCAATGAAGTCCTTTTTCATCTTTACTTTTAAGTGCTGGTGAGGTCACCTTTTGACCTTTTCCCCCACTTGGTTGCTTTATTTAGTGTTTGTCCTCCTCCTCATCGTCCTCCTCCTCTTCCTCATTCTTCTTTATGCTTCATCCATCCTCTGGCTTCTGTATTTTTGTTACCTGTCGGTTCTGTTGTGTTCTCATGTGACTCTTTTGCTTTGAGCCCAGCTGTGGTGACATGGTCTGCTTTGAGCTCGGGAGCGTTGCTTTGTCGCTCTCTGCTTGAGTGCAGTGGTTTAAGCCCAGGGTACCCCCGTGGTGTCTTCCATTAGTGCCCCTACTCTCAGGAGCTGTTGTGCTTGAACTTGGATGTAAGACTAGGGGTACTGTTTGATGTGTCTCTATCTGTAACTCAGGTGTGTGTGTGTGTTTTCAAGTGGGCACATATGTGTATAGAGACACGCAGTCACTGTAACCTGCTCGTGCCCCTGGGTCCTGCTGCCTCTCCTCCTCTGATGTGTACTTTGCTCTCTAATTGATTGGGCCCTTTGTCTCCGAGCTGACACAGTCTGTTGTAAAGCGCCCTTTCTCCCGGGAGAGGTGTCTCCAGCACAGTCTGCTTTAACAAGACAGGCCACACTCTGGGGACGCATCCTGCCGATTAGGGACAAAAGCAGAGTGCAGAGGTGAGGATCTGCACCGTTTTTCAATTCTTTCATTCGTCTTGCGCGAGATACCGGTCAGAGCGTTTTGCGAAAGGGATGCAGTTTCCACACAGCAATTTGGTCAGTTTTCCTCAAGAGCAAACCTTATTAATATTATCCTTTCTATTCAGACATGGGAGCTATAATTTCCCCCACCCCCAGGTCATGCTAAACCATGAATGCACTGATGTGCTGGTCTGCTTTGCTTTTGGCCTTGTGCTTATGACTACAGCACATTAGTCCCATTAATCTTGTGGTGCAGCACTCCCTGTTGTGTATTGCTGAATAAGCAACTAACTATAACTAACTGGGCTACATTGTTTTTACTGAAGTTACTGAAGTTAAAATCAATTAAAGATACATATTAGTAATATTTTGTGATATTAGTTCATATTAGTTCATTTTGTAATATTGATGTTATTATAATTATATCATTGTTTGTTATATAGACATGCACAACAGCCAAATTAGGTGGGATGGACCCCACATGGACTCCACAAGACCTTTGAAAGTGTCCTCTGGTATCTGGCACCAAAACATTAGTAGATTTTAGTAGATAGTAGATTGTCAGTGATGCAACTGTTAATAATATTAATAAAAATATTATTATTATTTATTGTTATTATTATTATTATTATTATTATTATTATTATTTAATGGGAAAATAATATGACATGGAAGCCATAATTCACAAAATGTGGTTATGGTGGTAAATTTCATCCTAAAATTGCCACAGTTCATGTGGTCAAGTTTCTGATGCAGCCCACATGCCAATCCATTTGAAATATTATTTGCTTTGCATTAATAGTGTTTATGTAAAGTTATATCTCTATTTCTCTCTTTTTCTTTTTTCTTTTTTTTTTGCATGTGACTGGGTGTTTGGGGTGAGCTTGACAGAGCCGGTCTATCATGCAAACACAACAAATAAACAACGTCATTGCGGGCTGCTCCAAAGGTTTCAGTGACGTCATGTCCTCTCTGTGATGTCGTCATTTAAAGCAACAATACATTTGTTTATAGACTTAACAAGGAATGGTGACTGGGTGGTAAGTCCAATTAGGGGAAGCACAGAGATATTAAAAGTTTGACCAAAAATAGGATCTTTATTTGTAATAAATAGATCTAATGTAAACATGTAAACACGCATAATGATCTTAATTAAAAATATATATTTAAGAAATTGATTTATTAGAGGTATATTTTAGAAGCAGATTTCAAGTTAATCAATACAGCCATGTGGAAATGCCGGTGTACTGATGAAAATAATTGTACAATTGTTGCTGTAAGAAATATTATGCTAAGAGAACTTGAATTTCACACAGTTTTGGTGGTAAATGCTTCTCATCAAACGCTGTGGAGGTGAATCTGACTTCTGAAGGAATTGTACACAACAGTTATGGCCACCTCTTCTGAAATGAGGTGCAAACAGTTTGTATTTGTTTTTGGGTGTTTTTTTTTTTGCTCCTTTTTTTTAGTTCTTTGCCTTAATTTTTCTCTTGCTGAGCATTCAAACAAACCAAGAGCCTCAATCAGCTTCTTTTGTTTGCGCAAATAAAGCTGCTACTGATTTTACTGTTCGGCCATATAATTTTGTGTAATTGCACTTTTAAGCCTTTGAATTGAAATTGCTCACAGCTCCTTTTTTTTTTTTTTTTTTTTTTTTTTTTTTTTTTTTTTTTAACCCTCACTAATTGGCTTTCCAGCTAAATTCTGATTATGGCTTTCATGATTACCCTGCAGTTAAATAATCAATGCCCTGCTCTCTGAGATCTGTTTCCTGCTTTATCACCATGGGAGTCTTAGGCATTTTCTGGGTGCCCTCTCATGGCCCTTGTCAGGGTTTCAGTAAAGTAGCCCAAAGAGATGTTTATTGATCTATTGGGTCCACTGCTACAGAGGAATCTGTTCACTTCGCTGCAAAGCACCGCTAAAGCTGCACCATAAGCATAAAAGCTGGCTCTTCCTCCTCATCCTCATCCTCCTGCCCTCTTGCGCTCTCTTTCTCGCCCATCTCTCTTCACTCCCACTCAGTCTTTTCCACACTGCCACTATCCAGTAGCTCCAGGGTCAGCGGCGGTTATCCGACCATATGCATTAAAGGGCAGGTTTTAACACGACAGATTTCACGGACTCTCAAATCCCCTCATCATCTGCTGACCCCAATCAACAGAACACGTGGGAGTTGGTGAGAGCGAGGAAAGTGGCCTAATCTGTGCTGCAAAAGCCGAGCAGATACCAAAAGACTTCACGGATCCTAGCAACCGAGTGCATCCTACTTTCCCCCAGCCCTCGTTCTACACACACACACTGTGCAGTTCCCAAAGGATGGGTGAAAATCTCAGTGGACCACACTTTTTGGGATTCGTTCACCAGTCCTCAGCCAATGAACCCATTAAATTCAGATTCTGTTGCTGTTATTGCAAGAGGAGTGTACATCATTACCAGCAAGGGTGAAGCACAGCTGGCAGTGGTGTGCATTCATTTGTGTGGGAAAACAGAAATAGACAAAAAAAGGGAAAGGTCTGGATGGGAGGTTGCCATGGTAGGAATGACTACTTGTGAGCTAGAATGGATTGTTTTTTTCTTCAGTCCAAAATAAATAAATATACTACATAAAGGCATGCTGGTGCACTTTAGTTGGAGCCTGTTGTCAAGAATCAGGCTGAAAACTAAAGATTGCTTATCTTTTGTGTGGCCATGATTGCAGAGTTTTGGTGTTGAGAGCTGATTGGCAGGTCCATAAAGAACCTTGTTTTGTTTTTTTTTTTGTTTGTTTGTTTTTTTTAATTAGTAAACCGTAAACCTTGATGTCCCAATCTGGTTATTTTGTCCCAGATCTGATCTGAGTATCTTAATGCTGAGTATTTGTTAATACCAATATGATCTTTGTGTCACAGTTTAGATCAGATGAGCTGCTAATTAATATGTTTAGTAAAATCTTTAATTTTAGGATCAGTTTCCATAATCAGACATTCTGGACTGGTTGATTTTAGTTTAATCGAGACTTTTCTTAAAATGACTGTTTTATAGTGTTTAATATCTTAGAATCCAGTCTGTCTCTCCTCCCTGACCAATCAGCTTCTTTAGAACACTGCAGTCTAATCACCTTCTATGTGTGAGTGTGTGTAGTGGTACACACTCTGGGATGGTTTGTTGATTACTGGTATGAAATAACTCTTCAGTGCTGGTTTAAAAACACAGGAATGCGAGCGGTTCTCCCGCTGGTAAAACAGGGCAGTGATAGTTTTATAAAGGTTCAGATGTTATGGTCTGTGTTCATGTTTCACTGAAAAATAGCTCCAGAACCTTAACTGTTATTTACCTTTCTGAGAACATCCACACTGCTCTGAAACCACTGGTTTTGGTTTTAAAGTACCAAAAACCTGGTCCATTAAAACATGCCTGGGCCACTGCGTCATTGGACGATTAATTTTTACCCATTTTCTGCACAATTTGGACCGCCAGTTACCCAACCCATACATATTCACCCCCTAGCACATGCCTCCTCTGACAGTCAGCGTCATCGGGCAACCAACACACCAACAGAGGAAAGTACTGTTTACCCGGCTCTAATGCTTCTACCCACCTTGTAGAGAGCAGGGCCAGCTATTCTCTCTCCGGGCCCTGTCTGCCGATGGCTAGCAGCATGACCGGAGTTCGTTCCTCTGGTCATAGTGACAGTGCCTTATTCTGCTGGACAGCTCGGATCTTTACTGTTACACATCTGTTAAACATACTTCTTTATGGACCCAAATGTTTGTTCTATGGCTCAAATAAGCATTTAAAACACCTTTATTTTTTTAAGAGGGCGCATGGAGAATTTGCTGTATGATTTTCCCATATGGAACAAGCTCTCTACTAAACCAATCATGGCCACATAAAAGATTACTTTTCTCTTTTGGTTTTGTGTGTTTTTGACAACAGGCTGCACCAGCATTCCTTTATAGTAAACTCTTAACATATGGTGCAAGGATTCCCAGCCTTGCTCCTGGAGAAACCCTTGCCCTGCACATTTATTTTGTTTACTCTGCTTCACACCTGATCCATCTAATCGGCTCATTAAAAAGGCCTTCCAGAGTTAAAGCCGGAGACCAGAGCTGGGGGTCCTCTAGGACCAGGGTTGAGGAAACCACTGGCGTAGAAGCCATAGCTAAAGACTGAAGACTCATATCCTTTCAGTAGGTCACACCAGGATCACATGAGTCTCAGACCGTCCAACATTAAAGGAATATCCGTGACAATGGTTGTGCTCTCTAAAGCTGTGATTTCCTTGCGATCTGGAAAATGTGTCTGGGATTTGAAAAGCCTGGTTAAAATCCTTTTGTTATGCGCTTAGCCTAAAGCTACAGTAGATTAAAGCTTTCCTACAGAATTGAACCCCACTACAGAAACACTGAGAGACTGCATGACCTACACCTATTATGGTGGTCCCTGATTAGAGTGAGGGCACACTCAAAAGATGAGCGGTGGTTCCAGGTCTGTGAAATATTGGAGGAGGGAAAAAAAAGACTGTCTGTAGGGAGTTGATTGATCTGCTTCTGAGAGACGGGGCCAGCTGTAGCCTTTTAGGGGCCCTTTGCAGGTTTTTGGAGGGCCACCCAGTCTGCCTAGACACGTCCCCCGACCTGCGCATTGTGATCAGTCTGAATTTCTAACCGACTAAAGGGTGTAGTATTGATAATAGCATGCTAATGAATGTTCATTTGGGCGATGCCAGTTTGGCGATGCCAGTTTCCTCTCTTTCTTTTCAGTTTTTTTGTTCGGATCCAGCTGCATGCATTATTGTTTGAGACGTTCTCTTCAGCCCCTCCTCCCCTACACACGCACACACACAAATACAGCATAATGGTACGGTATTAAAGCAAAGGTTGTTGAAGGTCCACCCTGCCAGCTGCAGGGCCCTGAGCAGCCACTTATGACGCCTAATAGGTTGAGCCAGCTCTGCTGAAGGAAGTGGGGATTTGCTCAACAGCGGAAAACGTCCAAATATTTAATTAAATCTTAATTTACTTTAACCATATGCTCTGCTGTGTTAAGTGATTACAGGGCATCGTTAGCATTGTCCTTAGCTTAAGGGTTTACAGCTAACCCCCCGGGAATGAATGGGGTGCCGAGGTTTGTGTACCCTTCTTTTCTCACAATGTTACAAATACACAAGTAACACCCAAGCAACAACATGAAGTACCACAGCAAACACTTGGCAACACCCTAGCAACCACCTGTGATAACAAAACAGCTGTCTCCTGCAACCTCCTGGCAATATCCTAACAATCACTGGGCAACACCATAGCATCCATTTAGTAACTATCTGTACTGCACAGTGTTGGATACTGTAGCATCCACTTAGTAACTCCTCTAGCAATCATCTCTAGGACATCATAGCATCCACCTTGCAACACCTAGTCACCGCTTAGCAACACAGCAACCCTTGGGTACCATTTGAAAAGTTCTTTTCTCATTCACTCCTTAATGTACCCACCACCTGGAAAATACCATAGCAGCTGTCTAGCAAAATCCTAGCAATACCCTTACAACAACTGAGCAACACCATAGCAACCACCCAGCAACCCTGTAGCATCCATTATAGTTACAATGTTTGATACCATAGCAACCTTCTATACTGTACAGTGCTGAATACTGTAGCATCCATCTAGCAACCACTTAGTTACACCATGGCAGTTGACCTGGCAGTCACCTGGAACGTCATAGCATCCACCCTACAATACCATGTTGACAACATGGCCAACCCTTGACACAAAACGTTGCCTTGGTTTCCCAGTCAGAGCGAGATTAAGCCTGGCCCTGAACTGGGCAGCATCCCGAATGGAAATTCTCCATTAAAAGGAAACGTTGGCCCAGGACTAGGCCTAAACCCTGTCCGGGAAACTGCCCCTTAATGTTCAGTTTGTAGATATGAGGAATAAATGTCGGCTTGATTTGGGCCGCAGAGAATGAGTAAATGCTTTTTGAGTGCCTCCTTTCTAAGCTGAAAAGCTCCTTTTCCACAGGATATGAAATATTTACCGGCGTGACAGTTTGCACAAGATGAATATAACCTGCTACAAACCGTCTGAGTCTTTACTTACACAGGAGCGCGCAGTCCTTAAAAATACTGACACAGCATTTTTCAGATGTAATTGGCTGGTTTAACTCCTGTAATTATACTGTACATCTCCACACACACACAACTAATCTCAGGCAAACAGGACTGAGGACTAGAATACAAGTTTTTGCTGCGGAAGGGGTTCACCAAGCCCATGCTAATTGGTGAGATTCCCAGTGTCCGCCCAGCACCCACCCTAGCACCTGCTGTGTCCCTGTGTGCAACCAACCCCCAGAGAACATCAGTAATGCTGGCAGAGATCAAAGTGCCGTGATTGGAGGGGTGTTTGTTTCAGTGAACGAAGGCTTTGTGTAGGGCGGAGAAAGTAAACCGCTGTGGTCATGGATTTAAATGACCAAACAAGCAGTAATGCGGCCGGTGTTGCGCGGCATGAGTGTGATGTTTCTGGTTTTTTGGTTTCTGCCACAAGCATGCACTGATGTTGATGGATATTCTGGGTAATTGCCAGTGGCTGTAATAGCATGCCAGCACCTGGGGCTCCCCCTCCTGCTTTCGCTGCTGGCCAGGAGTCCAAACGCTTCATTTAAAATAAAGTTATTTATAAAACTGCACTTCCGTCTTTCTAAAACTTTCTGGGACGTTCTCCAGAGAGCCCAGTTGAGTTTTGTGAGCATGAGTTTGCCCTCTTTCTCCGGTCATGAGGAATGGATGAATCAGATACTCATTTTCTCGGATTTCAGATTAATACCTAAAGCTGGCGCGGACCTTAAACCGAGCAGAAATGCTCCACATTGCTCCGTCCGAGCCCAAGAAATCCATCCTTACTTGCCCAAAGTGGCTTCCAAGAACCATAGCTCATGATACCACGAATATCAATGCTGTGCTTCTAACTACCTACTCCATATACGTCCGAGTAAAGCCTGTAAAGCTCTGTGCTTATTGACCTTACTCGTACTGAAATGGAGCAGATAGCTGGCTCTGGAAACCTGGGCTCTGTATTATTCCACCTCTGTTCAGTGTGAAAATGTTTTTTGTTCCAACAGAGCAAAGCCTGTGTCTAAGACAGACTTTTGGAGAGGCACTGGTGGTTTCTCTGCTGACTCCCCAGAATCAAGCAGAATCTTTCAGGGCAAACACCGCAGTATTACATGTGTATGCATGGGTTATTTTTTCCTGCTGTCAGTCATAAACAGCAGGGAGCTTGATTGATTGCCCTCTCTCACAGCCTACTCTCTTCACTTCTTTAAGCCTTGTTGCTGTTAATACATGTCCCTGACCTGGTCAGAGATGTGCTGTGTCTTATATCCATTGGGCCAGTAAGCACATGTCCATGCCTACCCCAATCTCTGGACCAGCATGTGTCCTCATACCTTTAGGAAGACCCCGGGATTGACCGAGAAGAAACCGTCCAGTTTTCCTGTGTAACAGTTGATTAGGAGTATGAGCTGTGCATTGACGAGTAGCATGCACACAAGTCACGCACACATTCAACATGCAACTAAATAAAGAGATGGTTAAAGATGGCTTTGGTTCTGCCTCCCTCGCTGCTGCTGTTTAGTAAGGCACACAGAGTCCCATAGCTTGGTAATAATTGTAGTAAAACAGCAGTGTTTATCAGGCCCTGGTCAGTATATTGGTTGGCCAGTATCGATGGCCTGTGGTTTAGTCAGTATTGCAGCTAGCAGGTCGAGTAATAGACTGTAGACTGGAGAATTGCTTGGGTTCAAACTTGTCTCCTGATCTCCTGCTGAGGTGAAATCTTAGTCACACCTCTAGGGAACCCACTTTGAGTTGGCCCGTGTTTAAAAACGAGAGTAAGACGATCTGAACATAGGACACATCATGATTAATATAAAAATAACAAGTTCATAGTTTTTAGAATTTATTTCAAATTATAAAACGGGAGCATATTAATAGAAAAAATTCTATCAAATTTTATTCTGTACCTGATATTTCTATAAAATGTGATTCTGTAATGGACATTCCTATAAACAATGATTCTGTATAGGACAGGTCTGCAGAATACAATTCTTTATAGGCTATTTCTATAGAACATAATTCTATATAGGACATTTCTATAAAGTGTACTTCTGTACCGGATATTTCTATAAAATAGGATATTTTTATAAAATGAAATTTTATATAGGACATTTCTATAAAATAATTTTATATAGGACATTTCTATAAAATAATTTTATATAGGACATTTCTATAAAATAATTTTATATAGGACATTTCTATAAAATGAAATTTTGTGTAACAAATTTCTATAAAATGTTATTATATATAGGACATTTTTGTAGACCATAAATCTTTAATGGACATTTCTATAGAAAATAATTCGATATAGGACATTTGTATAAAATGTAATTATGTATGGGACATTTCTGTAGACGGTAATTCTATGTAGGGTATTTCTATAGATTATTCTATATAGGATGGTTTCGCTTCAGGATAATTCTACAGTTATGTGAAAGATGGTTTGAGTTACTGCTGTTTATTAGAGTAAAAAAAAAATAGTGCATGGAGAACTGATCTGCATATCTATAAAGCACTGTTAAATTATAATAAACTACTATTACAGTATAAAAATATCAATATGAATTTATGATTACACATCATTTTTAGCCCCCTGAATCCATTTATTTAAGGTCCTTGTTTTGTATTGTACTCCTGTTACAGGGGCAGGTGGGAGCAGACAGTGTTTTATTGGGGGCTGCAGAGTTTAACACGCACGCTGACCTAAGCTCTGCACCACTGCTGACCTTGCGTTCGTGGCCCACTACCCCCTCCTCTCTTGCGTGTGTGTGATTGTGTGTGTGTGTTTGGTTGACTGTGTGGACTCTGGCGGAGCTCTCTGGTAAATGTGTGATTTTTAGAGGGCACTTTCTCCCTATCTCACGAGAGCAGGTGTGAGGGACTGGCCACTCTCTCTGCACTTTCCCCTCAGGATTAGCCCCCCAAATGTCATTCTATTTTTAACCTGAAGCTTTTGAAATCAAACCAGCCCTCATTATCTGCCCTCAACGCAAAATATCCAGACAGAGAAGTTCTCAAACTGAATATGCTAACTCATCTTCGTCTGCCTCTCTGTCTGTCCTCTCCGACCCATTCATACAGTGTAGTCACTGGGCATTTGCAAGAGGTTTCTTATTCAATTTGCATCAAATTATGAATTTATTAATTACAATTTAATAAATTACAGAATAGTTGAATGTAACAGAAATGCTACACAATTACTTGGAATAATTGGGTTTTTTTTCCCCTCCTTTTCTAAAGTTCAAAATATGAGTATTAAGCCCTATTTAGAGGGGGTAGTTTTACATGGGGAGGGTGGGCTATTATCATTATTAGTTTCTCAATGATTTTAGACCCGCCCAAATGAGCCATGTCAGTAATTTTTAGGACTGTAAACATGGATTGGCATGGGATTTATAAAACACGTGTGTTAAATATTGTTAAATCCTGTGGAAAAGCACTTTTCACGTTTCTTTCCATGTATGGAGGCACTAGAGAAAGCATTGGCACAGTTTCCTTGGGTCGTCCAATTCTGTGTGGCAAATCTCAGATGATGTACAATGTATAACACTCAAATCCAGAAGGTGAGCAAAAGGATTCCTCAGAGGCATGATGTTCGCTGAAGAGTGTTATGAACATGTAGCTGCTATCAACTAAAATTATTATTATTACTTTAAGTGGGTTATGAGACTGGTTATCTAATACTTTATCAGTGGCCACAGGATGCTCTTTTTTTTTTTATTTTTTTTTTTTGAGGTGGTAGGACGTAACTTGAGTAGCCTCTCCCATCTCTGTAATTTATCCCGAGATTTCTTATCCCGTGCAAATCATGGGTCTCGCGTTTTACAGACGTCCTGAGGTAATACACCGCGTTCCAAATTCCAATGGTCGATGCAAATGACAGTATAATTTAAGTTCTCAGCCGTTAAGTATTAATCCAGTGTTATTTATTATTATTATCCAATGTTATAAATTATTTATTTATTTATTTATATTTCAAAAATAAAAAAATAAAATGTTGCAAAGGATTGAAAATGATTACTTGTTGAATTTGCAGCACAAAGAATCACATTTACTGAAATCAAAAACTTTCAATGTTAACATTGGACCTCTTCTTTGATATTGTTGTCAATTCTTTCATTCATTGAACTTGCGAGTTTTTGGAGAGTTTCTGCTCTGATTTTTTGCAGGATGTCAGAACAGAGCTCCCAGAGCTGCTGTTTTGATGTGAACTGCCTCCCACCCTCATAGATCTTTTGCTTGAGGATACTCCAGAGGTCCTCAGAAGGGTTGAGGTCAGGGGAGGATAGTGGCCACACCATGAGTTTCTCTCCTTTTATGCCCAGAGCAGCCAATGACACAGAGGTATTCTTTGCAGCTCTCCCCTGATTTCTGCCCAAAACATGACTCCACTTCCTCCTTGCTGATGTCGCAGCCTTGTTGGGACATGGTGGCCATCCACCATCCACAGCACTCATCAGTAAACAGGACTGTTTGAAAATTAGTCATCATGTATGTCTGGGCCCACTGCATTAGTGGATGCAAGCCTCTTTAGGTCCCTACACCTTGAGGTTTGTGGGACTCCAAAGGCACCAGCAGCTTCAAATACCTGTTTGCTTAATCCGATGAATTTGTCAGGTAGAAACCTTCCTCATTATGCCTTTATCTGCACAAACCCATCTGTGCTCTGAATTATCCACAGATCTCTTCACTGTACGATGATCACGCTTTCATTTTTGTGAAATATCTAATATTCTTATCCCTCATTGCACTATTTGATGCTTTTCGGCAACAGAGAGATCCTTTTTCTTTCCCATGTCGCGTGAAACCCGTGGCCTGCTTAATAATGTGGAACTTCCTTCTTAAGTAGTTTCCCTTCAATTGGGCTCACTTTATCGCAGGTGTCTGAGATTGCTTTCAGTGATCCAAGGAGCCCCGAGACGCAATACCATCTATGAGTTTAATTGAAAAACAAACAATTAAATCTGATTGCAATTTGCATAATAATTTGGAGCGCTGTGCATTGCGTTACTCCACCTCCCCATGTAAAACGAATCCTGTTCATTCATTGATTTAATTTCCAGTCAAACTCGCAATCAAATATTTGTTTCCAGGAAAGATCAGATACAAGATGATCCACTTGCATTAAGAGGGAGAAAGTAGGTAAGTTGGGAGGGGGGGGGGGGCATGGGGAGAGGTGAGTCGACTGAATGAGAATACGAATAAGTGCTGTGAGTACAAATCAGGCTGCTGGAGCTGCTAGTGTTCTCAGAACAATGTACTGACCACCTCAGAGTCCAGATGTCAGCATCATTGACTTGATGGTGAAGCAGAAAATGCTTCTAAGGCTGAACTTTCTCCCTGCAGAAAAACTCAAAGTCTAAAAAGACTTACACAGAACTTGTACTTGATGAGCATCTTAACTGGAAATGAATTAAATGGAGGGGGTTCTCAGTGAGCGGTGTTGTGCAGGAATTGGATTACAAATTAAATGTGTAATAGCGGCTCTAGAATACATACTGAATGTGTGTGCGCTTTGTGAAGGCCCAGTTTCACTGGTTATTTCTAGTGCCGAGCGGCGGCAGATTTTGCTGCTGGTATAGCCTCTACTTGTTTTCAGAACACAGCGGTTTAGCATCACTTACCCAGTACACAGAGGCCTTTTTTGGATTGTTTATATTGGGGACAGTCCTTTAATATCACTATTTTGGGCGTTCTGTTAGCAAGTGCTGTTTTATCTCTTCCAATTATAGCCGTTTGAGTGTGTGTGTCATCTGTCATGTTTTTGAGAAGACTGGGCTTTCTCTCTGGGCTTGTACATTGGCAGTGTTTGTTTCCCTTGTGAACAATAGCCAGATTGCTTATGTTTCATTTCAGGACTAAAGTTTATGTCGTGGTTTTGTAGAAGAGAGAGAAATCTGTCCAGTTAGTGAATGCGTTTCTGCTTTTTCAGTGGATGTAATTGGCTTGGATCAATTTTGGGGGGCTAGAGCAGTTGTAGTGGCTCTTGTAATGCTGTTCTGTTGCTCCCCTCCATTCTGTCTTCCTCTCCTTCTCACTCCTTTTGCCTATCTGTATCTCTGCTTCCAGCAGCTCCCTGGAAAAGCAAGCGCTATCTGCTCCGGAGCAGAGGAGCGTGTGGTTTCCATGTGAGCTGGAGGAAGTTTTGCGGCGTGTTGTAAAATTAATTGGGCCACGTGTGTGTAATATATATATATATGTGTGTGTGTGTGTGTGTCGTGCTGGGTCCTGGTTAAGTTGAGGCAGGTGGCAGCTGGCGTGTGACCTCTCGTCCCTGGGTTTAAGGCGCTACTGCGGCAGCAGGTCTTGGCACGCACTGAAAGTTGTACAGTGCTCTCGCGCGGACCTCGGCGGGCTGAGAGAGAGGTCACCGAGCCCTGTCTGTTACTCAGCCTCGAAACGAAATAGATGTTCTCGTATTCCGTCAAACTGAAGCTCAGAGATGCGGGCAGACGGGCCAGGCTGCATCCATTGATTGATGAAAGCTCATTTTTGATGTGAATCCAGTGCGTTTTAGGCATTTCATTAAATCAGACACGCATATTGAAGCAATTAGCGCTTCAGGAGGAGGGCCAGTTACATTGTGCCAGGCCCGCATTGTGTTGCGCAACAACCAATACAGCTTAATTAGAGGCTTGACGAAGTCTTAGCAGAGGAACAAAGATGAGTAATCATGACACAATGACACACACACACACAACTCCCAGCTTTTCTTCTGCCGGGGATAGTAACAAGTAAAAGTATGACTTGTATGCTTTTATATTTATATATATATGGAGGAGGAACCTTAACCTTAACATTTTTAAATAAATGAACATTTGATCTTTGTTTGAATGATATTGAGAGATGGAGGTTATATTACTAAAAACATACAACTGAAGACAAAGAAATGTCTTTCAAAATGTAATTCATATAAAAATGCTGTTTTCTTGGCAACTTAAGACACCCTTACATTCCTACAGGTTCAGCACATCAGCTGCAGATGGTTAGAACAATGTAAGAGAGGATTTTGGAGGAGCCTGTCTTATTCAAAACCCAAACATTTAGTTTGGATTGCTGTCTAAGGCCTTCAGAACAAAGACCAAGACTCCTGGCACGATGTGCTTCAGACAGGCTAATCCAAAGTTGAAAGAATTGGCCACAGTAACAGAAGACGTGTTTGGTATTAACCAAACACCAGCATTTGAGCCCAAGAACCCATTTCAGTTGTGAAGCATAGAGGTGGAAGTGTCATGGTTTGGGGCTCTCTGAGCTCCATTATATAGTTCTCTATAAATTCTTCATTGTATCAGAGGATGCTTGAGGAAAATGTAAGACCATTTGTCCAAAACCTGAAGCTAAAGTAGAGGTAGCCTGGACTTCCTAATCCTGTTCAGATGCTGGGAGGTGATTTGGAACTGCTGCATATGCAAGAAACCCCAGCTGAAAGAATTCTGCATGGAGGAGTAGGGAAAGGATTCTTCTGGTTGATGGGAGAGATTGGTAAATGGTTATAGGAAATGTCTAATTGAGGTCATTTTAGCCAGCTCCTAGGACAGAGTGTCCTGCGTTTGTCCTCAGTAGCAATTGGCAACTTTCTATTAAGTAAATGAGGCAAATTTTCATAGTTTTCCTCAAAGAGGATGCAACGTCATCTCTGTGTATAGAAATTGTATGATCAAATATTGATATCCATATGTCTTAAAGAAAAACTAAAATGTAAGGCTGTCTTTTTCTTTTATTTAAACAAGACTGTATGTGGTATATGAATGGACAAAAGTATTGGGACACCTTCTCATTCATTGTGTGTTCTAAAATCAAGGGCGTTAAATATGTTTCTCCTGCTCATGTTGGATTAACCGCTTCTACTGTCCAGGGAAGGTTTCTGCTAGAACATTGCTGTGAAGATCTGATTGCATTCAGCGACGTGCATTAGTGTTAGGTCAGGATGTTGGATGATCACAACCCCACCTCATCCTAACGCCATCATATCAGAGAACACAGTTCCACTGATTGACAGCTTAATTCCGAGGGTCTTTGTACCCCTGTAGTCCACACCTGGCTTTAGGCATGGTACCACTAGGTGCATGTTTGTCTGCTCCAGGGAGTCATATTCTAGTGACAGTACTTCTCTGCAGGGACTAGACAAGCGCGTGTGCGTGTGCGTGTGCGTGCGTGCGTGTGCGTGCGTGTGCGTGCGTGTGCGTGTGCGTGCGTGCGTGTGCGTGTGTGTGCGTGCGTGTGCGTGCGTGTGCGTGCGTGTGCGTGCGTGTGCGTGCGTGTGCGTGCGTGTGTGCGCGCGCGCGCATTTGCATCTCTGTCAGCAATGTGTGCAACTTAAAGTAGCTGAATGCATTCATTAGAGGGCGTGTCCACAAATATTTGGACATGTAGTGTAGGTGTGTGTGTTTCTCTACTGTATGTATCACGCACACGCACTCTCACACCAATCCCGCTTATGAGTGCAGACATACACTCTGATTAAAAGCACGCCGTAAATTGGAATCTGTCTCTCTGATCGCTCCAGTTGCTGCACTATTGATCAGAGAAGATCACAGATCCGGAAAGCATTTCAGAAGGTCTTTCATCTCGTCCACTCCTTAATGTTGTCAGATTAAAGCCCCCGATTTATTTATTTCATTATTTCATTATTTATTTTTCCAATTCTCCCACAGTAAAGGGTCTCACGCCTAAGCTGTCTCTTCCTTTTTTTGTTTCTACAGCCAGAAGTGTCCCCACTGTCCATGGGGATCCTGCCTGTTCACACAGTCCAGATCCCTGGTTTAGACTTTCCAGCTCTCGATGTAGCCCCGCTGAGGAGTGCTGACCCCCCAGCGCCTCTCCTGCCCCTCTCCTCCTCTTGCTCATCCTCCACCTCTCGAGGCATCGATAGAGAAAGAGACCACCGAGATAGAGATAGAGACCGGGACAGGGACAGGGATAGAGACAGAGACAAGAAGAAGAAGAAACACAAAAGGAGGTCTCGCTCCAGGTCTCGCTCCAGGTCCAAAACCAAGCACTCTCTACCCAGTGCCTATCGCTCCTACAGAAGATCCAGGTATGTGCCAGTGTTTGTTTGTTTTTGTTTTTTTTTCTCTTCCCTACTTCTTACCAGGGGCTAATTTAATCTTTTAATAATGGTGTTTATTGCCGACACTTGAAGCAATTTTATTCGGAAAGGTTACTGTTCATAAAAGCCTTTCCCTCCATCTGTTTGTTTACTGTGTGCCCTTTCTAGAAAGATTAATTAACAGAGTGATCAGCTCTCAGGCTTTTAATGGTAGAATCCCTCCCTCGAATAGTGCCTTTATTAAACTAGAATGGTTACTCAATGCTGTAGAAAGCAGGGATGATGTGCTGCTCTTCATGTCTTGCTA
Source organism: Salminus brasiliensis (assembly GCF_030463535.1). Taxonomy (NCBI): domain Eukaryota; kingdom Metazoa; phylum Chordata; class Actinopteri; order Characiformes; family Bryconidae; genus Salminus; species Salminus brasiliensis. The sequence goes on from NC_132895.1 coordinate 10,571,765, forward strand.
TTGTGGTGGGTGAGGGATTGAAGCAATTCTTCAGATGCGCACAAACTGCCGTACACCGGTTTAATTACTGTTGGATGCCACCAAGTATCTATGGCGGATCAAAGGCGTGCATAGCTAGGGCAACAGGAGAGTAAATGAAAAGTGATTGATTAAGTGATTGGTCTATTTCCATGTCATCTTTGGGGTTTCATTTTGTGGCACATTTTATGAGGTGGTTACATCAGACTTTATTGATCCACAGGCAAAGTAAATTGAACATTTTGCTGCCTAACTTTGCCCAGGCAAGATGAGCAGCAAAGTGCTGGGCTGCCTCGGGCACCAGTGGTTTCCTTGTGTCTTGCCCACGGGCGCAACTACGAGAACCCTGTCTAGACATGAGCCGGCATTTAATAAGAAGGTATGCTGCAATGTTCAGCCTACAGTTTTATCATGGACATTCTGAAATACCTCCACTGCGGTTTAATAACGGAAGTTGGAACAAAGTTTTACCAGAGAATTTTTTAATATATATATTTTTTTGGGATATGTAGAGCCGCTCTGATTTCACAAGCTTTAGTGTGACACTGATCCCATGCTTGATATTGGAGAACAATTTCATTGTGTTATTGGTCTGAGCACCTTTACAGCCCACAGTGACTGTTGCAGTCCTTTCATTTCATACTCTGGGTGCTATTTAGTGTTTCCTCAGCAGCCAGCACACCAAGTAATCCGACTAATCAGCTGATTAACAGGCCATTATTAAAGTGTTAAAGTGGGTGTGTTGAAGCAGGGAAAGTACTCAAATGTGCAGGGCAGTTACAGTACAGTTACAGGCAACTAAAGACATGATCCCATCACGACTGTGGTAAAGGGGGTGTGGGGGGGGGGGGGGGTGCGCACATTAGGTATATTGAAATGACATTCAGAATACAGCTGCAATCCACATTGTTCCCTCTTTGCATGTTGAGTTTATTAGCAAATTGACACAGTTTCAGCTGTTTGCAATAAACCAGTCAAAGGACTAAAAGATCAAATAGCTCATCAAAACTAATGTAACAAGTGCTTTCTCTAAATTAAATCCAAAATGCCATATATATATATATATATATATATATATATATATATATATATATATATATATATATATATATATATATATTCTGTGTGTATAGTGTGAAAATACAGTATATAGATATTTGTATATAAATTAGAAATGTACATATATAGAGGTACATAGATTAAATCTTTTTACATTTATAACCTCTGCCGGGCGATCACTGGGCAGAGTCCTCAATGGTGGAGTAGCTAGAGAATTCATCTATTGAAACAGAACCCCACTACGTTCCCCTCCTCGTCACTCAAAATCAGGCCCAATTTGTCATTATCAGCTGCTGAAGTTGCAGTAATTACACTCGTCTCATCTCGGCGTTTTGACATGCCTTAATATAATTTCTGGAGATTGAATCATTTCAGCCTCGGGTTTGAAATCACTTACAGTGCAAATTAAAGGCTGAAATTGGGGTTTCACTCGTTTCTTACCCTCACACTCACTCTCTCTCTCTCTCGTACTCTCTCTCCTCCTCTTCCTCCCACTCCTGCATGCTTTCCTTTTGCTCAGGACTGTGCTGTAGATTCTATTTCTGCAAAGTGCAAGTTAGCCAAATTCAGGGTTTGGGGGAAGAATGGGGAAGAGAGCGAGGCAAATAAATGAACTTGCTGAAGTGAAATATCGGAGGACTAGAATGGCTTCCTCTAATGCCAGATTAGGAGCATCTGAGAATCCGGCTTTCGTTTTTTGTGTGCGTGTGTGTGTTTGCTAGCGTAAGCCTTGTCTCTGTGTGACTGAGATGGAACCTGTACTTTGGGGAAATGCTTCTTACGGCGCTAATCTGGTTCAGTCAAGCCTCTGTGGAACATTCGAGATAGTGGCTTGGCTTCACCAGTGTTACTCAAGTCCTGCTGCAAAGAAGTGTTAAAAAAATCATCTATCCCTTGTGGCCATCTTAAACCACTACAATAGAAGTTGAATCTTCAGCTTACCTCCTATCTCTTTGAGCCTGTCCTACTCTTGTATTCTTGCTGCTGTCTTCAGTCAGAGGTGGAAACTACACTTTCAAGAACACTTACACTAGCAAGTACAAGGCTTTGAGCCAGCTCCTGCAGTTCAACACACTGCTGGTGTGAAAGCGGTTCTGAGAAGGGATGGGGAAGGCTGCTCGAATACACAGCAATCTAACCTCCTCCTTGTACTTCATATTGAAATGAAATGGTTGTAGTTTGGAAAAATATTTTTTTTTAAATCCTTGATTAATCCTTTATTATCTTTGTTAAAAGGGGTATGGTCCCAACAGGATTTGGGAATTCTTATAGGGCAGAATTACAAAGCAACTCTTACCTTATGTTCTGCCTAAAACCCAGATTGTCAACCAATCCCTCATGTATAAGTAACGTATTTCCTTCCACATTTCTATTTGATTTTCATGACTTATGTACTCCTCTTCCCCGATCGCGTGTACTGGCCCTGACACTGGGAAGGTGAGGCCTCTTTCACACAGGCATAACCAGCTACTGCCTCTTTTAAACTGCCGCCGATGCGGAAAGCTCCGGGTAGCCAGCTCAGATGCATCGGCTAACAGACATCTGTGCCGGCCGGCATCGCGCACTGAGTACGTAGCAAGAGGGCGCGACCAAGGCCAGTTGTGCTCTCTCAGGCTCCGGCTGCTGATGGTAGGCAGCATGACCTTGGATTTAAACCAGCAATCCTCGGTCATAGTGGTAGCGCCTTGGTCCGATGGACCACTCAGAGTTCCTGATTACTATTTTTAATAATTGTATGTTTAATCTGTTTAATCCAAGAAATAAAATCACAACTTTCTTTACTTCTACTTTCTTAATTAATCACCAGATCATTTGGGAAAAAAAATTATAATGCATATTAATGTACCTATTGGTCATTCATGCAGGAAGAGTTTTTTGAAATGAGTTTATAGGTAGATGTAATGTATTATCATTTGTGTTACTCATCTGCACTCTATTTGAGCTGCATCCCGATGCGAACAAGGATGATGATTCGGATTCCCAAATGTCAAAAATCGGTTTTCTAAATGAATGATAGTGTAGATGATATGCAAGAGGGGAAACTCTGAAGTGGGAAAGTGCAGCATATGTGCACAAAAGATGGATGCCACGCTCTGTTATCAAACTTGACTAAAACATTTTGAAAACATGTTTCCACTAAATTCAGACTCAAATCCTCAGCAATAAAAGTTGTGATACAGGTCGTAATTTGCTTCTGCCTTTTAGAGTTGGGTGAAGGATTTGGCATTGCTTGTTTGGTAGTCCAGTAGTTGGCAGCAACTACATACGGGTGTTTTTCGTTGCAGCCAACCAAAGCACCATCGAATAAGCCTGATCAAAGCTTTCACCAAATTCGGAAAGGGTGAAGCAACGTTTAAAGCAGCGTCCATTCTCCAATTTTACCATTTTACCAGAGCAGCAATTTCCAGTCTGCTCCGAGTCCCAAACCGAAGTCGTGGAATCACTGAAGAAAGCGGGTAGGATAGCTGTAACATGATGCATTATTCATCTTCATTGATTAATTGCCGGTGTAACTGTCCAGTGACGGCCCTGGCTGAGGAATTTGAACAGAGATGATTGTTAAAACAGCCCTCTGTAGTAGTTGTGTTGGACCTTACAGTGCCCTGCCTGCTCTGTCCTCATCTGACCTACCTTAATGAGGACTGGGGCTGTGGCACTTGTTCAACAGCTCCCCCACCAGCGCCCGCGCCCGCGCCCACCCCCACTGTCTCTCTCACACTGACCCTCATCTAAATCAGCCCCACCCCTGCCTGTGTGTATCCAGCACAGTCATTAGCAGGCCTAGCCATGCATTGTTCTTATCAGGCCTGCCTCGCTACATGCGAGTTAATGGTGCCCCTGTGCCCTTGGCCAGGCTGCGTGATTACTGCTGAGACTCTGAGAGAATGCAGGCCGCCAGGTGACCGGCATGGGCTGCACCACCTCTTGTACGAGAGCGCCAGTAATAGATTGCCTTGGATGAGACAGAAATCCACTCAGGCACAGGTGCTTCAGCCTGGCGGGGACATTCATGAATTTGAGTTCAAGTGCTCAGATCTTAAGTGCTGACCGCGATGAGAGAGTGGAATACATATGAAATGCCACAGTTTGCGGTCACTTCTTGGAGCAGTTCGGCTACCGGGTAGTTGTTTTGTCATGCAGGTTTGTGTATTGATGCCCAGTGCGCGCTAAAAGTCTGAGGACTCTAGTGAACTAGGGACAGTGAGCACACACACACACCCAGAGCAAGCTGCCACCATCACATCAATGGACAGCTCAACACGCTTGGAGGAGAATGGTTCTGTTACGTCAGCTAACGGATGCCTATGTTGACTGGCAATGCCCTGAGTGATAGGGGTAGAGGGAGGACCATCCTACCCATTAAGAGAAAGCATGGCAAATTGTACGCCCCGGGGCTTCCAGCCACGTCCCAGCTGACCGTGAGGAGTATGACTGATTAGATTTTAAGTATCCTCTTGTGTATGCAGGCGGCATATGAGATTCCCTCTCCGTATGTGGCCGTTCACTCGTTACGCAGAAGTTGCTCATTTGTTGCTCAGATGACTTCTGCAGGTGGAGAAAAAAAAACTGAGATTGAGTTTGCTGAGTTTAACGAGGGTTGTTTCTTCCTGCTGTTACTGCCCTTGAAATGTGTAATGAAAAAAAGACTTAGTCACCATTAGGGAATGCATTGTTGTGGGAGGCCGTGGCCTGGAGGGACAGCAGCAAAATGGAGCGTTGTCAGCGTGCCATTGCTCAGTCAGGATCGAGAGGATTGATGGGAAATGTGAAGGATGATAAGGCATTAAATCAGATGCCTGCACTAAAGGATGGGGATCGGCCGTTCAGTTGAGCTCGAATGTTGCTGATCGCTGGGGAAATTTCATCATTATCTAAGGACATTGTAGTGTTTTATGATCCGCCATTGAAAAAGGGGTCAAATTTGTAACAGTGAGGTGGGGCCGGAACGAGTGGGTGCTTACCATGAGGGATTTTCTAGCGCACCGCCCGCGAGTAGAGCTTGAGCAGGCTTCAGGCGAATGCGTACTTTGTTTTAATAATGTAGAGGCAAGGAGTGGAGCACTTTTTTATCTTTAATACAGTGCTGTGAGCCACCTACTGTAATCCATCTCTCTCAAAACTGGGTAATATATTTCCTTTCTCCTTTTTTTACCAATTTACAATTTCCCTTAAATAATTACAAGTAAAGGGGAGGGGGGAGTTAGTAGTATCATTACTGAGGCTAAGAGAACACTGTCAAAATGGGGTGCAGAATGAATCATGCATTATCTTTAATTAGGGAGCAGCAGAGTAACACTAAACACGGCAGTGGGATTTAGATGGCGCGGATATTGTCAACATTCCTGTTCCACTCCTACGTTTCATGATCTGATTTGCTTGTCCTGTTCTGTAACCCCCCCCCCTCCAGGTCCCAGTCTCACTCGCCCAACAAGAGAGATCGCCATGGTCACACTTCCGAGAAACGCAGAGAGGAGAGAGACCGAGAGCGCTACGCGAGTGGCACTTATCGCCTTGGCAACAGCCCAGGACTGGGCCGGAAGCGCTCAAGGTCCAGATCCAGGTACAGACGTACAGAGTGTTCTGTGTAGCGTAGTGTTAAAGAGGAGAACAGCTGAAAGTGTTCATTGTTTACGGAACGTTTTTATGGTGGCACGAACGCCTAAAACCAAACGTGGCTAATCTGTCGACCTGCGTAGATACAGGTCTTAACGCGCCTGGCTCATTAATCTGCATTAAGCCAGCCTGAAATCAGGATTGACAGTTTTGATGGTTCATGTCCCTGATCAAATTTAATTTGATATTTAAAGTGCTGTGAACAGTTTTTAAACACATCACTCTCTCCTCAGTCTGTATATGGAATTATTTTTATCTCTAATATCACAAGAACCAACTAACATCTCCAGTTCAGCTTCATTTATATAGATCTTGAAGAAGGGCTCTTCGAATGAGGCCCAGTGTAGCACCACCAATCAGAACAGTGCTTATGTCTCATATCTCTGTCTTAATGACAGGTGATAGGGACTTGCTGTGGGATTGCTAGGTGGTTGCTATGGTGTTGCTTGGTGATTGCATTGAAGTTGCTAGATGGTTGCTATTATATATCAGGTGATGGCTGAGGTGTTACTAGGCAGTTGCAGTGGCATCCCAGGAAGTTATGTTGCTATGGTTGCTAAGTGGTTGCTTTGATGTATCAGGTGGTTGCTATAGTGGTTTCTAGCTAGTCTGCATCATGCCTATATTGGAACACTGCTCTACATATTATATTATAACTGACATAAAATCCCGTAAGATGCTTTGGTGGAGTCTGGGGAGCTGGTGGTGTTGTATAGAAGTGCTAAAGTTTAATAGTAGACTTACTTTCATGCTTCGTGTTTTCAAAATGTCGTCGGATTTGTATTGCTTGTGATTCAGGAGATCCAGTGATGTACACAGAATGATTTTGGGTTTGGTCCAGACCTTCAGACATTTCAGGGTTTATCAGTTTGGTTCAACCCAAAGAGGTTGTCTCTGCCTTACCGAACTGAACCATGGATGGGTTTGTTTACAGTGTTTTTTGGTGGTTCAGACTTTCAGACCTGTTAAATAGAGTTGAGGAAGGCTAGAAGAAAGAGAAGAACTGAGCAGCTGGAGCACATAGAGGCGAATAGATCTGTCAGTGACAATACAGCTGTAGCAAGACAAGCTCGTTCATTTGACAAATTGGAACCGGTCTCAAGTTCTGCGCTTGCATTTGGTGCTGCTGGTAGTAATGCCGGAATATCAGCAGTATGGTGGACCCAAATTATTCCGGGAAAGGCAACCCGGAACCCAGCCTTCTGCACACCAGTCAATGTCATGCATAGGGAGACGCAGCCCATGTAAGTGATGACAGTGAGAGCTACGAGAGCTACAGTATCATTTAAGGTTCTCGCTAAACTGCAATGTGAACCCGTAACAAAGCTAATTAAATGTCCACAATGTGACAAAAACATGAACCATGGGTTGGAATTTAGTCCTTTAGACTTTCCGGTGTGAAAACACCCTCCTGAGAAATCCAGCTAAGAGCCAGAGTTACTAGTATGAGCGTGACGTTGAATACAGAGCGATGCAAGACTTGCTTAGACTGCGTGATCATGGAGTCTGTTAACATCCATCATGGAGTGACGACACTCAGCTAGCCCACAGACCCTCTCTGACAGCGTGACTCCTTCGCAAATAAATCAAGAAGTGAAAAGAAAATGCGCTCTGATTCCTGATTCACGCGGTTTCTGAGTAGCACTGCTTGAGGTGTGAAAACAGGGGAGGTGTGTATGAAAATTGACGAGCTGAAACAATTTGCTAACCTGAGCTGCCTCCTTGAGTGCAGAAGAAAATGTTTTTAATGCTAAGTAGAAAGGAGGCACAATTACTTTGAAAATAGCCGCAGTACTGTTTGTGAAAAGGCACGCTATAATTACGTCTTGTATTTTCTCCTCAGAACTTCCTGTTCTTCTAGAGTGTTTCTTCTCCCGGTCGCTTTCTGCTTTCCACCATGTCCACGAATGGTTAAAATGCACTGTGGGTGCATCTGTCTGTTCGATCCTCCACAGTTCTAATTAGCAGTTAGTGTGTGTGTGTCTGTCTGTGTGTCTGTCTAAGTAAATCCAAGTCTTCAAACTAAGGCCAGTTGCTATTGTTAAAGCCCCTGTCTGCTGATTTTAAATATCTACAAATGTATTTTAATAAATATTTATGAAAGTTATGCCACAGAATAAGCATTTCTCAATGTTATATGCTCTACAAATGCAAGATGATTGGCAGTGGCTTCACAAAAGCAACATTTACAACACCAGCATCGCTACTAAAACAGTTGTTTAAGACCTATAGAGAACTATGGCTGAAAGGCTAGCTAACACTGCAGATGAGATCAGATCCTGAAACTGGTGGTATTACTATTATTATTATTATTATTATTATTATTATAGCCATTTATTTTAATTTGACTAAATAGCATGTTTGACTGAAGTGGTGACACTCCATGACTGATACATGTGCTCACTGGATCTGACTGATCTAAAATATCTTAAAATATCATTTTAAACAAATAAACAACACATTTACCTCACAGCATGATTTTGAAATTCCACCTTAAAACAGTGCTACAGTTAACTTCTGCATCATTTAAGGTGGACAGGAAAATTCCAGGAAGGTGCTGGAACCAGTAGGAAGCCTCATTGGTGCAGCCATGTTTGATTGGAGCGGTGTACATCACCACATTCTGAATTTAAGGGCAGAGAGATTGGACTGAGCTCATGTGATGAGATGGTTATGTTACCACAAGAGCGGCCGACAGATCAACGTTTCCAGGCTGTTTTAGCAAATAACGAGGGAAAGGCATCACAGGGGTGTGTGTGGGTGTGTGTGTTGAGCACAGAGCTTAAACTAGCAAGTGTGTGGATGGTATGACCGGCAAACTTGCGTTGATTTGCACAGGTGTTGCTGGGTTTTAGGGACGCACGGTGTGCTGGGCTGGGCGAAGCAGGTTAGATGAACTAGTGGAATGACGGTAGGTGATGTAAACCTACTGCTAACTGTGATTGGTCCTTTGGCTGGCCTACCTGCCTGAAATCTAACACATTTCTCCCCTGTTCAGAGTAAGTTCATCACAATAGCTCTAGATATCATAATAGAGAATCATAAAAATGAGTAGACGAGGGCTTTAAGGTTTAGGATGTGGCTCCTTGGTAAATATGGGTAATTAAAAAAGATGCACATGGTCTCCTTCTTTGTTTTTTGGGGGTTCATCAGTAACTCATACTGGTTTAAAAGAAACATGACTGCACGTTTAGTTGATTAGCCTTTTGTAGCTTCAGTACAGAAGTGCTCTCCGTTCTTCTCTGGGCCGCTTGTGCTCATTCAGATATAACAGCACAATTAGTACAATAGTTCTGAATAATTAACACACAGACATTAAGTGAACATAAGTGTTTGTCACAACCAGGCCCATTAGCTCTTATCACAACACACCAGTGCTGCATAATAAACACAACGTTTGGTACCGTCTGTTCTTAATTGGGGAAATATTGCAAGTAATGGCCACTGATCTGAGCCGACTGGAGAGCTGGAAATCCGATTCTCAGACTGCTCATCCTCGCAGCAGTGGACGTGTGTTTATTTCTCCTTCCTGCTGGCGAAGCTCCGTGCATCTTGCTCCCCTGTCAGATGAGGGTCAGCGTAGGAGTGAGTGTGTGGTGGGGAGTTTTAATGGAGACTCGATGAATGTTGACTCCAGAGCTGATAAGACTTTCTCATTGCTGAGTCCTGCAGCCAAGTATTATCATAAAGTCCACCTGCAGTTTGGCCATTTCTCAGGGTAGCGTGTGCTGTGCAGCTCTCTATGAAGGAGGGGGAAAAAATGCTATCCCAGTGCTTCCTCACAGCTTGCGCCAGCCTTTTCATTCTGCCTAATCCGCCCTATTGAAAGAGGCTGTGGGATTTTGCCTGACGCCACCATCGATTGACCGCCCGTCTGTGACTCCAGCCTCACCTTCTCACCAGGAACCCATTTTACCATTGACTCGAAAGCAATTCTGAAGTGTGAAAGAACAGCAGGGAGCAACGGTCATGATAACTTCAACACTCAATGCCAAGTCTGCATTTCTACCACTTATGGACAAAAGTATCGGGACACCTGCCCATTCATTGATTGTTTTCTCTGAAACCAAGAGTATTAAAAAAAGAGTTTATCCTGTTGGTGTAGTAGCAACTGTCTCTACTGTCCAGGAAGGCTAGGATTTGCGTTGCTGTGAGGATTTGATTGCATTGAGCAATAGGGAGGTCAGCATGTTGACTGATCACCTCCCCACCTCATCTCGGTGGTATTGGATGCAGCACCGTCTTTCCAGAGAATCCAGTTCCACTTCTCCACAGCTAAATGCTGGGGGGTTTTATGCCCCTCTATCCTACATCTGGCATTAGGCATGGTGCCCATAGGTTCATGTTTGTTGATCTGCTCCAGTCCAATTCCTATTCTACTGGCAGTACTTCTCTACGAGGGCCAGACGAGCTGTATGCGGAGCATTCTCCATTGCTTCTCATGACGTAGTCCTCGCTGGAAGATCTACAAGGTGTTTGCCGCGTGCTCCGTCATGACCCGTTGTCTTAGACGTAGTCTGTATGCTATAGTATCATTTTGTATGCCTGTGCATGTGCGTAGTGAGGGCAGGATTAACCTTGGTGTAGAGCCAGACGCTTGCATCCCCTGATGCCTGCTGGTACGGTGATTGTGAGAGACGTGCTCTGAGGGACTGAATGACAGCGCTTGTCTATATACACCAGCCTGGTTAGCAGCAAGCTTTGTGGAGATTGTCCTGCAGAGTTTGACCATAAAATTGTTAACACACAAAAGCACATATACACTATGGACACCCCTTTCTAAGAAATGCTACTTTAGGTTTCACCACTATTGCCGGCACCTAATTGCTTAACACCGCTTGACTAGTCCCTGTACAGGATAGATACACTGGAGCAGACAAACATTACCCTATTAGCCCCATGCCTAATGCCAGGTGTGGGCTAGAGGGGTATAAAGCCCCCCAGTATTAAGTTGTGGAGCAGTGGTGCTGTGTTCACTGGAATTATGGTGGTGCTTCATCCAGTGCTTTTGGGATGTGCTGAGGTTGGGTGGTGATCATCCAGCGTCTTTACCTTACTAACATGCTTGTCGCTGAATGTTTTTGTCTTTACTGAGAAAAGTGTAATTCATAGTACGAAAAGAGGTTAAAGGGTTAAAATCTTAAAGGGTTAGAATCCAAGCCAAGCTGCCAAGATCCTGCGCTCTGCAGCTGAGTGCATTTGTGTATGCCTCTGCGTCTCTGTGTGTGGGATTCAGCCTGTTTACATTTCTCTCAGACCATTGCGAGCCATTCCCACCTGTGCTATTTACACTAAAAGATATTCAGCAGCACTGACTGTGTTATTGCCACAGACAGTTCACCGGCACATCTGCCAAAGAGACTTCGGGCTCTTGAGCATCATTAGCTCCATTTCCATGTTGAAACTCTGTCCACATAACCCTGCATTAAAGCTCGCCCATACGATATCACCTCCGCCTACTGGCTTGTGTCTTTCACTGCAAATATCAAACCCTTGCCTTTTCCTTATGGCCATAATTTAGTCCAGAAGGGACAGATTCTGACTCTGCATGTGTTAGTCTTTGCACATAAACCAGCTCGAAAATTCGTTACAAAATGACCTGATTGGATTGAGGGGTTCATTTCCGTTCGTGCCAGCTCGATCAGAGAGTCAGCCAGGACTTTATACAATCTTGTGACTCCAGTCACCTCCTGTGACTTCTCTCCACCGGTAATTACAGATCACAGTTCAGATGGTTTGACATGGCGACCTTTAAGAAGTATGCAACTTCACCAAGACGCTCCAATGAGTCACATCCATTAACGTCAGCCTGGGAAATCAAAGTTTCTTGACAGGCCCTGTACTTCTGCAGTTTGTCCGTCTCTGCATCTATAGTTGAGATCTGCTGGAGTGAGTGTGGTGTGGCACTGCATGTCTCCATGCTGATTGCACAGTGCTACAGTGCATGACACACACACACACACACACACACTCTCACTCTCACTCAGACTTTGCCATCCCCAGAGCCACAAGTCCCTCTCTTCCAGGAGAGAGGACAGCTTTTCACAGCTCCCTGCCTTTGTGGCTTGTTCTTATTTTTTGCACTGATGCAAGAGCTGCCTTTTCCTCTTGCTCTGCGTCCTGAGCCTATGTCCATCAAACCTCTCTGAGTGGGAGGTCTGTCATGACTGTTTAGAATAGGAAAGAAAGATGTAGAGCCTTATGCAGATATGGCCCTACTGCTGAGCACATGACTAAAGGCGAGTCCTGAGTGGAACTGCTCGTAATTCATCGTAAATAATGAAGATTATTAGCCTAGAAACAATGTCCCATTCAACACTCTTAAAAAGCCTTATTGGCAACACAGTACAGTGCAGAAGGCTCCTAAGCACATGATTAAACCATTAAAACCATTGCTCTCAGCAGTAAGAGTTTTTGCTCATAACAACTACCGATCGGGGCGCTGAGTGATCCAGTGGACTGAGGATTAAATCCCAGTCCATGCCTCTTGCCATCAGCAGCCGGAGTCCGTGGGTTGATGACACTTCCTCCCTACGTCACTCCTAGTGTGATGTTGGTCAGCACAGGCGTCTGTTAGCTGTTGTATCAGAGCTGGGGAGCCACGCTTTCCTCCTAGCAGTGCTGTCAACGGCAGGTCGAAATGAGGCTGGCGTTGCATGCGTCTGAGGAGACGGGCTAGTCTTCGCTCCTAGTGTAGTGAGCACTGCTAGTAATAGGGGGAGTTCACACGAACAGGGGATTGGGTAGAAAATGGGATGACCGTTCATAAACACAGTGAAAAGGAACATTCTGAAGAAAGCAGTTGTGAGCTGGTCTGAAGAACAGAGCTTGGTTTCAGCTCACCTGACACTGATTTACTGATTGACAACTATAAATTATACTAGACTCCCATGAAAAGAGCTTTGGAGATGTTTAAATAAACATAGGGATGTGAAACCACTGCTTATTGAATGCCTGCTATTTGTATTTATTCTAATCTTAGTGTTTTCCTAAGTAAACAAACACTTGATTTCTAATTTTCACACGTATTTAAAACGTTCAGACAGTACTCCTTTCTACACTATACTCATCATTCCCCTGACGGTGGGTTGTAAAGTTAACTTTTACACAGTGTCATTGATGCAAAGCAAACCAACATGGGGCTGCTTGTAGAGAATCTTCAGCCTGCATAAATGCAAAATCAGTCAAATTCTGTATTAAAAACCATTTTAATTGAGACCTGCCTTTCGGTCCAATGCAGAACAAGAGTAGGTCAAATTCCAAAACTGGTAATCTAAGATAACTTTTCATCTCCAGCCTCCTTTGTTCCAGTGCGTCACTTGTGGAAAACTAGGTTCAGCAGTCGCCAGCATGATTGCATCAATTTACAAGCCTAGATCTGAATTGAATCTAAAAGGAAACGGCTAAAAACCAATACGGCAGTCGCAAATCGATGCACTTGACAGTCACTGTACTCCCTTGACGCACATGTGCGAACAAGTGAGTGAGCATCAGAGGCCGTTAACACGGAGATATTGAGAGAGTAAGAGAGAGAGAGCCTACTACCCCTTCCACTTCTAGCCAGTGGAAGGTAATAACTGAAGTATGATGGCTACGCTACAAGCTGGCAGGGAAAGTACAGATAAAATGATTAAAGTATAGAGAAAATCTAATGCAATGCAGAGAATTTAATAAGAAATGTCAGTCAAAATAAAGGTCTAAAGAAATGCTTTACAGTTGTTCCTTACAGAGTCAAAGACAAACCAGTGTATGTAAAATTTAAGGGAACGGTTTCACGGACCCCAGATTTGGTCGATCATTCAAGTCACGTTTAATATCTAGAGTTTTTTCTGTAGTCTAGAACAAGACATGCTAGGCTGACATTGCGAAGCATTGAATTTTAGGCTGTCACCAAACCTATCTCTGTAAATAAATGGCCACAGTTTTTGGCCACAGTTTGACTTTCATCTACAAAGTCAAACATCTCCACATATCAGAATAATGGGACAACCATTTTGAGTAACCTCAGCACAGTGTGTGCCATCATTCCTCTCACTGTGGTCCAGTTTGAAAGTGGAGTAGTTCTACAAAGCAGGACATCATGCAGATGCCAGTGTAGATCACATTTTTGCCTAAATGTTTAAACAGGAGTATGAATTCTGTTTTACTGAGTATGTATTAAATTAAGTGTTGAATGACGTGTCCTAGATAAGCAGCCCTTTTTGGTCGTGTTTCCACGCCTCAGTTCTACACAGCCTTAAATGTGGTCGATTCTAAAAAGGTAGAGAACATTTCATCTTGAGAGGTGATGCAGGAACGTTACAGAAGCCCTGCACGATTAAGCGTTACAAAGTGTGCCTGGAAAAGTTAGTGTAGCATCCAGCCCCGCCCTCGCATCTGTCATTGTCAACCAAAGAAGCAAACTTGATTCATCACTTACCCAACACGTTTGATATCTCATGACGTTTTGTCACATTTGTCTCTGAAATGTTTACATTTACATTTAAGGCATTTAGCAGAAGCTCTTATCCAGAGCGACTTACAAAAGTGCTTTGCTATTTACCCAAGAAAAACCTCAGCTAGTTAGAATAGACTAATAATTCAAAGATACCTCTAAGTTTAGACTCTACTAAACACAAGTCAGTAAGGAGAACACTCTGCTATTCGCCCAGGTATTCTCGGAAGATGTTGGTCTTCAGTCTGCGTTTGAAGACAGTGAGCGTCTCTGCAGTTCGGACACCCAGGAGAAGCTCGTTCCACCACTTTGGTGCAGGACAGAAAAAAGTCTGGACGCTTGTCTTCCGTGGATTTTGAGGGATGGCGGGTCGAGCCGAGCCGTACTTGAAGCTCACAAGGGCTCTTGGTTCAGACCGGCTTTTGACCTTTTGACCGGGCTGGTCAGTTCTTGGCTTTGTAGGCCAGCGTCAGGGTTTTGAATCTGATGCGGGCAGCAGCTACAGGAAGCCAGTGAAGAGAACGCAGCAGTGGAGAGACATAGATGAATTTATGAACATTGAAGACCACCAGTGCCGCTGCATTCTGGAGAAGTTGCAGGGGCCTGATGGTGCGCAGAGGGGGACCAGCCAGGAGGGAGTTGCAGTAGTCAAGTCTTGAAGTGACGAAAGAATTTTTATAATTGTAAAGACTAATAAATCTGACGTTATAATATCATAAACTATGCTGTGAGATGCTGTGAGATTCTTCTTTCCTTTCACTGTGAAACTCCTGTAGAAGCACTAGAGTTCTTAGTGATGTGCTCTCATGAATAACACTGTTCATAAATCTTTGCTTCTCTTTAGCATAACTTTTATTTGGAAACTGGTAATAGGCACCGGAGGTCCCTTATGTTTCTAATTCATGTGTATGCTGTGAAAATAATATGCAATGCAATTTATGAGGAATGAAACTTTAGTAGGGGGAAGCTGCTGAAAGTTTCATGGAAACATCTTTCTGAGGTACCTCGTACTGCCAGCCTCTACCACAGCATAGTAGTTCATTTAAATTTTGAGCGAGGATAATTAACCGTAGCACGAGAAGGAAATTTCTACCCACAGCATGCCTGTACCCAAACCGTGTCATCTTTTCCTGCAGTTTCCTTCTTCGCAGAAATCTTCCTCACACTACCTTTGTCTCTTTCAGGTCTCCTCATGAAAAGAGGAAGAAGAAGAGCTCAAAATCTCACCAGGCTTCCTCCTGTTCCCCCTCAGGCTCGCCAGAAAGGGCTCGAGCAAACACCAAAGGCTCCAAGCGCCCTGCAAGCCCCTCCCCCACCAGTAGCCCTGCTTCCAGCTTAAGCAGGTCCAGGTAAAGTTCACCACCTAAACGTGTCCAATCAGAGGCACATGAACGTTAGCCTGAAGCTCAGCCAGAGTGCGCTAGGTTGCGCCCTGCGAGAGCTTAAATGGGAATCGTATATCGCTGCGTTTCCAGCAAATGTGTTTTTGTGCTGTGTGACTCACAGCCAGCGTCCCGCAGCGTTCTTAGCCGATCTCAAATTACCATCACAAGAAAGACGCTGCTTTCGGGGCTTTTGCTTTAAAGTAAAACCGCACTTTTGGCTTGCCTTGACAACTAGACTAATGACCTGTTGAAGGAAACATGAAGGCTTTGGAAATACAGGATCACCCACAGTGGCTTTTGATTTGGGGTGCGTGTTGGCAGGGCTGTATGCACACAGAGGAACGCTGCAAACGCACGGCTTATTTCGTTCACACTGACGATTGGTTTTTATTCCAAAGCTCAAGAATCAAACAGTTGCAAGGATTCGAATAGAAGAACCTTCTCTCTGAACTTATTTGGGTTTCATCAAAAAAAAAGTTCATCCTCCTCTCTGTCTCTATGGGCTTCCATTTTCTTTGCCTATTTCTGTTTATTTTATTTATTTATTTATTTTGCCTGTGCACTTGTTGTCTCCCCCAGGGATGGATAAATATTTAATGGTCGTTCTCTGGTCCTCCAGATCCTGATCTGAGATCTGGACTTCCTCCCTTCCCTGCCTGTCCTTACAGCTTTAAATACACACCAGCTGCCATGAATACTGTATTAGCCACTGCCGATAGATGACTAACATCTCCCCATGACTTCTGTGTGTGTGTCTCTCGCGCTCGCGCTCGCGCTCTCTCTCTCTCTCTCTCTCTCTCTCTCTCTCTCTCTCTCTCTCTCTCTCTCTCTCTCTCTCTCTCTCTCTCTCTCGCTCTCTCTCTCTCTCTCTCTCTCTCTCTCGCTCTCTCTCTCTCTCTCATACTCACGGTCTGCCTCTCGCTCCTCTCTTATCTTTTGGTCCTGGTTTGTACTCTCGCTCTGTGTTTCTCTCATTCTCACTGTGAGCGTGCTGCTAGAGTGAGGTGTTGATGGGTGCTGGTTGTTAGCAAAATTTGGTGTTTAAGCAATGCGACTGCATTAGATACCATCAATTCTAAAAATGACCGGTCTCTAGGGATGTAGCGCTTTGGATCTCATCATGGTTTGGACATCACAGTTCAGTGTGACTTCGGTACTGTGCCAGACAAGCAGGAAAACCCCACAAGAGCATTAAGCTAACCCAAGTTTATTTATTTATTTATTTTATTTTATTTTATTTATTTATTTTATTTTTTTTTATTATTTTTATGTTCGTGTGGAACAGTACCACCCTGAGTGTTATGGGGTTTCCTCACATGAACGCCGACACACTGTCCTTGGCGGATCCACCATGATTTAAAGGGCTAAAATATGATATAAGGGGTTTTCCTTTTACTGGAAAAGTGCTGTTTTGGAGATGCAGGGTTTTTACATACAGAACAGTGAGAGATAAAGAATAAGGAAGGAAAACCAAAAGTATGAGTTTTTCTTTCTACATGTAGCACCAAGGTGGAGAGGAGGAACGAATCTACCAGTACCCTGGAGATATTCTACAATTCCCACAATGCCATGCAAATCTAAATCTAACTTGCTAACTGCTTATAGCTTATAGTTAACTACTTATGGCACCATGTGGATGCTTTGTCTGTTGCAAAGTTCTACATGCACAAAGCTGTGACGTCCGTACCCTGACCTCTCAGTACGAATGCACATTCTGTTACACTCCTATTGGTCCTGGTGATGCATTATCCCATTTCTACAGTGCACGTTGTCTAGTGTATGCATTGCGATATTACAAACACCCTTCGGTCATCATAATAGTAGTAGTATAATAATGATTACTATTATAATGTTAAAAATTGTCTGTCTCTGTCTCTCTATCTTTCTCTCCCTCTCTCTCTCTACCCCCCCATTCAGAGATGGTTCACAGGAAAAGGACAAGCCGGTCTCGTCAACCATCGTGTCGTCAGTGCAAACCAAAATCACTCAGGTATGCTGCTAAATCTAGCTGAGTTTGGCAGTCTGTTGGTTAGCAGCACCATTCAGAGATGAGCAGCTCTCGCGCCTGTGTAGATCACAAATGTTTATTACAGTTTATCAAAACTCTCCAGCAACATTTCTGTACTTCAGTCACTGTCGATTATGTTGTATGTCACTCTCACTCAAGTGAAGCTGACAGAATATTAAGCGTCAGTGTATGCGCCGCCTGCCTCTTGATCCTGTCCCTGCGTTTGTGTGTGTGTGCTATGTTTGTGTGTGTGATGTCTGTCTTTGTAAGAGGGTATCATTCCAGCAGGCTGATAGACAGCCTGTCACTGTAGACAGCTTTTTCCTGATCTCTGGCCTTTTCTGTGTTGTATATGAAAAGGTGTGTGTGTGTGTGTGTGTGTGTGTGTGTGTGTGTGTGTGTGTGTGTGTGTGTGTGTGGATTTATCTGTTTCTCTTCCTCTAGCACTCTGAGTGTGTGTGTGGAGTGAGTGTACCAGATCCTATACCAAGGGATGAATAACGTATGTTGTTATGCAACACGTCCGTCTGTAAATTACACTGCCGGATGATGAGCCATCTCTGTCCATTACTCAGCTGCCAATCATGCCACTCATCACCAACTGATCTCTTCATGGGAGAGAATTAGTTCCTCTAAAGAGTGCATTATTTCGTCTGTACTGATGTCCTGCTCTTGACGTAGTGTCCGTGCCTCTGGAGCTGTTTGCAACTACTGTCCACCCTCGCTCCAAATCGATGCCGACTCCTCTGAACCCTGGCAGGTCCTTCCTGCAGTCAGAGTCTGAAGGGAAGCTTATTATTAAAACTAACAGCTGCTGCCGGAACACACACAACCACCACTCAACTGGACAAATAACTACCCGCTCTGGAACTCCAGAGGAACCAGCTTGCTGTAGCAGATGTGCTTGCGTGTGTTGGACCCTAGAACACACCAAGTTCCATTATTCTATCAAAGCTAGTTCCTCTAAAAAATACTACTAATAATAATAATTTTAAAAATCTTAAGTCATCAAAATGAGCGTCTCTGCTATTTTAGTGTTCATAATCCAGATCAGAATCCATGCTAACTTTCCAAAATCAAAGCTATCAGCGCTCGTACAAACGTCTTCCCTCAAGTATTCCCTCTGTGTGGACATGTGCTCTTGCTGCGTACCATTCTGATGGAAGCGTGAGGAGCAGTCAGTCTGGCTGCAGGTAAAGGGTAAAGAGCTCAGTCCCTGTAGAGAACCTGTTAAGATGGACAAGGGCGAGTGTTTAGGCTTGTAGGGTCATGGTCCAGTTTTAAGGGGGTGGGGTTCTTTAGTTTTCTGAATATCTGATATTTGTGCATGATATATGCACAGTGTACACTTCAGGTATATTCATGTTATTAAATTCAGTCCAGTTTAGAGAAGAGGTATTAATAGATGTATAACTAGTATAGAGAAATGTAGCCTAGTGGTTTGGGCTCAGAGTGGCTCAGCGGTCCAATGCGCTGCCACTGTAACCTAGGGGACGAGAGTTCGACTCCAGAGTCATGCTGCTTTGCCATCAGCAGCCAGAGTCAGAGAGAGCACAGAGTCATGCTCTCTTCCTCTGGTGAAGCTGGGGACCCAGTGCTGCCTGGTGATGCCGCATCAGCGAAAATCAGTGAAAAGAGGCAGTGGCTGGCTTCACAGGTATCAGAAAAGACATTTTTGCTCTTAGTGTCTGGGAGCATTGCTAGTGCTAGAGGGAGCTACGGTCGGGTGTGTTAATTGGCAGTACCAAGTTAAACAGAGAAAATAGAAAACATTCAACCAAAAAAATTTGTAAAACATCCTAGTGGTTTGATGTCAAATGCTGGATCGTAGAGAATCTTAGACACAGATGGCTTTACAGTGGTGGTGATGGGAACCAGGGATCACAAATAAATAATATTTTCTTTAAAGACATTAAATTTTGTTACATTTATGGCATTTAGCAGGTGCTCTTATCCAGAGCGACTTACAAAAGTGCTTAATCATTCACTCAGAATACCCAAAGCTATTATCCGTAGACCCCGAATTCAAGCCGCTGCACCCAATAACCCTAATGCAACATTTTGCAAGTGTTACACAATACCTAGAACCAAGCATTACTAACCAAAGAAACTAGTGAACCTACATGCATCTTCTGAGTTTTTGTAATGCTCATAAAAGTAAAATGTGTGTAAATTTGAAATAAATACATGCTTCCCTTGGGGGCTGTTTTGCCTTACAATGGCCTGAATGTTCCTCTCTGCCATGAATGCATTTTAATAAATACATTTTGTGCCAAGATTTTCTCAGCATTATCTTATATTATCATTACACAGTGTGTTCAGAACTGTTGTGTGTTTATAAGGGAGCTTTTAAAGTCGTTTAAAACTTTAGACATCTGGTTCTGGCCCCCACTACTGTGAACAGTTAGGACAAGGTGGAAGGAGTAGTAAAACAGTAGATGAATCTCAGCTCGCTGAGAAAGCTTTAGAACAGGGAGGGTTGTGTTAAACTGTCAGGTCAGTAGTAAGTCTATGGTGGTTCCGACACGCTGATTAATGGTTATAGAGGCTGATAAACTGCATATGGCTGCTGTCAGTAACTGTAAACCTGCACAGTGTACCAAATTATACGGTAGATGTTTTATGATAAATTGGCCAATGGGTCAGAACAGATCCCTCAGATCCCTCAGGTCCTTCTAGGGCTGCAGGACAATCGTATTGATTTCTAGGAACTAAAAATACATCATTTTTATTAAATATATGATCATGCTGCTCGTTCTCCTTCAACTCTGCGGGTGTTTTAGTAATGATGCTTTTTCTTCCTTAGGTTTTGGTTGGAAGCAAAACATGAATAACATTTTTAAATGCCCAAATCGTCCAATTAGTATTTTCCCTGTGGTTTTAGGCAGGAGGAGCCAAACAAGCTCTCGTATTTGTTAGAACTCTACAGAAGGTTTTTGTTAGATTAACTACCACTACGTTTAGCGTGTGAGGGTGGAATTAACCAATCATGTTTTGATTAATGACGAGTGAGCCCAATTTTACAAAACAGTCACTCACACTTGGCCTAAAGAAAATCACCATAAAAATGCCACATACTCTGGACAAAAGTATTTGGACACCTCCGCGTTGAACTTTTAACCCCAAGTGAGCAAGCCAAAGCAACACTGCCAAGTCAAAACTCACTCAAAGCTGGAGGAAGAAACGTTGAGAGAAATGATGAGGTTTCAGAATCAGATTTATTGGCCAAGAGTGTATCTCGCAGTAGTAGAGGTAGTAGTAAACATCTCAACAATTAGATGAGATTAGATGCTGTCTTTAAACACTGACTGAAGACCCATCTTTTCCGAGAGTACCTGGGCAAAGTGTAGTGTTGAATATTGTGGTCTCCATATTGACTTTGGTATTTAGTAGCATCTAAGCTTAGAGGGATCTTTTGGTATTTTCTGAGTAAACAGTGAAGCACTCTTGTAAGTCACTCTGGAGAAGAGCATCTGCTAAATGCCTTAAATATAAATGTAGATGAGAGAAGATAGTAGTTAGAGTCCATGTTATTTAAAAAAATCCAACAAACTATTACCGAACTTCTGGAATCCCGCTTTAACATGCGTTTATAATTGAATGTCTAATATGCTTAATATGGCTAATATGCTTAATATGGCTAATAGGCTTAATATGGATAAGAATGACTCATCTAAGTATGTCCTGATTAAGTCATCTTCAGTTTCTAAATTCAGGGTTTCTCAGGCCGTTCCTTTGTGGCCCAGCAGACAGCATACTTTCTTTGCTGTGACCCCAGTACACCTGTATCAGGTGTTCAGAGTGTGTAATTGTGGGGTTCAGGTGTGGTGGGAGCTGGGAGATTGGGTTGAAATACATCAGTTTAGGGATTTAAAAGCAGCCTGGTGAGTGGGCCGAACATGCTGGGCTGCAGCAGCGTGCGCCTCGCGTTTACGTTATGTGCAGCGGCCCTCAGCACACAGGGGATTTTATGAACTTTAAAATTGTCCATTAGCCAGACGTGCCGTGTGTGTGTGTGTGTATGTGTGTGTGTCTTCTGTTGTGGTGTTATGGACTCCCCCACCCCCCCCTCTTTTCACACTCCTTCGCGCACTGATATTGAGTGGACTTTTTTATGATTCATTTAGGCTTATTTTGCATGGATGGAGTGCAGCGTGTGGCAGGTGACTGATGGTTTGATTAGAGGGAGTTTATGGGCGCGTGTGGGACATGCCCCAGCAGGTTATTAATTTGTCATTAGTTTACGCAGTGCAGACCAGAGGATAGAGTAAGAGAGTAAGAGCCAGCGGAAGGCGGGGGGTAAGTTTCTGTGTGTGTGTGTGTGTGTGTGTGTGTGTGTGTGTGTGTGTGTGTGTGCGCGTGTGCATAAGAGAAGTGAGGGCGAAGGAGAGTTTTTCAGTGGCAATAGAGTGCCCCGTCCCCTGTTATACAGCAGCAAGATGGACAGGACTCTACATTACCTCCATGTTCACTCTCTCTCTCTCTTTCACGAGCAGTTTGAGCTCAGGTCAGAACACATTACACACACATCGTGGCGTTCTGAAGCAGGACAGAAATGTTCCTCACATAACCTCGTTCACAAGTGTTTGAGTCACGGATAAAAGATGGATCAAATGGATTTTTCTCAGCACCATAAATTTAAATTGTACTTGAACCGTAACCACTCATGTTTGAGTGCAGTATTTGCAAATCAGAGATGAGTCTAGCTGCTTATATTGTGAGAGGATCGGAAAATATAGTAATGCCTTTTGTAGGAACGTGGTTATGGAGTGAAATTGGGCATAAACTACATGATTTCTTATGAAGGACTCTGCAAAGATTCACAGAACTTTCCAGTTACCCCAGGCGTAATCAGCCTGTGTCCGAAATCTTCGTTTGACTAGTCTGCACATCTTTAAGTAGCACTTAGATGTTGTTTAAATGACTTGAGAGAAGTATAGGAGGGGGCGGGATTTGCAGTGGAAAGATTTGGGTGCCAATTGACTTGAACTGTTTTTCATTGGCAGCCTTGTAGCTTCAGTGCTGAACTCAAGAAACACCAAGCATGCTTAGGTTGACCAGCTATATCTAGGCTAAGAGGAAGCTGTGCTTAATTGTTTTGACCATATTCATGTATCTGTGTTGCTGACCACGTCCCACTGCATAATACTGTATATAGTGGGAAGCCTTATTCTTCAACAAAAAACATGAAAGTGGAAAGCTACTTCAGCAATAACATTAATATATGTTCTCTAGATGCAAATACACTGCTACTGTATGTTTGATTAAGTTGGAGAGCAGCATTCGATTAAAAGAACATCTTGCCAACTGTTAAGTATGAGCATGCTGTGGGATTGTGTGATCCAGGGAACATTGCAGGGGTACATGGAAGAACGTAGCTAAGGACGCCCAAGATCCACCATAAACAAGAAGCAGTTTGCAGAAAGAATTGATGAACATCCTCAAACTAAAATTAAAAGAATGAAAAATAAATAAAAATAAAGACTGCTGGCTTTTCCAAGCTTAAAGCTTTGGAACGTCCTTAGCGGTTTCCTGAAATTCAGTGGGTAGATAGATCTCAAAGATGCTAGATGTTCCAAGAAAGTTGCAGAAAATGTTCAAATCAAGAATGAAAAGAATCCCTGCTGGCTTCAAAAAGCGAGCTTTTTTTCACAGTTACTAATTTGGACAAAGAGTGATGAACGACCACATCTGCGTTTGTTTGCAGTCTTTACTGCATCAAGCAGCAGCAGTGCCTTCTCTAACGTGTGAAGGATTCCTCCATCCTCTGACCATCTCAAGCTGGGCTGGCCAGCGCTGTGACCAGCTGTGCTTCTGTAATGCAGTGTAATCACAGTAAAGATTTCCTCAGCTCATTGCAGTAATCTGCTCTGGTCAGTCTTGATGATGGACTGTAGCGCGGGGAGTCCTTTATCCGAGCTTAGCGTTGTCGTGTTAATGCATGGGATCAAGGTGCTGTGATTGCGGCTCTCCATCACCAGCCATAGGCTTTTAGCTCACTGATGCATTACACACCTCCTCGCGTGAAGCCGGCTGCTGTTGATTTGTGTTGGTTTTGTTTGAGGCGTCTCTCTCTCTCTCTCTCTCTCTCTCTCACTCGTGCGCTCATATCCTCACTCTCCTTGCGTATATCGGAGGCCTTTTCTGTCTTAATTGTTTGGCAACAGCCAACTATGCAACAAATTTGCCATGCAGTCAGTAGCCAAGGGACATTCTTGCTTGTCCGCAGAGCGTCCACGCCAGGCGGTATTAGCTCTTGGACGCGAGTCAGATGTTTATCGTGCCTTCTCTCGCATGGCTGCTGCACTGATTGCCTGTGAGTGCTGTGGGGCTGATGGGACACAGTTAGGGCATTTACAGGGACGTAACGAGTGGGAGGGGGGGTTGACTAGCAACCCACGCTGAAGTTGTGGCTCCCCGTGGACCCACTTTTCTGCTGTTTGTTTTGTCTTTCTTTTTTCCCCCTCCATATGAGCCACTGTTCTGCCTGCTCTTACATTTTCACTTAGAGCCCTCCAGATCCAGAGTCCCTTAATGCTGAGTATTGGTCAATAATGATCAAATGCGATTGTGATCATGGATTTGGTAAAGGTGGGCTGATTGATAGATATCGGAAAGATAAATAGTACTGATGAATACTGAATACTGAAAATCAGAACAGTGTGCTGCACTTCGTCCAATCAAAACTAGACTACTTACACTGTTTGTAATAACCCATGCAAATTCATCACAATACAATAAAATATTGCTATATTGCCCACCCCTACTTCCCCCAGTTTTTACATGTAAACTCTTAATCGGTATTGCAATACTGTAAAATAGCTCAGACACTGCCTGACTCTAAACTGTTCTGCTGCCTTCTGAGAAGCTCCTCACTGCTGTGGCCCGGGAAAATGTCCATTAATGGTGGCTGGAGGACATCAGAGGGCGCTCTGGAACTGGATTGGGCTTAAAACAGCCAATACCAGATCTATTAAAATATGCCTCGATCGGCCGTGATGCTGATCAACTGGTTTTACTGCAACTTTTGCTGCAGTGCTTGGGTTTACTGTCTGGTTCCACTGCCCTCTCCCGCAGTACGCTCATATTCAGCCGCCTCCTCACTGCCTTTTCCATGCGTGCAGGCGAGTCTGAGAGAGTATGAGAGGGAGTTTGCATTTGCTCACTTTTTTATTTGTTTGTTTTATGCTTATTTCTGGTTAGAGCTTATCAGAAATTCTCTCGATCAATATCTCAGCATCCAGCAGTCCAGAGGCAATAGCTTAACTCTGAGAAGCGACCAGGCTAAGCTCAGCTCCTATGACAACTGTGCAGTCGGTCCGCCCGCACTGAGAGATTGAATATCTTACCAATTTGATGTGTAATCTCCAGGTTGGACTGTTTTCAAGCTGCGAGCGGCAGGACTAATGAGTGTCGGCCGCCGGCAAGCCAGTGAAAAGTGTTGGAGGTTCCTCTCTCATAAATAGGCAAGGGTTGCATTAAGCTGTCACTGGCCAAACAACACCTATCAGCTTGCAAGAGAAGGAGAAATTTTGTGGTGTGTGTGTGTGTGTGTGTGTGTGTGTGTGTGTGTGTGTGTGTGTGTGTGTGTGTGTGTGTGTGTGTGTGAGGTGTGGCAGTATACTAGGGCTGCTAACTACTAATCCACCTCAATCATCTATAAAGTCAATAATTAGAAAAGCATGCTGGCAGCCAATGTTGTTATTGATTGGTTGGCTTGAGGTCTTGAGTGTTTTGCACTGCCCATTTACTTTACTTGACTGAAAGAAGGGAAAAGCATGGTGCAGAGTCTATAGTATAGGGTGTAGATGACCCAAAATGTCATAAAACTTGGCTTTAACATAGTCTAAGACTGTGCAGCACAACCACACAGCTGTTCTGCACGAGCATCCTTAATAAAGTGGTCTGCAGCTACAGCAGAAGCTCAGCATGCTGATTTTCATAAGTTGAGACTTGCGCAAGGATTCTTTGATGGCGAGTTAAAATCAGCGGTCTTTGAACGTTTAAAGAGCCTTGCTCCACGGTGGCCGATGACTTGCCTCTATGACTAAAGATAGACTTCAACAGGATTCTGCCAGTGTCCTAAAATTTGGTTCAAGTTCTTCTAATGTGACTCCTGCTGTGAGACTTGTCTAAAAACGACCAATAGGTAGAAGCATGGAATAACTGACCACAGTGTGGAGAATGGAAATTCTATGTCCTCTATTTGCTCCCGACCATGAAACAGACTGTTCTCTTCTTTATTGCTGTTATTATATATGGTTTTTTTTTCAGGTAATATAGGCACAATAGAATGTAGTCAATATTTTTCACATCATAGATCGATCGCTAGAAAAGCGCATGACTGGATTCACACAGTAAGGATGTAATGATATAGACTGAAGAGTGAATGTTTGAAAAGGTGTTAAAAAAATTTTTAAAAAAAGGTGCAAAAGTAGTAATGTTTTATATTTTGATAAATAAATAATTACCTGTAATGTTAAATTAATAGCTGCACTTTTTCCTTTCCTGATTTAATAAATTAATTGAGAGTGCGCCGTGCGGATTAATCGTGAGCGCGCTGGCCAGATTAATCGAGAGTGCGCCATGCGGATTAATCAAGCATGTACCTGACAGATCATTGTGATTAATTGAGAACGTACTGGATCGATTATTCGGGAGCATACTGGACAAATTGTATCATTTTAACAACAACTGATCTGATTAATTGATTACTCGGGAGCATAATGGACTGATTAATCGGGATCAGATTAATCGAGAACATACTGGACTGATCTCATTGATTAATCATAAGTATATCTGACAGATAAATATCATACTGAACAGAGTAATTGACTAATGTAGGGCAAACTGAACTGATTAATCCATTTATGTTGAGCATACAGGACTGAGATCATACTGCCAGTAAGTAAGACGCAGCACTTGGTTGAAGCATAAGTAACAATTCTCTCTCTAGTGTCTGTGTGGGGTCAAGTGTATAAGCAATCCTGTCTCCAGGGCACATCACCAGTTATTCATGTATTATATATAGCATGCTGCCTGTCCTGGTATTGCCTCATATAATAATGGTATGCCGATGTGTGTCCGCTAGCCGGAACTGGCGTGAATGCATATGCTGCATACATGAATATAATAGATAAGTAGTGAATAATCAAGTAGTGAAGTCATCGCCTGAGTGCTGCTATGAAGGATTGAAGGAACAGCTGTGCTGCCCTATGGCCCAGAGTATGTATGCAAAGGCTGGATTTAGACTGGGTGGTCTGCAGGCTGGGGGAAGGTCATGAGAGTCCGGTCTTGACCCGATGAAAGAGCCTCAATGCTATGTTCCTCTCTCAGCCATAACACCCCCCCCCCTCCCCCCAGCTGCATGGAGAGTTAGGCATTATCATACACATTCCACGTCTGAATCCCATACATGCATCTTTGGGAATATTTTTAGTGTACGCTGTCAGTCAAAAGTTTAAGAGGGTTTAGCCCTGCAAAATCTTTCAGTCCAAACAGGCATGATAACTTGACATATTAAGGTCTAGCCAGATTTATTTTGAGGGGGGAAAGTGTAAATATGTGTGACATTTGGGACGATGCTGCCTTGGGAATAACACCTAAGGTCTGTTTCATACAGACTACCCCTGCCATGAGCTCAGCTTGAGTGATACCATAGAGTGACTGCTGTAGTTCTGGCCTTTCACGCTGTGTTTGTGCTGCAAAACAGCACAGCTCAGTTACAGTATGTGCCCAAATATTTGTGGACATCCCTTCTAATGAATGCATTCAGCTACTTTAGGTTTGCGGACACAGATGTGCAGTTCACACACAGCTTGTTTAGTCCCTGTCGAGACATTCTGACAATGGAATAGGACTCTCTGGAGCAGATGAACATCAACCTTTAGGCGCCATGCCTAATGCCAGGCGTGGGGTAGAGGGGTATAAAGCCCACCAGCATTGAGCTGGGGAGCAGTGTTTTCTGGAATAATGGATGATGCTCCATCCAATACTTAGATAACTTTGATATTTTATAATTATAAATTAGGCAGGCGTTTTAAGTCTGATCTTGCATGGTTCAAGCCTACATGCCTGTATACCATGTTTTTATAGTCAAGCAGTAAATTTATGCTCAAAACATGGTCAGATTTTGTACAGATATTCAACTTACAGACTTGTATGTCTGACATATGTCATAAATGTAGACATATTTAAGTAGCCTAGAATCTTCTGAAAATTATATGTGCTTGTGTGACTCTAAATTCTTGCTGTTTTTAGTCAAATAAAAAATTGGCATAGCAGTCTAAGGATTAAGAGAAAGGCAAAAACGGTATTGGATTGCAATGGGTGTCGGCCTGTACTCAGGTTTGCAGTACCGGGATCTGTATCTGATATGGAAAAAGTGGTGTCATGTCACCAGTTGGTGCAGCGTAGTGGGTAACAAACAAGCACATCCCACTATAATGAGCGAGGATCCTTTAGCAAGACTCCTAGTGCTGCGTGTGTTGGCAGCAGTGACATCAATGTAAATGCATCAGGATGCTTGTGAATGTAAGTGTGACCTTCTGTGAGGAACAGCGATCATGTATGGAAATGGTGAAAAATGTCATGGAAATGTATTCTCTGAAAACAGTGAGAACCCTGAAGCAACAGCTAAAGCTGTTCAGATGTTTATATTATTAAATGCTTTGTTTGTTTCTTCCCATTAAATCCAAGTCATTTGGCACTGTGGAACTGACAGGCATATTTGACACTTCACAGTTGACAACTAACACTTTTTAATTGGTTTAATTTTCATGAATATTAATTGATCTGACCTTATTTGAGTCTAATGCCAGTTATCACAATTCCCAACAGTCTTGTTGGAAAAAGGTGGAGGTCACAGATTTCATATCCAGCAAGTTTTGCTCTTTAGGACGTGGGAGACTGATTGCATGAAGTGTTGCACAGTATATCGTCGATGTCCAATGAAATGATTTACACAGTTTACAGAAGCAGCTACGGGGTTTAAACCATGGAGGAAACTAAAAATGGTCAAAAATGTAGATGCATGTTTTTAATTGGACAGCAGCGATATTCAATTAGTAAACAAATTTACTGTAATGAAATATTAAAAATTATTTTATGTTAAAAGCTGTTAAGAGTTCTTTAATTCTAAAGTACAAAAAAAAAATCTCTCTCATTCTGCTCCCTTTTTTTTTTCCCCTTAAAGGACCTGATGGCTAAGGTGCGGGCAATGCTGGCCGCTTCCAAGGGTCTGCAGCCCAACCCGTCCTGAGCGAGGAGCAGAAGAGAACAGATGCTGGAGCTGCTAACTTTAACAGCCCTGCTGTGAACTGGGCCAGTCAGCTTTCAGGAGCACCTACTCTGCTTGAGGGACACGGGGCTGGACTGCGGTGCTTTTATCCCTTTATGTATGTCGTTTCGGATCTTATGTTACCAAGTAGGTTGTTTTTTTTGGGGGTGGGTTGTTTGTTTGTTTGTTTGTTTGTTTTTGTTTTTTTGCAAACCAGATGAACGTCGAACACGGAAAGTAACTTCACCAGTTGCTGGAGTCCGTGCAGAAGCCCAAACAGGTGTACAACGAGCCAGGCAGCAGACTGCAGGATTATCCATCCTTCTGCTCCAAAAGACTGTTTGGTTTTTGTTTTTTGTTTATTATTTTTTTTCTTTTACTTTCTTTTGTGCCAGAAGGTGCCACCATAAAGAAATCTCAGACATGAAATAATTTATTAAGCATTGTGTATTAGATAAAAAAAAATCCAACTTTCACCCAAACTGATGACGGCGCTCCCTCTCCACGTGATAATGCTTCAGCCAGAGGGGCAGTGTTATATCCTTCTGTGAAGGATAATGTCCATTTTCTCTCTCTCTCTCTCTCCCCCCCCCCATCCCAGCTCTCCCTTCCAGCCAGGTTTGTTCTCACATCTCCGTCTGTTATTTAGTTTAAAATAATGTGGCCTTCATGTTCTAAGTTTGTACAGGGTTTACTTTGCATCTGCTTTGTAAAACACTGAACAGTAATAAAATCTGAATGATGAACTGCACGTGTCGCCAGACTCCCTGCGCTGCGGAAGCTTCCGGTTTTGGGTTTCATCTGCTTTCCTTGCCCTTCCATTTGCTTTTCATTTCCTGCACCTGTGAAATCTGACTTCTGAACGGTCCTTTTGCATGCGTCACCTCGGCCTATTTTCTGCAGGCCGTTTGTGTCTGTTCTGTGTCTTGCTGAGAGAAGCAGAGGCTCGTGTCCTTCAGCGTTCAGCGAGGAAGACTATGAATAGAACTTTCCTGGTTTGGGCTTTTTGTTGACTCTCCTGACAGCTTGGACCTGTGCGCAGTGCCTTGTGGAGTGTATCACACCCTCTGCTGGGATTCGGGAACAGACAGCATGAGATTCCCACGAGCCGTGTGCTTTTCCCAGGAGTGCAGATCACACCCACAAGGGGGCTCAGTTTAATCCACGCTCCACTTGGCCAGTTTTACTTTATTCCCTTATGGAGCTCTGTGGCTTTCTGTTTTCTGTACGCGGTTGAGCTGATGGAGTTACTCGATTCTGGTGTTTTTTGGCTGAGAAAGTTCTGCGGACTGCAGAAAAACAGCTTAGAATGAATTTGCTGTAATTCTGTTTGAAGCAAACAATGTTTATGGTCCATCTGGTTTACTTACAGAACAATGGGGCTTTGTGCAGAGCTGAAAGATATTTTCTTCACCAGGGGTTTTGCTGTGAGCAGTCCATCGCTCTTGCTCGCACACTCCCAGACTTGTGTGCGGCGATCTAATAAACGTTTAACCTCGGCGGTCTTTAGAAGGGATCCTTCATTTGTGTTATAAGAAATGGCCTTGTTTGTGAAATGGGCTTTATTTGTACTGTGATTGCAGGAAAACATGAGCGCGCATTGTGCATTTCTGCACTTCGAAAAGAATCTGAAGACTAGAACTTCTATTATACGGCCACATCTGAATGTCATTAATCCTCAGGACACGTTTATTTTGAATTCTCTGGATCGAACAGCAGAGTCTACAGAGTTCTTTGCTTCTCTTTTTTTTGTCCAGCCCGACAGCTGCAGCATGTTTGATAACACAAAAGAATGATGTGTCCAGCAGCGTTTTTGTTTGTGTACTTGTTACCAAGGAGAGACGGAGCGCCGTGGAGTTGCGAAGCTTTCAGTAGATGTAGGAAATCAATGAGGAGCAACTTCTCAAGGAGGGGACCCACACGTTACAAAGCTCTCTTTGTGGGGATTGAGCTAATGTGCAGTGCGCATGAGCGCCCGTGCTAAAGTGTGCGCCGCTATATTTCTCTCTAATCCCCCGAATTAATCGCTAATGACTTTAAGCCCATGTATTTACTAATTTCCGCGAGATAAACGGCTTTTACAAGAAGGAACAAATGACTTTGTCTGAGTGACTGATTGGATGGCACTGGTAAACAACTTTTTATTTTCCTGCATGTAAATTTTTTTTATTGCGCAACGGTTGTCGCAGGCAATTTCAAGGATAGGTGGGTAAATGGCTAATTAACTAATTGTGGCAATTAGGCGGAAGAGTTTCTAGATGGGCTTTAACCCAAGACAACATCCTCGAGAGGGCTGCCGGGAAGCTTGTGCATCATCGGTGCTGACCTGCTGTGATGGAGCTTTGCTTACAGGGCTAGTTTGAGGCTCCCTAGAGACCCAGGCATCCATAACCAGGCTCACCCGGATATCTGCTCAGCCGTATTGAACGGACGCCTAATTTTTGGGAAAGGCTTTGCTCAAGCTTCTGTCGTAATGCCTCTGATAGTCCTTGCAGTAATGAGAGTGCCTGACATTGCATTAACTCTGGGATTTATGTGCAATTAAAAGTGCCTCATAACATCTGCATTGATTCCATTCCAAGCAGCTGCCCGGCACACTAAACGTCATTGCCTCATGTCGGCCGGATGTTTGCCAGTAACGCGATGTGCCTGTACTGTACCGGGGGAGTCTCTCAGGAAAGTAATAGAGAAGAAGCAGTGAGAGCCAGGATTGCGATTGGTTCATTCCCTGGGCCTTGAAAGTCCCTCGGACTCCATCTGACAGCAGAGGAAAATGAAGCATTTGCTGGGACAGCCTCCAGTCATGGCTTTCTGTTTTCAACATCAGGGCTGATTTTGTCGAACGCCCCTATAAGGTGAATCATGGCTCGTTTGCCTCCATCTGCAACCCTCTCGTCTGAAGAAAAGCATCCATGCCCGCGGACGATGCACGCTGTTGACGCTACATGACCATACTCAGCCATAGGAAGACGAGGAGGCCTCAGAAGGTCTCAGGGTGGTTAAAGTGGGACGTGATTTGCTCTCTATTGTGGCGGTTCTCCGCCCTTTTCCTACACTCAGCTACCCGATGCCACCAGAGGAATCGAGCATGACAAAGATGCAAAATAGCAGCTTCCCAGGACTCAAATCTGGCATCAGTTCAAAGAGAAAACTAAAGAGCTGGGGACATGTGCTGTAGAACTCAGCCTCCCTTAATGTGGTTCTTAGATTGAGGCTTTTTCTTTCCAGACTTGTGGCCAAAACCAGTCCTGCTGATTAAACTTCCCACAAGGGAGAGGATTCTCACCCTCACCCTCATCAGCATTGTGGATTTTTTTTTAAGCCATGCTGTGCATCATCGTGTATTGAACCTCTGCATGATTGGCGCGTGCTCTCAAGAATTAAGAGATACAGATAGTTGATGAAGGTCAGTGGTCTCATGGCTCTGTTTATTGGTGTTCTCCACTATCGCGGTTTCGGAAAGCTTGCTGAATCACGAGCCTCTTTCATCTTAATTACACCATTTTGTTTGTGTCGATTTTCAAGGTGCCCTGATTTAAGAGATGCAGCCCCTGAGCTCAGCTTCACATCAGCACTTGTTCGAGTCAGCATCAAAGCTCTCCCACCCAGCCTTATGGAAATGTGCTGCTTTATCTCCTAACTGGCAAGACTGATGTGATCACACAGAACAGCTGTCTTCAGACCGATGATGGTGCACATGTGAGGGATTTGCATAACAGATGTTAGGACCCCAGTTAAAAGCTGCCGCTTCGTTTCATTGTTAACCATCATTCTGGACCAGGTGATTCTTCATCAGACTCTCATTGAAATTGAAGGTTGAATTATCAAAGGATCCTAAAAAAAAATCATAGGGTGTTATCCTTCCCCTAAGGTCCTCTTAGGACATTTGTATCATAATTGATTTTGTTCATTTCAATGCACCTTCTTTATTACTTAGAATCAAATGCACCGTGTTTGATTACACTGATTGCCTTTAATAATGATCAGAGTAAAGGAGCTCTCCTCATTGGCTGCCCTGCATTGTGCCCCATTCATAACCAGTCCAGAGTGAAATGCTCTGTATAGCTTCTCTTTATAACTGAAATGATTGGAGCTAAACCACGACAGGCTGAATATACACAGCTATGCTCATCCAGGCTTTTCTGCCTTTATTAGGAACACCTGTACAGCTACTCATTCATGCAGTTATGTAATGAGCCAATCATGTGTAGCAGTACATAAAATCATGCAGATACGGGCCAGATGCTTCAGGTACCGTTCACGTCGACCGTAAGCATGGCAGGATTGATTGATGGTGCCAGAAGGGATTATTCCTGAAACTGCTGATCTCCTGGGACGTCTCCTCCTCAACACAACCGTCTATGGAGTTTATGGAGAAGGGTGGCATAAAGAAAACCATCCAGTGAGAACCAGTTCAGCAGATGGGGATGTCATCTTGTTGATCAGGTCAGCTGAGAATGGTGAGACAGGTTAGGGCTGACAGAAAGGCGGCGCCACAGTTCTCAGATACTCAGGGAAGCACTCGGTACAAGTGTGGTGAGTAGAAAAACATCTCAAAATGTACAACACGTCCAATCTGTTGTCTGATGAATTTCTCAGGCACACAAATGCTGGGGTCAGAATTTGGCACCGACAGCATGATTCCATGGACCTGACCTGCCTTAAGTCAGCGGTTCAGGCTGGTGGAGGTGGTGTAATGCTGTGGGGAATGTTTTCTTAGCACACTACGATTGTTAATACCTCTCACTCGTCACTTCCGTCCCTCAGCCTATTGGAGTGTTGTTGCTGACCATGTGCATCCCTTCATTGTCACCATTATTTACCTTCTAATGGCTACTTCCAGCTTGATCATGCATCACAAAGCGATCCCAGACTGGTTTAATGAACATTCAGTGGCCGATCCCAGCCACCGCATTTAAGTCCAGTGGAATAGAATAGAGCTGTGCACTGCTATCCCCGAACTGTCTGGTGCATTTGTGCTCCCAGATGTATGGTGCACATCGTCAGAGTGGTACAGCCACTGCTCATCCTGCCCGGCGTCTGTAAACTGCACCACAAAGCAGCCTCAAAAAGACTGCAAATGGCTGTAAAGCCGATTCTGCTGAAGGCCAAGGCCATCTTCAGCTTCTCCGTTTAGCTTGTTTTGGTGCTGGTCCTGATCACGGTAGCCCACGTCATCTAAAGATTCTTCACATAACTGTAATGGATGGAAACTTATTCTTAGTGTTTTATTAGGGTTTTTTTCTGCCCACATTTTGTAATTGTGCACAACATAACAAAAAAATACATTGGAACCCAGCTAATGAATTAAACAGCAATTCCCAAGAAAATGCTGGATCAGATATTGAAGGAGAATGCAAAAGAATAAAGCCGAGATACTTCTGTAGCAAATCTAGCCTAAAATAGTGCATGCTTATACTGTGAGGTCTTTTTGTTAGCTGTATTCTCTCCTGTGGGGTAGTAGAGTTGGAGCAGCTTGAGCATGATGGCCTACTTTTTGATTTTTGACTTCTCTTATCAGTATCAATATCAGTATCAGCTGATATTCAAGGTTTCAGTGTCGATGTCCGTGCCGTAAAAGAAAAAGTGGCATCATGCCATCCTTACATAAATGTGTTTTTAAAGGCCACCGAAACTAATTCCTGCCTGAAACATCTGAGCCGTTAATAGTGTCCCCTGGGCGACAGCACATGGGGTACAGTCTTCATCATCCCTCCGCCTCATGTCCTTGTTCCACCCTCATTTTTCTCCCTGTCCTCTCTGAGGCCATGTCAAGGCCTTTCCTCCCTTCTCGCCGCCTCTGCTTGTGCAGCTCGCCGGCTGCTGGTTTGGGGCAGCAGAGAGAGACAGAGAAGGAATATTTTATCAAAGCGGTCGAAGGCCGCTACTTCCATCATTTGCAAGTCAAATTTGGAAAGGGACCTGGGGACCTGACGGGTGTGAGAAGCTGGAGAGATGTTTAAGGACGCCAGTCTGGAGCCTCGGCCCTCGCTTCTTATCTCACTCCAGCACTACACATCAACTTAGGTGTGCTGCCACTGTTAGATGTGGCAGATTAGGGGCGTGGAAATAAACAAAGGAACTGGGGGCTTACATCTCTGCACGTTCTCGCAGATGAAGTGTCTGCGTTGTCTTATCTCAGAGGACATGCTGCCTTATAGAAGACTGACTTTGTCGTTTCCTCCCAAATCGGGTGCACTTTTTTGTTTTGCAGCCGTAGAACCTGAAAGATTTTAATTGCAAGTGCTAGATGAAGTAGGACTCCCCCAAGCAGTCGATCAGGTTGACTTCAATCTCTCTCCCACCTCCATCTCCCCGGCTTTGTTTACCACTTGCAGGAGTTGTCTAGATTGAAAAGCTGTTCACGTTTATTGCGCTGGAAACAAAGCGAACGTCTGATCTGGTACACGCTCTGGATTTCAAACCTCAAGCAGGTTACGGAAGGTTAAAAACGGTTGCCAAAATCATGAGCGTTAGAGAGTCTGCCTGAGCAGGCTGTGTCCATATCGTACAGTAAAAAACAAAAAATTCTGTATATGTAAGCGACAGCTGTGAGGATGCTAACATACACTGTTTGTCCAAATGTTTGTGGACAACCCATTGCTGACACAGATGTGCAAATGCACTCACGCACATACAGCTCAAAAGGTTACAGCCCTGGCTCTTTAACTAGGAAACGAACTAAAATTGGCTCTGGCCAAGAAAAACTACACTACTCCAGCCAATTCGGCAATGGTGGATGTTTGGGAGGGGAAGACCGTGTGATTGGCACATGCTACGTGTTGAACTACACGCATTGTCAAGGACAGATGACCGAGAAAGAGACGAACAAATACTGAACAAAAAGTTTAATTAAGGACGAATACACTTGTAAACATTGGAGAGGGGCCTGGACGTCCATTGAAAGGCATGGAAAGGGACGAGTGTATTGCTCTATTGCTTCCTGATAGGTGGGTAACACTGACTGATTTATTATTGCTGTTTCACGGGAATAGCTCTGTATTATTTTGTACCATTTGCAAATGTTTGTGATAATCTCAGCTGTATTTGATCATAAAACATTTGTGAAGACCCTAAAAGAAGTTTGCTAGTACGATGTTGAGCTTCTGAGGGAAAACTAAATGAAGGGTGTTTGTTTAGCTGTTAATGTCAAATATCAACAGTTGTTCTGCAGAGGCGTTTACAGCGCTTAGCAGCAGCAATTGTAGCATGTTTGCAAACCTACAACCTAGCTAAAACTAGCCGAACTAAAGCTAAATGCTTATGACGTTGTTCTTGATTTATGGCCAGCAAGATCTTAAGAGGTCTGCTAGCACAGTGGGGTTACTATGCATGAATTTGGGGTGGTGGAGCTTCTGAATGAAGGGGTGTTTGTTTTGTTGTTGAGTTCAAATATCAACAGCTGTTATCCAGAATTGTAAACGGTGCCTTTAGCAGCCAAGTTGTCTTTTTTTTTTTTTTTTGACTATTCTGAAATTTATCACATTGGGGAGGTGGGGGGGGGTTTGCAAAGGTGACTGATGTGGTGACTTATGGCTTGAGTAAGAGGTCAGTCCAGGCCCAGCTCCTTGTCGCACATTAGCATCGCATCGCTGAAACAACCAGGCTGGACCCTGTCACGCTCATTATGTCCTCGCCTGTCAGGCACCATGCAGGGACCGGCCACCGCTTGAAGGTTAATGATGGCCGCCGGCTCTGCCCTGCACTCTCTGAGGACTCAATCAAAACAGCCACTGATGGGCGTCTCTCACACCCAGCTTTATCTCTCCCCCCCCTTCCTTCCCTGTGCTCATAAATCCTCCATCACCGTGCTTTAATAGCTGCTTCTGTTCTGACACTGGGGGTGAAAGATGGTGAAATGAGGAGGGGGAGTTGGGGGCTACTGCATGCAATCACCTGTGGAAGAAGCCCTTTCGCCGTCCTCCTAACAACCAATCAAAATGAAAAGGTTTGTGTTTATGCTTGTGTAATTGGGTTCTTATGAATGTGAGCAAACACTTGTGGCTCCTCTGAGCAATCAGCGCTGCTGAATATCCACTTCTCATTCGATTGGTTTGTTTGTCTGTGACCTCCTGCTGCGTCCCGAGAGGCCCTTTTTCAATTTAGTCAGTCTTGTGGTGTTTATGTAACGATAGCGAGAAAGTGAGAGCGATAGCTAAAGAGAGAGAATGTTCAGGAGGCTCCAATCACACACTTTCGTATCCAGCTCCTCTCCCTCATGCAGCCCCTGCTCGTCTTCAGCAATTAAGTAAGCGAGAGTGAAATGCTGCCTTTGATGCCCTTCCTTGCATAGCCCTCCAGGCAGATATCGACTGGAAGCAGACGAGCCTCAGGATTGCTTTTTCTCCTACCACCTGAAATCAGCCCTGTGTGAGCTGTCCCTCTCTTCACCTCGCCTCAGACCCCACGAGCACGCTCACATGGCAATAACAGGCTCTATTTAGGACCATGCAGAGCGATAGGAGGCTGTGGGGATTGGGGTGTGAGGGGATTGGGGAGGGGGGGGTGCAGAGAGCAGCTCAGCTGTGAGGGATGGATATGATTATTGCTGAGTGCAGCGTCTCAGCGCAAGCCCCTCAGAGGATCTGCCTTTCAGCATAATGCAATTGCAGGAAACAAATGCATCTGTTTACGTTTCCCCCTTTTGCATTTCATGGCTGTCATGAGATAACCTTGTATCTCCATGGCAGTGACTTTCAGAGAATGAGAAGAGGCAGCGCTGTCAGGGTGTAATCATCACAAACTGATCAGGTGCTTTGGGATTTATTTCTCTCAGAGCTATAAAACAGTGAGGGAATAAGCAGAAGCATCAGATTTGATGTAAGGTTATGGTTTCTCACACCCGTACATGAACCCTGTAGGCCCAAAATAGCAAAAGCAAAGTTTTTTTTCTATGTAATTAAGACAATTTAACACACCACATTTCCTCACATTGCAGAAGGTTAGCATTGCTGACATTAACAGAAGCATGTGTTCATTATTTCTTAAAACCAGCTCTTAGCCAGCTCTCAGTACTTCGTGGCATGGATTTCACAAGACGTCGAAAACATTTCTTTGGGATGGGAAATCTCCCATTCCACCAAATCCCATTCAACTGGTTGCTGATTGGACTGGAAAGACCTCTGAG
The DNA here is from genome assembly GCF_030463535.1 of Salminus brasiliensis. Classification (NCBI taxonomy): domain Eukaryota; kingdom Metazoa; phylum Chordata; class Actinopteri; order Characiformes; family Bryconidae; genus Salminus; species Salminus brasiliensis. The sequence goes on from NC_132895.1 coordinate 10,609,688, forward strand.
AAAAAACACTGAGATTTGAGATGACCTTTTCTTTGTGATGTGGTGCATTATCATGCTGGGAGTAGACGTTAGATGATGGGTATGTGTTGTGGCCATGCAGGGATACACAGGGTCAGCGATAGTAGTCAAGTGGGCTTGAGGCATTTAAGTGGAGATTGATTGGCATTAACTAGGTAGGTCAGGTTCATTGATTCATGCTGTGGGCATCAAACTCTGACCCTACTATCGGAGTGCCTCATCAGACAGGCTGTAACTACTGCAACCTCAGCTTTCTGTTCCTGGCTGACCGAAGTGGGACCCTTCTACATGGACGTGTTCGTTCAGTTGTGGTGAGTTGTTATGGGAGTTACTGTAGCCTTTCTGTCAGCTTGAACCAGTATGTCTATTCTCTGTTGACCTCTCTAGACATATCTGTCTACAGAACTGCTGCTTACTGGGTTTTTTCTCTTACAATATTCTGATTAAACTCTAGAGAGCATTGTGCTGAAATTCCCAGCAGGAAAAGGGTCTTCTCTGTCTTTGCTGATGACGGATCATTTTATTGACCCATTTGTAAATATTTACAGAAAATTTACAGAAATTTAAACAGCTTGATTTCGTTTAAAAGCTTGAGCCTCTGAATGGAGGGAGCAGGCAGATCTTATTAGTGCTGCAATAAAACAGCAGGGGGATCAGCAGGAGTTAAAGTAATGAATTAATTAGTTGGACACTATAACTGCAGATGTAGTTAAACCCTTAAGGAAGAAGGGCAGCATTTATATGACTACATGACACACAGCTTTTCAGGACAACTGACCTAATTCACAATTTCCGAAAGCTGCCTTTTAACACAGGTGCTAAGTGTTGGAACAAGCCATTACTACACTGAGGCTAACTGAGGTGTCCGGTTCTTCCCTGCAGTATTGTGTTCCCTGACTATATTGATGCACATTAAAAGCTACAAATTAGAGGATACAAGGTTTTGTTTTGACATTGGTGTACTGTATGTCCAAATGTTTGTGGACACCCCTTCTAATGAATGTGTTTAGCTACTTCAAGCTGCACCTATTGGTCACAGATGAGCCAATGCACGTGCACACAGCTTGTTTAGTCCCTGCCAACACAATCGGACTCTCTGTAGCAGATGAACATGGACCTTCTGACACCATGGCTGGTGCCAGACGTGGCCTAAACTGGAATGATGGTGCTCCATCCAATACTTTTAGGATGAGTTGGTGATGAGATAAGGTGGTGATCAGCCAACATTGTGACCTAATTAATGATGACATAAACTGTATACTTACAACAAAAGCAGGATAAACTGTTTTTATACCCTGCATTTTGAAAGAAACAATGAGTGTGTCTCAATACTTTTGTCCATATTGCGTGTTTTGTGTTACAAGGTTAGCATTGCTTCCAAATGCCTGGCCTCAGTTGGCTGCTGGGTGTCTGCAGTGTGTATAATGACTAAACGTGAAGGAACATTTCACTGGGGTCATGTTTGGTCAAGCACTGACCTCTTCCTCGCTGCAGCATCTGGTTTTGATCTGGCAAAGGCTGCTTTGGTCAGCTTTCATAAAGTTGTCTCCCATTTTAGGGAGGTGGTGGAAATGCTGTAGTGATTTTCCAGTTCCTCATTTTGGTCAGTCTTTTCCCTGCCCCAGATCAGAGGTACCTTTAGAAATTTCTCCCACAAATCACCTGCACTTACAACGGACAAACCTGACCTTATGAAGAAAAAAAAGGAAGAGGAAGAAACTCCATGTGGGATTGGGAATGATCGCGCCGTGGGAACGGCAATCTGAGGCGGCCGTGATTGCAACATGATTACAAAGCAGCATGTGGCATAATTTACCTGCAAAGTGTGGCATTGTTTGTCCTGTGCCACACACCTTCCTTTTATCGGGAGAAGAATGGCCTCGTCAACTCCGGTCGGCGCTGCGCCATCGAGTTAGCAGCTCCGCAGGCCTCATTCTGTTGCATCTGATCACAGCATGAAGGGAATCGTTTCAGCTCCGGTGTGCGCTCTCGCTCTCTCTCTCTCTCTCTCTCTCTCTCTCTCTCTCTCTCTCTCTCTCTCTCTGTGTGTGTAAAGAACTGGCTGTGGGGACGGATTGCATGGTGCGTTCAGCGCCTTGAGGAACATGCTTTCTCTCTAAAACCCCAGAGGTCTCTCAGCATGGAGCCCAGCGTCAAGCATGTCCAAACACAAATACTCCATTATTTCTTCTTCTTCTCCCTCTAATCTCAATTACTACAGTGTTCAAATATACCCACCTAGAAACCTTCATGGCAAACACAGTCTCAGGAAGCCACACCTAATTATCTGGTGCTTCCTTCATGCTGAAGGGTATATTATTGAACTCGTAAGCCCAACCTGAGAAGAATTTCGTTCTTCTTCCATGTCTCTTCTCGCTCTCGTACATGCGGCCGTACAGTAGAGTCAGACTTCAGCTGCTCTCTGACTCTGAGTGCATTCCCTGAGGATAGCTGTGTCCATATGGCTCAGCACTCGTCTCCACAGAGAAGACAGGGAGAGCGAGCCAGTGGCCAGAGCGCACTAATCATCTCTGCTTAATTGGCCATTGCTTTTCGTTTGGAGAGCACCACTGTTTGTCTGAGAGCAAAATTTCCTCAAGGTCTCAGCTGGACCCATAGCTTTTGTTTGTTTGGATGTTTGTTTTTGTGTGTTTCTCCATTGTTGGAAAGTTTTTGTTCATTTATGATGATCTTTTTTTGTTTGTATGAAGAGGTGATTTTTGAGAGGAGGTCATGAAGGTTTTGTCTGAATAGGCAGTGACTGTGTGTAAGTGTTGCCATCTGCAGCTGTGCTAACATACTGGGGGGGGGCTGTTGGGGGTGCATTGAATGCATCATTAGAGAGGACACAGCTGCAAATAGAATCTGTATTGTTATTATTTTACTTGTTTGTTTGGTTTGGATGGTTTCACACCTTTCCTCTAATTTTAACAGCCTAATCATACACAGTGTTTGAGCATAATTCACTGAAATCATGCATGCGGTGTGTTTATACCATCCTTGAAGTGGAATCGGCTTCTCTGCTGGAAGCCAAAGAGCATCTAAGGGATAAAGGAATGATGAGCTCATGTAAAAGCTCAAGGTGAGGGGTGGAGAAGGGAGGTGGCCACATCAGACCTGCGCTGTTGACTGGGATGTATTAGCAGTTGTCACTTCTATGACAGACATCACACCCCTATACAAAGAGGTGTGTTGATGCCTGGAAATGCTTCAATAAGGACAGCTGTGGTTCCTATATACAGTTAACCATACTCCATGATCTCCACCCTACCACATCCCAAACTCGTCCCCAACACATCCCAGAGGAATTGGAAATTGAATGGCGCACCTTAATTCCAGGGAACAGATTTTCCATTGCTCCACAGCTCAATGCTGGGGGCTTTATACCCACCTAGTCCATGTTTATCTGCTCCAGAGAGTCCTATTCTATTTATTCTACTTAGGACTACTTTACTAGGACTAGACAAGGTATGTGTTAGCAATGGGTGAAACTTTAAATAACTGAAGGGGTGTCCACAAACATTTGGACATAAAGTGTATCCCTTTGGTTCTAAATGTAATTACTGCAGTAGGTGTCTGTAAGGTAGGTGTTCCTAATGAACTCCATTTGAGAGTGTCTGGGTAAAGATGTGGAATGGAAAGCTCGTGTCAGGGTTCAGTGATGTCTCTGCTGCTCAGGGCTGGAGGAAACGTGATGTCAGTGTAATGAATGTTCTCTCGCTTGTCATCTGACAGCATTTCTAGCTCCACTATAGATCAGCTGAGTGTATTCAGTATAGATCAGCCAAGCGTCAAGTGAGCAGAAAACAGACTTCCACCTGTCTTGTCTCCAGGCAGAAACGGTACTGCTGCATGCTGCGTTCTTCAAAGGGTTCCAATGGAAAAGACAAAAACAGTAATTATACACTGATCAGCCATAACATTAAAACCACCTCCTTGTTTATACACTCCTATAGTAGCAGGTCTTTTGGGTGGTGGATCATTCTCAGCACTGCAGTGACGCAGAACTGGTGCCGGTGTGTTAGTAGTGTGTGTTGCGCGGGTACGAGTGGATCGGACACAGCAGTGCTGCTGGAGTTTTTAAACACTCACTGTCCACTCACTGTCCACTCTACTACACACTGCTACCTAGTTGGTCTGTGTTGTGCATGTAAAGCCAGAGAGCTGGTTGGTCACAAGGGGCTGCCACCAGGACACTGTTGACTGAGTATTTGTGGTTGGTGGGCTGTTCAGTCCAGGAGTGACGTTTAGGTGTTTAAAAATTGATCTACTCTACCAGCACAACAGACCAACACAACCACCATGTCTGTCCCTGCAGTGCTGAGAATGACCCACCACCCAAATAATACCTGCGCTGTGGTGGTCCTGTGGGGTCCTGACCATTGAAGAACAGAAAAGGGTGAAAGGAGGCTCACACAGTATGCAGAGAAACAGATGGACTACAGTCACATGTAATTATAGAACTACAAAGTGCTCCTATATGGTAAGTGGAGTTGATAACAATGAGAGTATAAAGGAGGTGATATTAATGTAATGGTGGATTGGTGTACATACAAATCATTTGAGTGTGCAATATTTGTTTATGTATAATAAAATAAATATAATAAGTAGTGACTTTATGCAGGTCAGTGTGTTTCTTACCATTTTCTAAACCTCTCCTTGAGGAAGCCCATATGTTCCAGTTCCATTAATCCTGTCTATGGGGTAAGTAATGTTTGCACTAACTTCTGTTGAATTGTTAATAAATGGTCGGCACTTGATTGATTATGGTGACTGGAGGAGAAGTTGGAACCAAGATATCTAGAACCATGTTGGGTTTTTTTTTTGCAAGCAAAACCTCACTGTCTAAATAACCGGTTCTAAACATTTTCATTATGCAAGTCATTTTATGTAAGTAGAATTTATGCCATAGCACCCAAAGAGAGTACAAATCAATTAAAGAACTTACAGGTTCTAGGGAGAACCTTTGATTTGCAGTAGAGTTAATAAACTAACATTTTAAAAAGTTATAGATTATAGCAAAAGGGCCCTATGTTTATAAGGCATCAAACCTCTTTTTGTTTCTGTACAGAATTCTTTATGCAAGGAATATGTACCAGGGTGCCCAAACAAGTAAAGGGTAGGATGGTACCTACCGGGTCTCTTACAAGCATTTTACAAATTAGACAAGTAACCATGATTTGTAATTCATTGTACTGTTGAGCATAATTATGGATCCCTTAAAATGCCTTACAGTGCGCTTCCAGCGAATAACATATGGCCAGTTACTTTCATTGCAAGCACTAGTGGAGCCTCATGCAGATGCTGTGCACCCACGGCTTGCTAAAATAAATTCTGGAGATGTGACTGACCATAATAATAATAATTGCTGAGTACTTCCTGGATATAATATTTTACACCCTGTTTAGCCTATGTATTGAGGCATTATACATATGTCGCTGACTAATGATGAAATGCATGACCGGCATTATGCATCACTGTTGTCTTTCTCTTTTCCCTTGGGCCTCCTCAGCTCATCAGCCTTACCTTTGGGTCATTATCTTCATACAGTATGTCCTTGGCATATACCATTCTTTTGGTTATTTAAGATATTTTTAACAACCCAGCAAATACAGTAAATGTGAGCTCGGGCAGACGTAACCTTCAGTGGGGGAAAGTCGCAATTGAACAGTAACTTGGTGCTAAATATGGTGTAAGTGTAGCTTTGTACCCTCTATCTTCCTGTAAATAATTGCATACATCTACTATTATGCCCTTTACTCACTCTTTACTTAATTTTTCTTATACCTATATACTTCGCCGTGATTATGAATCCACTGTACTTCTATGCATAAGTACTGGGTATGTGCCTCATTTGTAAAATGTTTGTAATGTAGTAAAGTCAAATTTATTTGTATAGCTTTTTACAGCTGTTGTGGTTCCAAGACCCCCGGTGAGCAAGCCAGCAGTGACAGTGGCAAGGAAAAGCTCCCTCAGAGCTGGAGGAAGAAACCTTGGGAGGAACCAAGCCTCACAAGGGGGACCAGACCCGTCCTCCTCTGATCAGAACTATTTAAACATTATTGATAAAAATGATTAAACCATCTATACTGTTGAACTGCTCTGATCATAATCATAAAATAATAATCATGGTGTAGATAGTTAATAGTGGTGATATTAATAGTGGCAGATAGTTAATTAGAGATAAATAATTAGAGAGCTATAATTGAAAGTGTCAGAGTTTTTAAATATGTATTTTGTAAAGAAATTACAGAAATTACATTCTTCCTAAAATACCTAGATAGACATAAATAATAAAATATAAAAATCTAGATTCTTAAATAAGTACTTAAATATTGATTGAGGGAAAGAGTGGATTGAAGGCAACTTTCTGATAGGTGCTAATAACGCATTCTCACAGACTACATATGGCCTGTGGGCTGCACATTGGGCAAGATTCCTAACATTACATTCACCTACAGAAGATTAGTTATTTGACCTGGAACGATGGCGGAAGCCTTTTTGGGTGTATGTAGAACCTTTTCTTTAAAGGTTCCTTACAGAACCATCCATAACGTTTTAACCAGGCTGAGATTAATTTGAACATACAAAAATGGCTTTTGCTAAAGGAACTTGAAGAACCCATTTTTTTTTTAGACAGTCACTGTGCCAGAGAGGATCTGCTGAGGATCTGTTAATGAATATGTAAATGGACTGGAGGATCTCCTAGTTGAGTGGTAATTACAGTGTCAGAGTAAGGGTATATAAGTACTGTATGGAGAGGATGATGCTACACTAGTTCCCATCTGGATGCAAGAGCCAGATGCAATATTTCCAGAGAGGTTTCTGGGAGGCGATGAGGGGATTTGTGTGAAAAGGTATACCCGCCCTTGAATGAGAGAGAGACAGAATTCAGGCACACTTAAATGGATTACACTGCCTTAGTGCAGGTGAATCTAATTTTAACAGTAGAAGAGGATCGTGGTCGGCTCTTTCAGGGGAAAAAAAAATATATAAAACAAGTGAGCAGACCGGCTCATTATGTAGAGTTACATCTTAACTTTGACATTATGGGAGTTCAGGGAGTCTGGAACAAGCATGCATTATTGGATGAGGTTCCTCGCTGACCTTCGGCCTTGAATTTCCGAGCTCTCTCTCCCTCCGGCGAGGAGCTTGTCTGAAGCACTGTGTGTCTGTGAAGCCGTTTTTAACAGAATTTCATCCGCTTGCTGTCAAACGCACGCTGTTCTCGGCCTGTCTCACCTCCCGCCCCTGCTGACTCTCCCCTCACCCCCCCCAAACCCATTACCCTCTACGTTCTGCTCTTCCACCTCCAGACTCACGCCCCATTTTAAATAAATAAACACCAAAGGTCAAGACCTTTCTGCACACGGCACCAGCCGGCGGGGCCTAATCAGCCTGACTGCTGCCCCACCACTCATGTTCGCACCATAAAAACACATGGTGGGTTTGAAACAGCATGACCTATTACAGCCACGTACTCACAGGGCTCGGAATAACATGAGCCGTTAGGAGTGCTCGCAAATGACAGATAGAAAAACCAGCCTGTGTAGACGAGCACTTCAGTGCTGGTGTTTAGTGAGTAATAATTGGGCAATTTAATTGAAATTCCATATTTTATACATTTATTTTCTTTTTCAGAATAAAGAATTCAATCATAGAAGGTTCGCATTAATGTAACGGCTGCAGTTTTATTGCTAAATAAATCATATATATTTAGATTTTGTGATTTTCCTTTTGTGGTTTGTGATTTAACTCACTACCAGTCGCCTACTGAGAGTTCTGGGTACATGTGCTGCTCATACATTTTTAATATTTAGTAATACTAGTTCTTCTACCCAATTGGCTTAACATGAGACATGGTAAGCAGTTATACCTACCATATTGCCTCTGTCCCACAAAACCTTTTATCTCCAAAACAGCATTTTACAGGAGAAGGAAAAAAAACTTCTCTACTTTCAATGAAAGTCAATGTGAAGTCATTTTGGAGCATTTCTATTGGTCCATTTATTATAACGTTTTGATACAATGTAAAGAACAACTGCCAGACTCACATTATGTGAAAAACGTTAAAACTGGAGATGGAAGGTTTTTGTCTGACTGATGATATGCAGTGGCTTGCAACAGTTTGGGCACCTCTGCTCAAAATGTCTGTTACTATGAATAGTTTAGTGAGTAGTAGATGAATTGATCTCCAATAGGCAAAAAGTCAAAGTTGAAACATTCTTTTTAATATTTGAAGCAAGATTAGTGTGGGGTGTTTTTGTACAATTTTAGAGTGAAGAAAATGAAAGGAGCAGCGTAGGAAAGCCTGGGCACCTCAAACATTTGTGCTTTCACATCTTTTTCCAAGGTCTTAAGCATTAAGGAGCTTGTTAGGAAAAGGACAGGTGATGCAAAATTCCAAGCATTGTAAAAACGGACTCCTCAAACCTTGTCCTGACAATCAACAGCCATGTGCTCATTTAAGGAGCTGCCTAGCACTGATCAATTAATTGATGCCCACAAAGCATCAGAAGGCAGTAAAAGATGGCAGAGTGTTTTCAGGAAGACGTTTTTTTCACTTAATGTAATTAAGATGAGGCCATTAGTGGAAGTGGTGAGGTCATGTTGAGGTCCGGACATTTGACTGTAGAAGCCCTTTTTGACCAAAGCAAATGGTATGTTTGAAGGAATGGGAGCCCAATTTATTGAAAACACCTATCCAACTGTTAAGCTTGGGAATGTATCGATCATGCTTTGGGCTTGTGTTGCAGCCAGTGGCATGGAGAACACTGGTAAAGGGAAGAATGGATTCAGTTAACCCCTTTATGATCCGTGGTGCTTATTACCCTAATCAGTAACTACATGCAAGGCATTACAGACTGTCTGAGTTGTTTCTAAGGTTTAAGAAGTTATATCCTAGCAAATTCTCCAAAAAAAACTGAAAATGAACAGAGGATGGCTTCTACAGCAGATAATGATTTTAAACACACTTCAAAATCCACGAAGGACTACCTCAAGAGGGGTAAGTCCAAGGTATTGCAATGGCCTTCAAAGTGGATAGACCAAAAAGCAAAGCAGCAAGATCCCCCACGAATCTTGCAGAACTGGAAGCCTTTTTCCAGGATGAGTGAAAATATCCAAAAGAACTGAAAGACACACAATTTAATAAAATATTAAAGACTGTATTGTAGTATAGTGAGTATTTTGACCAGGAGTGCCTAAACTTTTGCATGCCACTGTAGCTGCGCTTTGTAGGTTCAGAGTCAGTGATTATCTGTTCAGGACGTGGCATTATGAGACTGGCAGTCTACAATGGTGCACTAAGTGTACAATGGCAAAAATTGCTCATCGTAATTTTTCATAATCCTGATTATATCTGAAAGCTTAACCCAGCAGCAAGATCAGAGCTGAAGATAAAGCTACAGCACACACAGAGTGTAGTGTTTGTATTTCCTAAGCTCTTTGTCCTCTCTACGTGGGTTTATTTAACACTTACTGGAGGAGGTGTAAATATTTAGTCACTTCTAAGTTCTAAATTTGAGTGGGGCAACCTGTGTTAAACTCTACTTAGCATAAACTCTTGCCTACGTCTGAAAACTACGTACATCTGGTGCAACCAGCTCCACAACACGAGGGATGTCTGTTCATGTTGTGTAGGCCCTCCTCCGGTCTTGATGACTGTCTCATATTTGCTCTTTCATGCTTTAATAAAGCTTTCTTAATGTTCTTGAGGAACAACGTCTGCAGTGGTTGGGTTCTTCATCTCCACTCATTTTCATATGAAGAGATTTCTGCCTGGTAATTGCATGGCTGTGTCATGACCTGACACGCCTCCTTCTCCTTGAACGGGCCTCCGTTGATAAGTAGTACAATATCTTGCCTTGTCTTGCCAGCATTTTTGTTGTTATCCTCCTTTTCATGCACAGCAGGGGTAGATCACTGCAAATCCCTACATTAGAAGCAGTGACTGTGGTAAGTAGTGTAAATAGTGATTCAGGATCAGAGTGGATATGAGATGTGTGTTGGTGAAATTGGTGGATATATAAATGAACAATACTGAGTAGATATATATATATATATATATAATATAAAAACCTAAGGATGTCCTGATCTGATCCGATCTAGGGTACTCTGGTCCGATCCAACCAACAAGTATTCTAATGCTGACTGTAATCTGATTTTTGTGTTTATATAAATAATACAGTCCCCGCAACTTGCAGACATGCTGTTAATGAACGCTAGTAAACACTATGGTTGGATGGGTATCACCACGGTAAACAGTATTATCACGGGGGATCGGTGACTGTAAGTTACACAAGCCGCACAAATGGTTCTACATTTGCGTGGCTTCTATACCACCTCAACCACCTCATTTTAAAACTGAAAAATGATCCAATACAAGTTCAGTTCACTCGAAGGGTGAAAAACTTATTCGTCCTTCAATAAGTGATAAATCAGCAGTCTAACAATGACTGCTAATGTTGCGCTGCTCTGAATCAGGAGAGAGAAGCTGGTTAGCATTAGCTCAACAGGATAATGGTAAGCCTATGTCTCAGATAGAGCGATCGCTGTTGCAAAGACAGAAATCTGAAATTAAAGGGTTTTTTTTTTCTCCATGGATTTGGATCGGTAGCCCACTCGCTAAGCTAGCCTCTGCTTAACTAGCTCGGCCTGGATCCTGGGGGTGATCAGTCTATTGTCTAAACCCTAGACCACCAGCAGCTACTTTGTTTGTTTGTCTGTTTGCTTTTCTCAGAAAGATCATCTTGACTCTTATCTGGATTGTGTCCTGATGAGAATTTAGCCGTATGCATTTACACTCTATTGTCAAATAGACACTGGTGGTGTGGTTGAGCTGGAAGGGGTTTTGGTTGTCGACTGCGTCTTGAAGCGATGGATGAGTTTACAGTGCTATAGCGTGGCTCAAATGCACCTCAGACCTCCTTTTGAAGTGATTTGAGTGATGGGATTTGTATCTGGTTTAAGAGTCTTGGCTGCATTAGATGTTTTCAAATCTGATGTGAAAGTGGAGCTTGATTTAAATAAAATAAAAAAAATCCATTGGTTTAAAGTTGAAGGCTTTAACTGCTGTTTATGTGATGGGGACTATCTGGTGGTCCACCAGGTCTTATCCAGAGTCTCTGACTTTGCAGTATAAATAAGTAACATAGGCCTGTTACGATCCACTCTCGCGTTACTCTGTTATCCGACGTGGCAGTTTCGTTGCCTGAAGCTCACAGACTAAGAAGGAAGTCACTCGAGGGCCTGCACATATGCAGGGCATGGAGGGGAGCAGACCTGGATTGAAATTAACTCTGCCCCAAGCTGTGGTGGGGCCACTCCGTTAAACGGGCCTGTCCTGCTTAATTAGAGGGCAGCCTTTCAGGAACGGCTCATGTTTCTAGAGAAACACACTGGCTGCAGGCGAGTGTGCGTGCGTCCCGGGCGTGCCTGAGCCTTTGCTGTGGTGTGGGTGAATGGGGAACTGTTCCTGTTGCGTGTAGGGTGTGTTTTTAGAGCAGCCATATGAACAGGGCTGCAGAGGGGGAACTCTTTCACTGAGCCATGCATGTCCCACACCTGTCTCACAAGTAGGCCACAAGACTCGTCGTGTAGATCCGATGACTGGGCCGGCTCAGAACGCAAGTGTGGCGGGCTGATGTGTTGACGTGTGTTTTGAAAGAGCGGCTGTCGCTGCCTGTAAACACTTGTTCTTTAAGGATCTGGGCGTAAAACCTCTCCGGCCCGACGGCACGCCTAGATTTTAAATTGGTGTGAGAACGGGGAGAACCAGCTTCTAAAAGATGAATGCGCAGTGAAGGGTTGTTTAGATCGGCTCTAGATTTGTATTGTTCTGAGCACCGATTAAGCGGGTTATTAGAAGTGCCTGTTGTTCGCAGCGACACCATACTATTCACTAAATATAGCTTTGAAGACAAAGGGAAGCATCTACTCAGTATGTCTACTAGTGCTGCACGCAACTGCCGGATCCTATTATTCAGACGCAGACGTAGGGTGGGTGTCCTCCTTTTAGTGTTGTGATAATGACGTAGGTCCATTGTGTGCTGCTTGTTGTTGCTCTTAAAGGGAACAAAAACTGCACACTGGCAAGTTCCTGTGAAATGAATTAAGGGTGTTTCTTTAAATGTTTTTTTTTTTTTTGCATTTTCCCCCCATGCCCTACATTTACCTCACAGGGCCTCTCTTTGAGCACAGTTCTTCCACAGCTCAGCTTTTTTCATCCTTTTTTTTTTTTTTTTTTGGTTTTCACATTGCCATGTACAAGCGGCAGGGACCCCATTAGCCAGAGAAATGGATCCATTTTCCTTCCTTCATAAAGCAGGCCCTTGGAGATGCTTTGCGAGTTCCGCTGACCATTGTTTAACGGCTTTCACCGAGTGGGCCGCTAGCCGCTTTGAAGCTCTGCTGCCCAGCCGTTGAGCGAGGAAACGCTCCAGCCACCTCGCTGCACCCAGCGGCCCACAAAAACAGTGCTATTGTTGGGAAATTCTAAACCTGTCCATCTTCCACACTGGAGATGCTTATTTGGCGCTCCAGGCGAGGCTTTAATTCCAGGCTCAGACAGATCAGCTCGTTCGGTAAAAGGACACCAGCTAGCAGGGAACGGTTCTTATTATTTATTTCATCTCTGTTCTGTAGAGGTTCTACCTGCCTGGCTCTGCTGTAGGGATTGAACTGATTCGAGCGCTCTGAAACGTTGTCAGATGGCACCGACCGAAATATTTCGTGAGCAGAAGCGAGTTCCAGTTCTCGAAGGTTGCTTTGTAGTTCGTCCGTAGCGAACTTCAGAAACCCAAGTAATTTTGCTTCTGTGCAGATCGTTTGACTTGTTTTTTTAAACTCGCTTCACAACTCCCACAACAAAGGTTCTCCTCGCTTTTTATAGCACAATGCTGTAAATGTATTTATTGGGTGGAGTGGCTAATTAGCGAAGAGGAAGAAAGATTCAGTGTTGGCATTTTGTGGGTTAGCACAGGCTTTGAAAGCCCTCCAGCCCTCATTTATATGGGGCTGTTGTGCTGAGGTACTTGTTCAGCCACGATGAACTCTCTGCTGAGACGGCACCGAAACTCGCGCCATGAAGTAAAGCAAGCTGGCGAGATTGGTGTGCACAGGCAACTATATTGTCAGTGGACAAAGCTTTGAGACCAAATTCCCAAGGTGGGAGAAAATTCTCAGCGGCGCTGTCAGTCAGACATCTCTCCAAAAGACGCCTCGCACTCCTGTCTTCCGCCTCACAAAGGAACACTTTCGGATTTCTGTTCTCCAAAGAGGCAGGCAAAAGGGAGTGAGCGAGTGAGCGAGCGAGTCAAGTGAAGCACCGTCACCGCTCACGGAATGGCCCAATTACTTCTTCCCATGAGGCCGCAGTCTTTCGCTCCTTTCCCCTGGGGATTCAGTTTGAGCTTTCCGAGACACGAATAAATTTGTCGTCTGCATTTCATAAGCAAGACTGTTTACGCTGAGTTTGTGCATCAGCACGCGATGGCTCTGTTCCATCTCCGAATCGCGGAGGGGGGCGAGTTGTAATGACACAAAAATGCACCAATTATTACATCCCTACTGAAGCGCGGAGGAATGACTCATGGGAATTAGACCAAAGTTCCTCTAATAATGGAACCTGGAGGCTTCAGTGAATAGCTGGGCTGTTGTGGGACTGTTGATTGTTCATGTGTAAACACAATGGGTATGATGGTGGTTAGCCATCAACGTTTCATTATCCTCAAGACCAATCAAATAGGTTTGATCAGTTTTCCTCTACGCTTGCCAGGAGCGAGTTCCAGTATAATAAAGATACTCCAGCACAGCAGCGTTACAGCTAGCAATTGTAGCGTGATTAAGGTAGAGGTTCTGTGTTTGGCTGTGAACTGAAGCCGCAGTAATGAGCGCGTGATATGTAATAGTGCTCACACGTTCTCTGTGCGGGGAATATAATTAGGCTACCTTACTAATCTTGCATTCGTCCTCAGTGTGCCCAAGTCTGCTTTGGTTGCACACTGAAAAAGTTGTGATTCAGCGTGCACGGCCCTCTAGTGCAGGTTGTACTGATGGTCTAGAGGATTGCAGGCCTTGGCGTCTTAAATTGGAGAAGACTGACTCACACAGCAGGAGCTGGACCGTGTTTGGAGTCAGAAACTTACAGAAGTTATTTTGTTAATATTTTATTAATGATTTTTACAGCTACAAGCATTTAAGTGCTGTTTGTTCTGCAGGTTCTTTCTCAGATCGTCTTGCTTTAAACCCTTGAAGATCTTATCATCTAATTTAAGATATTAATGGGCAACTGTATTATTGCTGCGCATGGCAAAGTATTGAGTTGCTAGCAACCACTAAGCAACATCATGGCAAATCAGAATCATTATCAGAATCAAAAATGCTTTATTGATCCTAGCAGGGATATTAGTTGTTTGTGTAAGAAAAGAATAAACACACTATAAAATAAAAAATTTAGAAAAAAATTGAAATTTGAAATGTGTATATATATACATAAATTCCATAAATTTAGTAAAGTGGCACAGTGGTAATAAATGATAATAAATATGTAAAATTTTTACACAAATAAATTGAATTACAGTACTATTATAATTGCACATATGAACAGTAACAATAACAGATGAAGCGTAGTGTCTCACACTGAGGGAGGAGTTATAGAGTTTGATGGTCACCGGTAGGAATGACCTCCTGTGGCGCTCTGTGGTGAGTTTTGCACTGAATCATGATTGAACTACCAAAGCAATCAGATTGCAAATGCTGTAGTACACATCTAGCATCAACTTAGCAACACCATAGCGACCAATGTAGATATCACAGCAACCACCTAGGACCCACTTGGCAACCCCACAGCAGCCAACATGGATACCAAAGCAACCACCTGGGATACTCTAGTAACCACATAGCAACTCTATAGCAACCACCTGGGATACCATAGCATGCACTTGGCAACAACATAGCAACCACATGGAATACTGCTTAGTAACACCATAGCAACCACGGCAAGTAGTCAGTAGCACTAGAGCAACTAGCTACCAACACCATGGAGACCCCCTGGAATACCAGAGCAACCTCTTAGCATCAGCCTAGCTACTGCATAGAAGTTTCCTTTTTCTTTGTTTTCTTGTCTATCATTCTGTCCTTCGGTATCGCGCCCTCCCCCCGGGGCAATTCTGAGCCGCCGCCCACAGGCTCACTGAAGGACTTTTTGTAATGTTCCTGTTCTTGTATCTATTCAGTGCCTTGGTTATCGTTCATTTATGTTCGTGTGTTTGGTTCATGTTTGGTTCATTGTGTCGGTTCAGTGTCTCGTTTCATGTTCATGTGTTTGGTTCAGTTTGTTTTGTTCACGTGTGTTTCTAGTTTGCCAAGTTCATCATGTCTTGTTTAGTTAATGTGTTTCACTTGAGACTGGGGGTACGCCGAGAATTGCTAGTTTAGGACCTTGAGGTAGCCCGAGAGGTTCTGAACACAGATCACGGTGCGTTTAGGCCAGCTTCGGTTCTTAGTCCTTGTTCTCGAGCAGGCCTCCCGGCCATCTACGGATTTAGCGAGGCGCTGTCACTCACTCCCAAGTTTATAAGTTTATACCCACAGCTCTCGCTCCAGCAAGGTGACCCTCTTCCACGCAGCAGTTCCAGGTTAGATTGGTCTAGCCGCTCTTGTCAAGTAGCTGGTTTCCCAGCTAAACCCCCGGTCTCAACAGTTGATCACTGTTGTTCATGTCTTGTCTCACTTGCCCCCTTTTGTTTGTCTTGTTTTGTTAGTAAAACTACTTGCATTGAACCCATCTCTGCCAGTGTTTAACCTCGGTGTCTGGCCTAACCCGCCATGACACATTCATTTTCTGTCAGATTTTCTCTGCATATTTAGTCAAGCAGTTTTCCAAATATTGTCACCGTTCCTGCTCTAGATTGTTTGTCTGATTGTGTGATGCCGGCTTGTGTACAGCTTTTTGGTCAAACATAATTTCCACATAGCAACTTTTTATTATTTTTTCCCCATTTGACTGAATAGGGTGTGAACGTTTAGCATCCCATCGCAACCACCTAGCAACCCCACAGCAACCAACTAGCTACACTATAATAATAGCCATGATGATACCTTAGCAACCAGCAAGTTGCACCATGTTTGTCAAAGATATATGTGAGGAACCTTTTGAAGGGCTAAGGAACCTTCACTTGATATAAAGTTCTTCACACTCACACATGGGGCTACTTGCTGGTTATTCAACCAAAAGTGGTTCTCCTATGGAATCTCTCAAAGAACCATATGAAGCACCTTTATTATGAAGAGTGTCCCTTTATCACTACGCTCCTGAGAGGCTCTGTGTGTTTTGTAGAAGTGTAACCTGTTGGGGTCACCTTAATTTATCCTCTGTTGAGAAATCGTATTGCTCGATTCACCTACTGTGGCGCTGTTATACCAGAGGTGAGAGGTGTTGTATATCTGACAAGATGATTTTTTTTTTATGTTTTTTTTTTTTACACGTGTGCATCTGTGCCTCTTTCAGAGTCCTCTCTTCGCTGATCGCTGAAGGAGCAGAAGTGATTTGAATGTTAGAGGTGTAACAAATAGCTGAAGGCTGTGCGTTCACCTTTACAGATAACCATGAGGAAGAGTTGTTCTCCGTAATTTACACAGGGGCTTCATCACTAGGTCATCTCCATGACATTTCAAGGTGTTGGAATGAATTACAGACTGACCTTTTGTTTCCTCAGCTTGACCAGGAATGCAAAGGTGGTGAATATGAAAGTGGTTTGGTTTGGGATTTTTTGGATTTCTTGAACAGACCCTTAACCACCGCCAGCCGGTAACGCTCCAACCTCTGAACCTTTTTCACGAGGGATTGAAAGGAAAAGAAGTGTTTTTGAAGAAAGCTGAGATGGGGTCTGCATTTTAAAATGTCTGACAAGCAATTTTCCCAAACAGAGTTAAGCTCCTGTGAAGTGTCTCAAACAGGTCAAATTAGCACGGTTTAAGAAAAAGCACGGCATGGTTATACTACTGCCTGGGAGTCCCAACGCAAGACGTCCAACTGATTTGCCCCATTACTCCACCTCATCTCCTCAACGCCCCAGTACACTACCCCATCTAATCAACGCCCCAGTACTCTACCCCATCTCCTCAATGCCCCAGTACTCCACCCCATCTCTTCAACACCCCAGTACTCTACCCCATCTCCGAAAACGCCCCATTACTCCACCTCATCTCCTTAACGCCCCATTACTCCACCCCATCTCCTCAATGCCCCAGTATTCCACCCCATCCCCTCAACGCCCCAGTACTCTACCCCATCTCCTCAATGCCCCAGTACTCCACCCCATCTCCTCAACGCCCCAGTACTCCACCCCATCTCTTCAACACCCCAGTACTCTACCCCATCTCCTCAACGCCCCAGTACTCTACCCCATCTCCTCAACGCCCCAGTATATCACCCCATCCCCTCAACGCCCCAGTAATCCACCGCATTTCCTCAACATCCCATAACTCCACCCCATCTCCTAAACGCCCCGGTACTTTACCTCATCCCCTCAACACCCCATTACTCCACCCCATCTCCTCAACGGCCCAGTTTATCACCCAATTTCCTCAACATCCCATAACTCCACCCCATCTCCTCAACGCCCCAATATATCAACCCATCTCCTCAACACCCCAGTACTCCACCCCATCCACTCAACACCCCAGTACTTTACCCCATCCCCTCAACATCCCATAACTCCACCCTCATCTCCTCAATGCGTCATGGGTGGGAATGAAAGGCGGATTTAAAAGGTAAGAAATCGTACTGGTGCTGATGTGTTCACCACCTTTTAACCGCTAGTAGTTGTGTTCCCTTTTGCTTTGCTCTAATACTTCAGATGTGTGGAGAGGTTAAGGAAATGAGGCAGTTACTGAAATCCTGGAAATGGACATACAGTATTTATTCTTTACCGTCCTTTTATTCCTCCCACGCAACACAGCATGGAAGCATTCTAGCTCTCATCTTGGAGAATTGGAAACAAAAAAGCATCCAACTGATAGCGATTATCATTAAGTGCTATTGTCAGGCATTCTGTCGCACACTGTGTTCAGGTATATCACATGCAGCATTTCGTGGCCCTAAGCAGGGCGCTCCACAATGCTGGAGCGCTCTTCTGTTTCAAATGCTAATGCAATCGAACCGCAGTGAACAGAACCAGAGGATCAGAATGAGCATATTGCCTCTTTCATCCCTGAGAGAACAAAATCTATTAAACCATTAGGTTTGAGAGACTGATCTTGTAACGTAGGAAGTTCACTAAACCTCATCTATGATGAATAATCCCTACAGGGGCAGAGCGAGTGGATGTTATACCAGCTTTGTCACCAACACTCATCTATTAATGTTCCAAACGACCGACCGGGATTCAACGTTTAATACAATCAGGTGTAGATCTGTTAGATCATCCCTTGATTATCTAGGCCTAATTTCACTGTTGTCAAAAAAGCAGGAAAGCTGCGCAGTGACAACAGCCTCACAAATTCACACAATAATATAAATCAAATAGAGCTGCATCGCCTTGGCTCTTTCACTCCCTCTCTCTCTCTCTCTCTCTCTCTCTCTCTCTCTCTCTCTCTCTCTTTCACTCTATCTCTCTCTGTCTGCTTCTTTTTTGTCTGTATCTCACTCTGTCCTTCTACTGCATTTCCCCTCTCAATTCAATTGATTGATTGACTTGACTGTTTCCATAACAACGTTGCCAGTACGCAGACATTAAATCTGAACATGTTTAATAAAACTTATCAATTATAAAATGAATGAAGCTGATAATAATCATCAACTAATAATACAAAATAATAATATCCAATAATAAATAATATTCTGGGTCATGCTGCTACGCCGTCAGCAGCCGGAGCCTGAGAGAGCACAGTTGGCATTGCTCTCTCTGGGTGGGTAGATGCAGCTCTCTCCCCTCACCACTCCCATTGTGATGCTGGCTGGTACGGGTGTTGGATGATGTATTCGAGGTGGAGGATGATGGGATGGTAGACTTCACGTGTCAGAGGAGACATGTGCTTGTCCTCACCCTCCTAGGGTTGGGAGCATTGCTTAGTGATAGGGGGAGGAGTCCCAGTAAGTGGGTGGCTTAATTGGCTCAACTAAATTAAGGTACAATTTTTTTAAAGAATTCTCAAAAACATACAAAATAAATAAAATAAGGTAATATTTAGCAAACATGATATAATAATAATAATAATAATAATAATAATAATAATAATAATAATTATTATTATTATTATTATTATTATTATTATTATTATTATTATTATTTCTACAATAATTTTCAAATTTGGGTGGATTTTACTTTACTGTTTATACCTGGTTGTCTCTGCGGTCAGACTGTCCTCAGTGAGCCGGTTCTTGGTCAGGATCTGTGTCTGCTGTGGATCTCTGATGATGTAAAGATACTCTGCTAATTCATACCCTCTGTTTAGATCCCAGTAGCATTCTGATTTAGACTGGGTTCTGGTGGGGTTGTCCCAGTGTTCTAGATAGTCTGGTTTGATCTGTTTAATAATTTGGCTCTGATTCAGACGTTGGTCAGCAGTGCTGGACTAAGGCTGTGGTGGTTAGGGGTCAGTAGGTTAGTTATTCTCAGAACCACTGGGTTTAGGCCTGAGCTCCTGGGTTTTCAGTGCTTTATACTGCAATGTGTTTTTATATTTGTCTTTTAGATGGAGCCAAGATTTTAAAGCTCTTTTTGGACAGGAATGACCAGCGGAAACTGGCCTAATTCTGCATGCATTTGTTGGTGTATCCCTCTCTCTCTCTGTCTCCATCTCATTCTCATTTTCTCTTTCACAACACACAACTCTCTCCACTCTCTCTTCTATACATTCACTCTTTTCCCTCCCCATTCTCTTTTTTTGCAGTGTTTCTCTCTCTAGCCAACATGCTTATGTGGGCTCACATGGGTGAACAATGGGCTAAGTGGGTCCCAGGTGGGCATGGTCTATGAGTAGGTTTGTGCATGCGTTGTAACTGGGACCCAGTTGGGTTTTCTTAATGGGACCCATCATTAGAGCCCACCTAAACCTCACATGGGTCCCATCTAAACCCCAATGTGCAATGTACCAGATGGGGCCCATGTTTAATCCCTCCTGGTCCTATCACTGACCCTGGTGGGCATCCATATGTGCGGTCAACATGGAACACGAGGACAAAACTTTCTGGTTCCCAGTTGGGCCAGTTGGGATGGTAGACTTCATGTGTCAGAGGGGACATGTGCTTGTCCTCACCCTCCTAGGGTTGGGAGCATTGCTTAGTGATGGGGGAGAACCATACAGGCCCTTCATGGACAGGTTAGCTGGGTCTTCTCACTCTGTCTTCTTCTTTCACATTTTCTATCTTTTCTGCTCTCTCTCTCCCTCTCTCTCCCTCTCTCTCTCTCTCTCGCTCTCTCTCTCTCTCTCTCTCGCTCTCTCTCTCTCTCTCTCTCTCTCTCTCTCTCTCTCTCTTTATTCTCTCTCTCTCTCTCTCTTTATTCTCTCTTTCTCTCTCTTTATTTTCTCTCTCTCTCTCTCTCTTTATTCTCTCTCTCTCTATTCTCTCTCTTTCTCTTTATTCTCTCTCTCTCTCTCTCTCTTTATTCTCTCTCTCTCTCTCTCTCTCTCTCTCTCTCTCTCTCTCTCTCTCTCTCTCTTCATTTTCTCTCTCTCTCTCTCTCTCTCTCTCTCTCTCTCTCTCTCTCTCTCTATTTATTCTCTCTCTCTCTTTATTCTCTCTCTCTTTCTCTCTCTCTTTATTCTCTCCCTCTCTCTTTCTCTCTTTATTCTCTCTCTCTCTCTCTCTCTCTCTCTCTCTCTCTCTTTTTTCACTGATGGCAGTTCTTTGTTAAAGAAGAAGAAGAGCTATGGCTAAATTCTGTTCTCCTGCTGATTTTGAGAGCCGGCTTTAGCTAAGGAGAAGACCCTTCAGTTGGTGCTGTCAGTCAGCCTGGGTCATCCGTTCCCTCTCAGCCCACCTCTGCCTCACTGTTTGGTAGTTAACACTGTGACACATCAGTTGTCTTTTTTTTTTTTTTTGGTTGCATAATAGCCTCAAGGACTTTTAGCCCTTTTTTCTCTCACTGCGTACAGCTCTTAAGATCAACCTAGTGGGCGATCAAGTGAGCTGCGTCGAGTGTGCTGAATGTGTCGTCCTTTTTCTCTCCTCCCTGGTTCAAGGACCACTGTTTAAGCTAATGCACTCACAAATTTGCACAAGAGATTCTTTCATTCTAGATATGTGATGAGTGTAGCTCATCCTCTGAGCAGAGTGTGGGAGATGTTGGTTTGTTTGTTTACGGTGGTTTACTACAGTACAGCTGTATTAGTGTATGCATTCAGCCCTGAATGCGAAAGAGAGATGAAGAGGTGCCAGGCCTTCCATGTTCAGATTCAGAGAGCACTTCAGGTCACATGACCATGCGTTGAGCGCTGTTCAGGCTGTTTGGGGCAAACTCGTACAATCAGTAAACTCCTCTAGGTTGGATAAACATTGTTTTCGTGCAACAAATTGCAGCCAATCTGAAAATCTTTCACATTTCATCATCTCCCGTATTGATTTTTTTTATGAGTTAGTCTCTCCAGCACAGGGTTGATAATTGCGAGTATTGAACTGAATTCTGACTTTGGCCTGAAAGGTGGGCACGTCCATGGCGAGGCCCAAGGTGGTCCTCTATCCTTGTCGCTTTTTAAACTTTCCCATTTCTCACAAATTGGTCCTGCCAATTAATCCACCCATTTGTAGCTAGCAGTGCCCCGACACTAAATAGCCTCTTTTTTTTTAAACTTCTGGCAACACCCAGAGCAAAGTCTGGTTTCCCCAGCTCCACTGCACCAGCTAACAGATCCCTGTGGTGGCCACTGGGCCATTGGGCTCTCTCAGACCCCGGCTGCTGATGGCAAAGCGACATGGCTCAGGACTGGAACTTGTGACCCCCAGGCCACAAGGACAGCTGAACCACTCAGAGCCTCTTGTTGCTTCTTTCTAATTCATGCAAGGTTATGTAAAGCCACTCCTGAGACAGCTGTCAGCCTAATCCCATCCAGCGAACCCGGGCCTCGCTCTCGCCGTTGTCCGTCATTAATTTGCTGGACACAGCTCAGCGGCTCTTGTCTTTGGGTGCAGATTAAAAAGATGTCTGTCTGAGAAAATTGCGGAGAGCTTCTCCTTTGATTTAGAGGTGCTTGCTCTCCTCGCAGGGAGAAACGCGGCCTGTTCGTTTCGCTTGATATTAAAAGGTCAATTTGCTCTCATGGGCCAGCAGTACACTGTTTAAATATGATTTTCACGGCAGAGGTGTGGATGTCGTCCTCTGTCTCTCTCTCTCTCTCTCTCTCTCGCTCGCTCGCTCGCTCGCTCTCTCTTTTTCTCGGTCCATCTCCCTCCAACCTTTCTTTCTCTTCAGGCTTTTCAATTTATTTTCTCATCGTATGTCAGCTCAATTAGACGTATCTGCCGCTCATTTGTTTTCTCCTCCCTCCACGTTTTTGTCTCTTTCTCATTGTCAGCTTAGTATTGTTTTAATTGGCCTGCTGCTCAAGGAAGCAGGATTAGTTAAATCCACATTAACTTTGTCATCAGAACCATCTGTTTTTCATCCCATGCCAAACTGATGAAAATGGACTAATTAGAGTTCAGCAAGTAACGGCGCTGGCATAAATGACTCACTATAGTGGCTGTGCCAGGCGCCAGCGTGAGCATCGTTTTTTCACACGAGCCTGAAGGAAACTCCATTTCAAGAAAACAAATGAAGACACGGAAAGACAAACAAGAGAGACTCTGCGCTCCAACACGCCATCCGGTAGGATGTGCGACGCCAGCGTGGCCGCGGGCCAGCATGAGGAGTGGGTGATGTCACAGAAAAGGAGAGGTTTTCAGGCCAAACACACGGTCAGTCAACCTCCACCTCCGCCCTTGTCTCAATACGTCACACGCAGTGCTCTTGTGGATGTTTCTCGTAAATCAGAAACGTCATTTATACATATTTGAGATATTTTGTGTGATTTGTTTTTTTAATGGAATAACTTATCCATGCTCTGTCCACAAAATGCTGTCCTTTATAGCATTTGGCAAAAAGTCCATTCCACCTAATGCAAAATGAAACTGCAGTTTGTGTCAAACTATGCAGATTATTTCCTTGCAGATTATTTCCAGCGGCGTAAACAAGCATGATTTTATGCTTATTTACGCCGCTGAGCTGCGTTCGAATGTAGTGTAATAAATACCAAATTCAGATATTCTGATTAAATAGCTTTAACCCACCGGTTTGTACAGAAGTCCCTGTAGTTACTGTAACTGTACTGTACTGTACTGTTAGAGTAAATCACTGTAGTGTGGGATAAGCCTTGCTGTGTTAAGGGGTCAACAGAATTGTGTCTCATTAGATGCAAGTCCTCATCAGATTGACTGTGATTTTTGCCCATTTGTGTCCCATTTAGCTTCTCCCTTCTTCTCCCCCCCACAAGTATTATCTATGTATTTATAAGTTTAACAAAACATATTTTAAAATGTATAATAAAAGGGGGAGGAGGGATTGGGGGGACAGTCCATTTGCTTTTTAAGATTGAAAAAAAATTCTTTATCTTAATCTTTTTTTGATTAAAGTAAAAAATGAAAAGTTGAACACACCCCCTCCTCAAATAAGACCCCGCCTTAACAAATGTCAACATAAAGGCTAGATAGCTAAAGAAATATAGCTAAAACTTTTTTTTTTTAACATTTTATTTACTATTTTAACTATTTAAAGTTTTGATTTATTGCTTGATTTAAATTATTATTGATTTTTTATTACTGCTTGAATATTGTATGATTATTATTGCTGTTATTTCTTGTGTGTGTGGTACCCTGCGTTGAACTGGTGCCCTGTACAGGTGTTCCTGCCTTGTGTCTAGTGGTTCCAGGTAGGCTCTGGACCTATTGCAACAGAGATCAGGAAGAAACCAATGATGATAATAATAATACTTATATGTTCTAATAATAATATTGTATATTATTTTTAGCAAACAGCTCATTTGTTAAAAATTGATTGGTACTTTGATTGCATTCAGCGACAAGAGCAGTAGTGAGGTCAGTATGTTGGATGATCACAACCCCACCTCATCCCCAACTCCCCAACTCATCCCAAAAGTTTCAAAAAATATCTTGAAATAAAACCCCAGATAATTATCTGCTCATACTAAGTATTCACTGGTATTTGAAACAGAGGCATTACTAATTTCAATTTTCTTTGGGGTTTTATTAAACAATATTCTTTTAATTTTTTTTCGTACAATTTTAGTTTCCGATGTGCTTTATGTTAACATTGCAGTTATGCTATTTGACTGAGGCTCTTATGAAAAGTGACTTACATTTGAATCATTGTAAACAGACAGGAGAATGTGGTGTTAGGAGCTTTTCTTATTGGTGTAGTGTATTTGCCTACTCAGGAAATGGAACCCCTACCATAGGGAGAGCGCTGCTGTTACCAGAGTCTGCTGTTAACTGCTGTTAAAAAAATCAGCGTTATCATCATTGCTATGGATAGGTCATTTCTGTTACATCGTACAGAGAGGTCCCTTGTGTGTCTTGTACTTGGTGAATAAAAAAGAATCTGGCTCAGTCATGAGATCACAGTGTGAGCGGTGTAGGAAGCCTTGCGTTGAGCTCTGCTTCATGACTTCTGAATTGCACTCATACTAAAGAAATATGGCATCAAATCAGCATTCCCTTTTACCAAACCACCCCCCCCCCCCACCCCCCATTCCTTTATCAGCCTGAATCGCTTCTGACGAGCGGGCCCCGTCCGAGAGCTGATGGTTGCAGCCGGTTGGCGAGGGAATATCTGTATCTGCGCTCCTTTCATGTGGAAAATTACATGCCATCTCAAAGGGAAGTGTCTAGGGGTCTTGGGGAGAAGCTGGCTCACAGCAAAGGGGCTGCTGGGATACTCCTCCGGCTGTTCTGTGCTGTTCTGAATGTGGGACAAGACCGAGCACCACACGCTGCATGTTTAATTCAGGGCGGCCATGTGTCTGCGGCTGGGAGCCGCTCATTAGAGCGCGAGATCGGTGGCTCCAGCAACTGCGACCAAAGAACACAAGACATTATTAAGGAGGAGAGAACCGGAAGCCACTTGCGTCCTGTCCGCCCTCTTTTTGTAGCGTCCTGGAGAAGACTGGAGCGCAGTAATCAAGGGAAAAGCCTTCCAGCTGACTTCTCCTGCTGATCCAGTGGCTAATTAATGGGGCGCTTTGAAAGGGTTACAAGGCCAGTCCACTGGGATCCATAAATCAGGCCTGTCTCTCTTGTCTGTTCCCTATAGACGTAGCATCTGGGCGGGTGTGGCTTCCAGGCACGCCCTGGACCATGTCAGTCATCCAGAAGAGAGGAGGGCTGGGGCACTGTGCTGCATCTGAGCCTGGATCTATTAGCCAAATGGATTTTAGGGGGGTAGACTAGAGGACAGAGGGCATGAGGAAGATTTTTTTATTTTGGCAAATGAAATGTGATTAAACGATTTAACCTCTAAATGATCCAATCTCTAAATTATCTGTGGAATCACAGATAATCTCTTTTAGAGAAAATTACTAGGGATACACTGATGCTGATATCCAGGATGTGTCCTCTGGTGCTGAAACATACACATTAAAAAAAAATTAGAAACTGGGACTAAAGCCACCTCGATTAGTATTGTATTTTACACCAGGATTGGAGTCATATTTATACATTTATATGAGGATTTGATTGTATTCAGCGTCAAGAGCGTTAGTCAGGATCAGGACAGGTCGGGATATTGGATAATGTCTATTCCACCTCATCCCCAACTCCCCATTTCATCCCAAAAGTACTGGATGAAGCATTCCAGAGAAAAAAGCTCCACAGCTCATTGCAGACCTCATAGCCCTCTACCCCATGAGTTCATGTTTAACCAATAAGTTCATGTTTATCTGATCCAGAGAGTTCTCTTTGATTGGCAACACTTCTCTACATGGACTAGACAAGCTATGTGTGTATGGGTGTGAGCATTTGGACACCTGTGTCAGCAATGGGTGCAATTTATAGTAGCTAAATGCATTTATTAGAAAGGGTGTCCACAAACATTTGGATATCTGTGTACCAGCGTTCCAGACTGGACATACGCTAGTGATCAGCTATGCCATTCTATGCTGTTTTTTTATTATTTTGTTTTTAGCAGTGCTAGCAATGAAGTGTTGAAGATTAGGCCATTTCACATAGATATTAATATTATCTGTGTAATAATCTTAAAGTAGTTAAGCTGCTAGCCAAGTTAACCAAAAAAAAAAAACCTTGGACAGACCAGCTAGACCTTACATCACTACTTTGTTTATTATCTTATAGCTAACAAGTAAATGTCAAATGTCTTGTTTTTGCTGTTCCAGTGCTAAATAAAAAAAGCTAACTTTAGGTACCAAGCATGTTGTCGCACGTTCAGTACACCTTAAAACTGACCTCATGTGGTAACAAACATTTTTCGTTTTATAAGATCAAGATCTGTTCAAACTTCAAGAACTCTTCAAATCAACCCTTCTACATGCCTCGCCGACGTCTCTTCCTGGATGGCGGCTCACCACCTCAAACTCAACCCCAGCAAGACGGAGCTGCTGTACATCCCGGGAACTGCTGGACCAAAAAACGATCTTGCCATCTCCTTTGAGAACTCGCTGGTCACTCCTTCTACAGAAGCACGAAGCCTTGGTGTAGTCATGGATGATCAGTTATCGTTCTCAAGACATGTTGCAAATGTAACTCGGTCCTGCAGATTTCTTCTGTACAACATCTGGAGAATTCGACCCTTGCTCTCTAGAGAGGCCGCCCAGGTGCTTGTTCAGTCTCTCGTCACTTCCAGACTTGACTACTGCAACTCTCTTCTGGCTGGTCTCCCTCTGCTCACCATCAGGCCCCTGCAACTTATCCAGAATGCAGCGGCACGGGTCGTCTTCAACGTCCCTAAATTCAGCCATGTCACTCCACTGCTGCGTTCTCTCCACTGGCTTCCTATAGCTGCCCGCATCAGATTCAAAACCCTGACGCTGGTCTACAAAGCCAAGACTGGACCAGCCCCTCCATACCTGATGGCAATGGTCAAAAGCCGGTCTGCACCAAGAGCCCTTCGAGCTTCAAGTACAGCTCGGCTCGACCCGCCATCCCTCAAAATCCACGGAAGACAAGTGTCCAGACTTTTTTCTGTCTTGGCACCAAAGTGGTGGAACGAACTGCCCCTGGGTGTCCGAACGGCCGAGTCGCTCGCTGTCTTAAAAACGCAAACTGAAGACCCACCTCTTCCGAGAATACTTGGGCGAATAGAGTACTATGGTCGCCTTATTGTATTGTGTTTAGTAATGTCTAAGCTTAGAGGTATCTTTGAATTATTAGTCTATTCTAACTAGCTAAGGTTTCTTTCTTGGGTAAATAGCAAAGCACTTTGTAAGTCGCTCTGGATAAGAGCGTCTGCTAAATGCCATAAATGTAAATGTAAATGTAAATTTTTTACAGTGTGTGTGTCTGTAAACTGGATTTTCCATGATCTATTCACTACAAGTGTGAGGGGTGAGGGGGCTGCCCTTTCAGATGAGCTAATGTTAAAATCGAACGCTACCTTAACACTGTAGGTTACTAATGGGCGGCGCTTGCTCATCACTTACACAAGGTCTTCAAACTCTTCATTTGCAGGCACAGCTCAGTGACAGCAACACAATGGAGTGTCCTCATGTTTATGCTTGCAAAGAATATCGCTTTCAGAGTACAGCCTGTGGACGTAGCATCTGAGCGGGTGTGGCTAGCCAGGCACTCTGTGGAGCCATTCAGTCATTCATGAAAGAGGTGGGGTGGGAGGGGGGGTACTGTGCATTTGAGCCTGGGCTTATTAGCCAAATGGATTTTAAGGGTAGCGTGGAGGACAAGAGGGCATGAAGAAGAGGAGGCTTGTGGGAGGGGCAAGTCGGGCAGGATGATAATACTCCCTCATGCTTCCATTACTCTGTGAAGGGCAGCAGAGTGCTTTGGACACCCGTTTTGGTGGGTGGTGGGGTAGGGTAGGGTGGGTTGGGGATGGTTGGCGGAAAGGAAAATATCTAATGTCCTGAACAGTAGTGAATGGACAGTCGCAAGCAAGTCACTGAGGCATCAAGAAAAGCTAATTCAGTTAGAATGAGAAATGTGAATGTCAATGGATCTCCATTTGTCTACATTAATCCATCCAAAGATTCATGCACACTAATGGTTAAAGTGATTAGAATTGATATTCTTACTGCTTCAGGACGGCCAGTTGAGAATATTGACAGACTGCTTTGTGGCTTTGCAAAGCCAGCCATTCTCCTCAAAGGCATTTTATATATAGCAAGGACTGTGAACTTGTACCAAGCTATGTATAGGTATGTATTTTGGAAAGGGAGCCGTGTCCCAGGGGTGTCTGCTGGGAGCAGCTCACGGATGTGGCGCGGTGTGCGGCCTTCTTCAGATTTCACACGCATGCTGGAGAGGTGAAGGCATGTTGAAAGCAGCCACACACAAAGGGAACTCCGGGCCCGTCAGCTCAAATTACCCCCCGCACCCGGATGCCTACAGATATAGCAGATACAGAATTTTCTTCTCTCCAAAAAAAAAAAGATCATGAGCTATCATTTATGAGCAAACGCAGCACTGATGGATGGCAGCACTGGTGATCTCAGTAAGATTAGGGCTGGACAATGCGGGCTGGAGAATTATGAATGAAAGAGCAGGCGGCAAACTACCGGAAAACACCACTAAGGTTGAGCTTCAGTTCCAACCAGGAGAACCTCCATGGAGAAAAGGTCTTCTAAGAGGCCACAATCACACAGGAGTCTGATGATAAAATTGGACATTTTGTCCAACCACCACTAGATTCTTAAGAGTTTTTTTTTATGGAGCCATTTGTAGCATAGCATTTAAAAGAAAACTATGAATTTGCATAATGAATTATGAATAAGCAGTGGTGGCTCAGCAGTTAGAGTGCCGGGCTATTTATGACAGGGTTGTGGGTTCGATTCCCGGGCTCGGCAAGCTGCCACTGTTGGGCCCTTGAGCAAGGCCCTTTACCCTCTCTGCTCCCCGGGCGCTGGAGTTGGCTGCCCACCGCTCTGGGTGTGTGTGTGTACTCACTGCCTCTAGTTCACCCTCGTGCCCCTGTGTGTTCACTGCCACAGATGGGTTAAATGCGGAGAACACATTTCGCTGTACATAGTACAGTGACAAATACCTACACCTTTACCTTTATGATTGAAGAGTGACTATCATTATAATAAATATTTATTATTAACTTTTTCATAAGTATGACATTTATAAAAAAAAACAAAAATAAATAAGTAAATGTCAGCTTTATTTGATAGAATGGAAAAATGAGTCAAAATAGGGGCAAAAACACTTTGACTCATCAAAATTAACTCCTCAAAATAATGTGATTATTAGACTGTTTATAATCATTATAATTATCTGACAGTTCTCTTATGAATATACAGCTGTTTAAAGGCTCTCTATTATTGGTTTATTGGTCATTTTTTTTAATAACACCTGCAGTTCCTCTGTGGTTATTGACTAAACACATGATATACTCAGAAGCCCATCATGACGTAATTCATCACAATAACGATAACACTTTATCACACTGGCCAGCCCCAGTCTCAGATCTGAGCGTGCAGAAGCTGGTGCTGAATAAATACGGTGATCCCACTTATGCTGCAGAATTTAACAACTCCTGCTTGCATTGTGTGACCCGCTGTGTGCCACCGCACTGCCTAGCTCCCTAAATTGTAGGTGTCATGCCTGACAGTGCGGGTGATTAAAACGTGGCCCTGATTCACAGGCTTATTTATCTCTCTGTCCCACTCGGTTGAGGCGCAGTGGAGGCACTAAAAGCTCAGGTTGGTGTCGGCAGTAAATCTGCACCGCTCACATTCCGGCCTGCCGCAGGGCATCGTCCTAATTATAAAAGTGCACAACGGCCCGTCGTCTTACGGGAGAGGGTGTAGACGTCGCAGCAACACCACATTCTGATTAATGACTTTGGCAGACGAATGACTCACTGAGGCTACTACTCGTAGTCAGAGGGAGGGAAAAAACTGCAGGTACTAGAGGAAATCATCTCACCCTCTTCATTTCACTCATTTACCCCCAACATCTTTTTTCACAAAGTGTCTCTTGGGCCAACGTTTGCTTTCTGCCTCTCTCTCTTTCTGCCCAGTCTCTCACAGTGAGTGAAGTTTATAGTAGCAGGGGCAGGGAGGCTTGCTGTCTGGTTTACCAGGAAGTATTAAATGAAAAGAATTGGGACACTGGGAATACACTTGGATGCTAAAAGCTATAGTGACAGGTTGGCCATCAGGCTCAGGGTTGGACTTGCTTATTGTACCTTTTCCTAAGGACCTTTTAAACCCCGTTAGTTCAAGCTCTTGGTGATGTTAAGGAATAACCCAGTGTGCCATATCATACAAAAGACATGACTCTGGTTCCTCTGTTATTTTTTACCTTCTGAAGTTGCATCACCGCTTCATCACCGCATATCCAGAGCAGGGTAACTTTATATAGGCCAATAATATCACAGCTTGTTTCTCTGCCCCATCCCACCACCCTCACCAATGTTTTTTTGGAATGGTTTCGGGAGTTGGGAATGGGTTGCTGATCATCCAAAATCCTGACCTCACTAACGCTCTTGTCAATAAATGCAGCAATGCTTCCCTGGACAGTAGAGAGTAGAGTTACCAACAAAAGTAGGATAAACCTTCCCCAGGGAGAAAAACATACATTTATGCCTACATTTAATACCATATATGGTGGCGCATACCACAAACCTAGGACACAGACTGACGAAGAGACAAGAAATGGCATTATTTTTGAAAAAATAAGTTAGAGAAAGCTGTCCAGAAAAGGCTACAGCCTTTCAGAATTGAAAGTTCTCAACCGGTTCTGTGTGGCAGAGAAAAATAACAAAAAATAAATAAATAAATAAATAAAATAAATGTATTTATTAAAATATTAGTGGGTTATAAGGCATACGAGTTGTGACACATGAAATTAAAGACGTAAACTTTTTTTTCTTCCAATAAGTAAAACATTCATATGACAGCAATTTCTTTTTCAGGAAATGACATCATTCTATAAAGCATTTTTAGCACTAATAGTCAGTTTGATGGAAACGAGCTGAAATCAAAAGGCCTTTCATTGTATCACTTGCAGTCTGAACAGAAAATCAATGGAAACAAAGGATGCTACTCTCTCCCACCTAACACACTACTTCTCTCCCTATCTCTCTCTCTGCACCTCTCTCTCACACTTAGTCTTGACGTTTTGAATACGAGACTCAGAAATTGATCGTGCCTGGACTAAAGTTTTGCACGTTAGTTCCAGTTAGTGTTGTTTTTAATTCCTGGGCTTGTTAGGAGAGCAGATGTCTGATTTCTGATGCAAAACAACTTCTATACACTTACACACTACGCCTTTGTGTTTTTTACTCTCTAGCCAAGTGTATTTGGGCATTGCACAGAGTGAAACATTTCCTGGGTTTGCGTCGGCATTGTCTTACAAAGCTTTTGTTAAAAAAAAAAAACTTGAATCTGTAACTGAGCTTTAGGTTCTGATAAATGCCTGATAAATAATAATGACAGCGTAGTCTTTTATTAAGAACTCTCCCAGTGTGTCGGCATCTACAAAAGGCAAGAGCTGCAGCACTAAATCCACCTCTCAGGCTGCCAGTGGATCTGACATTTGAGTATTGACACTGGCTTATGCAGAATTCCTCTCAAACTGATTAAGTAAAACCACAGTATTGATTCTTGCTCTCTCAGCCATCCCTCACTCCTGCCGTGCCCTTCACCGTGGCTAGCCCGGATAGAGAAAGAGATGTCATAGAGTAATGGTTTGTGTTTATTAAAAGAAACGGCATGTCAAAGTAGGGTCCCTTTCCAAATCCAATAAGCTTCCGAAGTTCTCCATGGCTCCATGTGACTCTATAGAGAGACCTTAGCGTTAGCAGCAGAGCTGTAGCAGGCTATAAATAAAGCCAAATGGAAAGGCCCAGATATAGATCCATATGGCATGCTGTAAAAGGGTGCTCATTTCTGACTTCCACAACTGTGCTTTCCGGGCGGCCTTACTTTTCAAACTGTTTGAATTACAGGGCAGTGTTGCTTTTTCTGAGGTACAGGCTTATATATTCGGCCTGTCACTGAGCCTAACCTAAAAAGGAACTTGTGGTCCATGTGTGTTTATGCATAGGCATCACCAGTAGAAAACTGAAGCCAGGCTATGACATCATTATAAACACAGGAGACTGTATAGTATGGGCCCGTCTGAATTGACCCAGTTCTTACTGGCTGGAGCAACAGCTCCTGCACATGTGCCAGGGAGAGTTTTACGCCTCTAATGAGATTCTGCTGTCTGTGGTGTCGGTGACGTCTCTGAAGTATTGCTTCTGTGACATTGTAATTGTTTAGTTCAACAAACCGCCTGCCTTTGACTTGTCGGTGGTTCAGAATCCGGCGCTGCAGAACTGGCAGAACCTTTCTCTGTAGGAGAGTTGCTCTTATTACCAGTCCATCAGCATATGCAGGCAGGCCTGTGAAATCTGGGGATGATTTCAACATTCTGCTCATATGGCCAGACGCCATCCGGCTTGCATAGCAACAGTGCATTAATGCTTCTGATGGACTGTAATGAGCATCTTGTTCCTTAAAAAAGGGAACAGGAATATATATGAGGTCAGAGCAGTAATGCATGCATGCAGGCTATGGTTCGATTGCACTATGAACTGCATTATCAGTCACAATGTTTCATGCTCAGCAAACTATGGCTAATGTGGTTCAAGCAAAATACACGCTCACAACGACATGCTTGGTCTTGTCTGTGGTCCTTGCACCAGAACAACAGCTAAATACAAGATCCTTGAGAACATTTGGAGCTTCCTTCATTTGAAACTGTGGAGGAACCTCTTAAGGGTCTTTGAGGATGTGTGTTTATGCATAGGCATGCTCAGTAGGAAACTGAAGGCAGACTATAATATTAGTATAAACACAGGAGACTGTAGAGTATGGGCCCGTCTGAATTGACCCAGTTCCTTCAAGAAATGTTCCTTTAGGTTTCTCAAAGCACCACAAGAGGTTCATCCACAGTTTCCAACGGAAGAACCTCCAAAGGTTCCTCCAAAATAAGAGTTCATTCCAAGTAATTTAGAGCATTTCTATTGGTTCATTCATCCATAATTATTCACACAGTGTACAGAGCAGCTACAGGGTTCAAACAACGGAGAAAATGGACACAAATGGAGATACATGTTTTTTTTTTTTACTGGACAGTAGCGATATTTATGCATGTCTCACAGAGCTGAAGTGATCACCATGCTTGCCTTCTGACAGAGGATTCTGTAGTAAGATGTTTTAATTCAAGCTGCTTCTTGACTCTTGTCCTGGGTCCTATTTCACAAAGCAGCTCACCTTAGCTTAGATGCTTCACTTTTTATGGGGCTACCTCACTGTTGGATTTGTGCCGCATGCCTAATCTCTGCACTAAAGCAAGCTACATGGAGGTGCACCACTCCGGGCCTTATCGGGTCACTTCCGTGGCATCGTTTAAAATATTATATTCAGATTAAGATCAGAATTAGTTGTACACGAGGAGGTGGAGTAATGTCATTCTACTATGGGACATCTGTATAACTCATGACCGGTTCACACGGGATAAGAAATCTCAGCATAATTGATTAAAATGGGAGTAGCTAGCCTCCTGTGACCACTGATAACCAGTCTTATAATCCACTTATAATAGTAATACAATTTTAGTTTAATACAATTTTAGTCAGTTATCTATGCCAATGCTTCCTCAAGCGCTTCCATACATGAAGAAAAACATGAAAAACTGCTTTTCCACAGCATTTGACAGCATATTTATCCACATGTGGGTTCACACAGGATGCATATAGCATAAGATTATTTTTACGGCCTGTCATACTAAAGGTAAGGTTAGGTGACTCTTTGCGGGAACGCCCAATCCGAAAAATGATTGACATGACTTGTTCGAATGGCACTAAAATCGCTAATAAGAAAAAATAAGGTTTTGGTATCTGATAAAATAACTCAGTGCTTAAATGATCATTCTCAAAGTGACTCATTCTCAAAAGAAGCTAAGGACATCCTAAAGACGTCACAGCATAATATAGTTCTACATTTTGCTGCGCATCAGCTGAACTCTGCTCCTCTAAAAGTATGAGAATGATAATTGACTTTTTAGATGTGTTAAATTTGTCTAGATGTGCTAGAATATGGTACATTTAGTGGCAAACAACTCAAATTAACAGATGGTCAGAGTAAATAACAGTAAAATTAATGTAAATCAAATGCATAGGGCTACATATCACTCGCAGTCACACTGCATTGTTCATGTGTGAGACTTTTCCAGGCTTCATTCAGTCAACTGGTATCAGAATAATGTGTAAAGAATAAAGTAAAGAATCTGAAGTAAAGAAAAGTATGTATCTCCATTTTATCTCCATGTTTTCTTCAGTGAAACCGCAACAATATTGAAAAAGAAAAGTTTATGATCTGAAGCTTACCACTCCATCTGTCAAACATGGTGGAGGCAGTGTTATGGCTGTCAATAGAACTGGGTCACTGGTGTTTGTCATGACAGCTAAAGCAGCAGGATGAATTCAGGATTAATTAAAGCCTTTAATAATGAATTATATCCATGATAATGTTATTTATTTTTACAGAGGCTGCATTAGCTTTTGCAAAGCTGAACCCTGTCCAGTTTGAACATGCTTTGTGAGACAGACCTCTGGAGTACCTCTGCCCTGCACATTTTTAGTGATTTCCCACTCTCAAACACTTGATTCCGTTCATTAGCTAATTAGAAAGTCTTTGCTAGAATTTAAGTGGCAGGGTACTCCAGGTCCAGGGTTGAGAACCACTGGTCTAGTGCTTTTATTAATAATAGTAGTAATAACAAAAGGGTTTTCTTTAGAAGAGCATTTTAAGAGGTAAAAAGACAAAGGAGTTCAATAAAAGACATACAGCTACATATCAAATATCAGGAAAAAAGAAAGAAGATGAGCAGTCATTAAGGTACAAAAAAGCACAAGAGAAGAAGAAAGAAAAGAAAAAAGCACTAAAAGAAAAAAGAAAAGCTAATAATGCTGAATAATTTATTTAAATAGAACTTTTCTTTGAATAATAAAACAATAACAGACATTACACAAAAGAACTGAGACTTGTGACAGACGGCAAGATTAATAAAGTACAAACACAGAGTGTAACATCCGAACAGAGATTATTATGTAATTAGTATGTACAGTATGTGCACAAAAATGTGCGGACACCCCTTCTAATTAATGCATTCAGCTTCTTCAAGTTGTACCCATTGCTGTTAATAGCATAGGACTCTCTGGAGCAGATAAGCACTCACCTATTGGCACCAGTCGGCCTAGATGGGTCTAAAGCCCCCCCGGCATTGAGCTGTGGAGCAGTGGAACCATGTTCTCTGGATTGATGGTAACTTTTGGGATGAGTTGGGGATGAGGTGGAGTAGTGACCAATTAATCATCCAACATCCTGACCTCACTGGCGCTCTTCTCACTGAATTCAATCAAATCCTTAAAGCAATGCTTCTCCAAAATCTAGAAGAAAGCCTTCCCTGGACATTAGAGACAAGACAGTAGTAGTAGTTACTCCAAGAAAAGCAGGATCAACTCTTTTTAATACCCTTGATTTTGGGAGAAACATGCACAAGCAGGTGTCCCAATACTTTAGTCCATATGGTGTATATAATAAGAGTAGTGCATACAGTGTGATCAATTTTTCATTCAGATGTGGTGCTGCTGAGTGAAAAGACCTGTTTTAAGTTCAGTCTTTAAAGAAGATTGTGAAAGTTGTGCAGATGCAGAGGGGCTGGAAAGGAAAGGAGAGGAGTGCAAGAGGATCTAAGTGAATGGAGTGGTCTGTGTGTGTGTGTGTGTGTAGTGATGAGGAAATTCAGAGGGGTAGGAATGAGCAATACCATTCAGTGTTTTGCAGGGGATGGCGAAGAGCTTGAAGTGAGCGAGGGCAATTGGAAAAAGCAGACTCCTGCTCCAGAGGCACTGGAAGTTATGCATTTTTCAGATAAGAGGTTCGAATAAATTATTGAAGGCTGTCTTAATCAAGGACCTGGGCTTTTTTTTCTGTCTGTGAGGAAACTGGCTGTGTTTCCCAGTCATTACTAAAAGTATGATCTAAGGTGTGTCTATTCTGCTACACTTCTACTTAGAGCATGACACGATTTAATTAATACTCTTGGGCCTCGCGGGCAATAACTCTATCTGGTAATCAGCTGAGCGTCAGAACCGGGCCCTGCTCTTTTGTTTCCGCCAATTTAAAAATTTGGAGCGCCAAGAAGGAAAGCTTCCGTGGACAACGTTGATCAGACACAATCGTTTCTCTCTCTCTCTCTCTCTCTTTTTTTTTTTTGCATTCCACTTGATAAATTCAGCAGGGAAGCTCTGATTTAATTAAAGCCATTAAGCATTGCAGTTTTAATTAGATGGCCGGAATGAGCAGTGATCTAAAACTGAGCTCCAGCCACTGGTTCATTACGGCAAATAATTGTGTCATTCGCAGAGGGCCGCGGCCAACGAGAGCAGGGCCGAACGAGCTTCTGCAGGAAGGGAATAAAGAAGGAAAGAGAGAAATAAAACGGGGGAACAAAGTGAGATGGTGTTTGCCAGGACGGCAACAAACAGCACCAAACCTCATGAATAGGCCTCGGGATCTCCTGCTGCCCACCAGAGAGCTTACTGAGCCAGCCCTGCGCAGCCTGGACTCAACAGAGCCAACAAAGCTGTCACACTCCCTCCTCGCTCTCTGTGAACTCTTTTTAAACAGGTAACGGGGCTACCAGGCTTTCGGTAGGAGTGTGATGATGGAGGTATGGGGAGGGGGGGGAATGAATGGTAGGGAAATTAATGGGATCTGTCCTCAATCCTGCCTCAGTGCCAAACCCAGAATATTGACATAATTAGGCTTCTTTTTTTAACCATACCTCAGGCCCATGCTGCAGAGCACTCTAAGGAGGGCTATATGCCGGTAATTAGCTGAGTAACTAAAAAGCTATTAACCCTACAAGGTTTTTTTTCTCTCTCTCTCTCTTTCAGTGTTGGTGCCTAATATTAGTCCGGCTTAATTGGCCTCGGTGGTAGATTCAATGGCCTCATTCCAAGCCAGTGCCATGATGTACGCTGGGATGCCAGTAATTGTCTGTTTTTTGGGCTCCTGCATTATTCAGTGCGTTGTAAATAACAAGTTGTCGATACGTGGCGTGCTGCTGCCCTGTTGGCATTTTATTTACTCCCGCAGGCGGACGGAAAACTGAATTCTGAATTTGCTAAGGTGACTTCTACTCCTCCGACCCCCAAACAAAGTCCGCTTGCTTGGGCTTTTTTTTTTTTTACATTTTTTTCTTTGCAAAGATTGATCCATCAGTTTGACTGAGGAAAAGCAAATCTTGATTGGTATCGGGGAGGGTGCTATAGGGGAATTGTTGGCTTCTTTATGTAGACACCTGTATGAGATGAAATTGATCTTCTCTCTGAACCTTCCTCTCTCTCTCTCTCTCTCTCTCTCTCTCTCTCTCTCTCTCTCTCTCTCTCTCTCTCTTTTTAAGAAATCCAATGCAGGAGTATGAAGTTGTTTGTGATACCTTTCTGTTTCTCCTCCCCACACGCAGCTTGTCCTGCAGCGCTGATGAATTCTGATAATGATGAGGACAACAGTGGGCCGAATTGTGGGATGCAGCAGGAGGGATTCGAGGATGCAGTGGGAGGGTGGGGGCTTCGGCATCAATTCCCAAGATGCATTAGTTTCCAACATCCCTCGTGGCAGGGCTGTTTGTTATCTGTCAAGCCGCTAACGCCATTCCCCTGCCGTAGACCCCAAGCAATGCTAAACAGTAAGTGCACCCAAACATACGCTCATAGCCATGCACGCTTCGAATATAAACACACACACACACTCACACACCCAAACACACAGATCTCTCAATACGGAAAATGGAATCAGAAGGCAATCTGTTCTGTGTGCAGACTTGCTTTTTATCCTACAAGGAGGAGCCCATGAGGAATTGCAGCGTACAGCCACAATGTGATTACACTCCGAGTGATAGATACACACAGGTGTCACGCACAGCAGAGTACGCCATCCAATCTCTTAGATGGGGGCTGGCTCGGCCGCGTAAAAGATAATATATTGGACTGGCTCTGCATAGGGCTGACGAAAAAGGGCATCGTCTAGCGCATTACAGTCTCTGTCCCATCGCCGCACTGTTTTTAATATCCGTAGGCCGCAACGG
Organism: Salminus brasiliensis; assembly: GCF_030463535.1. Taxonomy (NCBI): domain Eukaryota; kingdom Metazoa; phylum Chordata; class Actinopteri; order Characiformes; family Bryconidae; genus Salminus; species Salminus brasiliensis. The sequence goes on from NC_132895.1 coordinate 10,648,038, forward strand.
CATCAAAAGGACATGATAAGAGAGGCAAATCATCAGTGTCATAAAATTAAATCTGCCTTCGTAAAGCATGAGCGTTATCTCAAGTCGGTGTAGACAATCTATCAGATTTCATTACACAAGGTCTTCTGTAGCACAGGCTGCGATTTAATCAGACGTTTTGTGGCCACTTATGATAAAGAATGTAGCTAGTGGTCACCACATCCTACATCCCAGCACTTGGTCTTTCACAGTAACTGAGAAATATATACTTACATTTTCATTTATGGCATTCAACAGACACTCTTATACAGAGCGACTTACAAAAGCGCTTCACAGTCCACTTAGGACATATCCCTAGGTAGTCGGAATAGGATAGAGCCCAAAGATAAGCTTAAATACTGCCAAATATAAAAGTCAGTATGAATACCTACATACACACATGCGTAATCACCCAACAGCACAGTACATGCACACATTACACTGGGTCTTAATGTCAAAGAAAAATCAAAGTAAGACAAAGTAAGCGATGGGTCTTCAGTCGCCGTTTGAATACTCAACAAATGACTCCCCGGACACCCAGGAGAAGTCCGTTCCACCACTTCGGCTCCAAAGCAGAGAAACGCATAGATGCTTATCCTCCATACATCTTGAGTGATGGTGGGTCAAGCCGAGCTGTACTTGCAGGTTGAAGGGAACTTTGTACAGATCAGCTTTTGACTGTTGCCATTAGATACAGAAAGGTAGGTCCATTTTTGACTTTGCAGACCAGTGTTAGGTTTTTAATTTGATGCAGGCAGCTACTGGAAGCCAGTGAGTCCTCTACTGCTACTGGAAGCCATGTGACTCCTGCATTCTCTTCACTGGCTTCCAGTAGCTGCTGCCCACATCAGACGCTGGCCTACAAAGCCAAGACTGGACCAGCCCCTCTGAAATTGATGGCAATGGTCAAAAGCCGATCTGCACCAAGAACCCTTCGGGCTTCAAGCACGGCTCGGCTCGACCCACCATCCTTTAAGATCCATGGAAGAAGACAAGCATCCAGGCTGTTTTCTGTCCTGGCACTGAAGTGGTGGAACGAACGTCCCCTGGGGGTCAGAACGGCAGAATCGCTTGCTGTCTTCCAATGACAACTGAAGACCCTCCTCTTCCAAGAGTGCTTAGGCAAAGTGTAGTGTATGTTGAGTATTGTGGTCTTCATGCTGTCTTTTGTATTTATTAGTGTCTACGTTTAGATACTACTATCTAATCTAGTCTTTTGGATCCTAGTCTATACAAACTAGCTAAGAGTATAGCACTTTTGTAAGTCACTCTGGAGAAGATCGTCAGCTAAATGCCTTCAATGCAATGTAAATGAAGACATTACAGAGAATTTTTTTGTCACATTTCACTGCCACTGCATTCATCATTCTTAATCTGCAAAACGAAGCAAATTTGCCTGCATCTCAATTATCTTAATTTGATAAATTATAGTATTAATTGCCAGCCAAATCAGCATGGTGGTGAAATTGTTTTGTTGTCATTGTTTGTTTCAGCAGAGATGTCACGTTTTGCTGAATATCTCTGAATTTGCTTCAGCTGAAGCAATCAAGTCTGCTATAAAACTAGATTTCATAATGAGGTATAAAGTATGATGTACAAACAATGAATGCAACTCAAGTTACTAGCAAAATGTTCTGTTCCTGGGAAATGGATGAAGGTGGAAGTGGGCACAAACACTGTTTTTCATCCAATTTAGCTGTCTCCAATTTCACCCACTAGCTAGAATGTCCCTTATCACATGATTCTCCCAACACTGGCAAGATGAAAGACTTCCTCCTAGACATCTGAAGCCAGTCAACCACATCTTTTCAAACTGCTACTGATACAACATCATGGGATAGCTGAATGAGCTTGGAGGAGTGCACAGGATGCAGAGCAAGGCCAATTGTGCTCTCCTGGACTCCCAGTCACAGATGGCTGTGCCATTGCAGGGATCAAACTCATGATCTTCTTACAATCAGGATTTCATGTAGGAGAATTTTCTAAGTACCCCACTGAGTGCTAAAAGTAAACTTGAGTGTGTGTATGTTTCTCAATGACATTGTGGGGATCGTGACATGTAAAAAAACACTGATGTCATGAGGACTGAAAACACAGTGGGGACCATATGTTTTTCATCTAAATCCAATGAAAACCAACCTGATATAAGTAGGTTTTCAACCTATTTAGCTGTCTCCCATTCCACCCACTAGCTAGAATGTCCACTGTCAATTGCTATCAACACACAAAAGATAGGGGCTTCCTCCAAGAAATGTAAAGCCAGCCACTCATCATGGAATAGCTAAACAAGCTTTAAGAAGAAAACCAGATGAAGAGCAAGGCCATTTGTGTTCACTTGGCCAGTGGCTTTAGCATTACAGGGATCAAACACATGATCCTCTGACAATCGGGATGACATTTAGACGGGAATGTAGTTTAATAAGCATCTATTTGAGCACAAAAATGTACATTAATGGGGACATTGTGTTATAATGACATTGTGGGGATCACAACATGTTAACATACTGATGTCATGAGGACTGAAAACACAGTGGGGACCATATGTTTTTCATCTAAATCCAATGGAAACCAATCTGATATGAGTAGGTTTTCAACCTATTTAGCTGTCTCCCATTCCACCCACTAGCTAGAATGTCCACTGTCAATCACTACCATCACACAAAAGATAGGGGCTTCCTCCAAGAAATGTAAAGCCAGCCAAACATTTTTTTTTCAGACTCATCATGGAATAGCTAAACGAGCTTTGAGAAGAAAACCAGATGAAGAGCAAGGCCATTTGTGTTCACTTGGACTCTTGGCCCGTGGCTGTGGCATTACAGGGATCAAACGCATGATCTTCTGACAATCGGGATGACATTTAGACGGGAATGTAGTTTAATAAGCATCTATTTGAGCACAAAATGTACATTTATGGGGACATTGTGTTATAATTACATTGTGGGGATCACAACATGTTAACACACTGATGTCATGAGGACTGAAAACACAGTGGAGGCCCTTTGTTTTTCATCATATTTCATGGTAAGCCACGCTGAAATGAGTAGTATGTTCCCCCACCAAGTGCAAACAATGTGTGTGTGGGTCAGGAGTGTGTTTGTGTATGAAAGGAGATCTGCTTTTTCAGCCACTCACTGAGAGCAGCGCCGGAGTCTGAATGAAGCAAGAGTGTGTTGCATTGACTGAAATGGCTTGTGACAGTGTCATGACCTGCAGACCAGACCGTTTCACTTCTGATATGGAAATATGTCTCAGATAAAGTATGCAACATTGACTCAAAGCCTGGTAATGTCACAGTCCAGAGATGACCCTTAGGCTTCACTTTTCAGCCAACACAGGAGATATCAAAGCAGCTAGAAGCCAGTGCCTGAAAGTGTTTAAGTATTGATCCTGCAGTCAGTCTGAATGGCAGCTGCACTGTGCAGAAGCATGGCTCAGAAGCCCCTCTGGTCTCAAGTGTGCTCCTTTCGTATTAGCTGCTGGTATGTTATCAGAGGCATGGGAAAGCGTGACATGGAGGAGAATGGCTGAGGTGTACACACTGCAGCCATAAATCAGGGCCTGTCCAGACTGGTGCGCACACACACCTCCCACCTCCCAACCTCTGCTTCGCAAAGACTGACATGTCTGATCCAATCTTCTGGATACCGGCACACAAAAGCTCTTTAATTTCCTTTGTTTGATTACAATACACCAAAATCTCATCTGGGAAGTAGGAGCCCCGAAGAGCTTTCAAATTAACACAATTAGGGATAAAAGCGCCGTACACAAAGGGGGGTGAACACAGGCCCGGCCCTATCTCCATCTGGACGCATGCTTCTGGCTCCTTCTCAGCTGCTGTTTAAGTGCTCATGGTGATTTTTCTTTGTGTAACCAACAGCACAGTAACTATTATTACATTACATTATAGTTAATAGTAGACATTATGCATTTTTATTGCATCACAATGTCATTGTGTAATAAACATTAGACGTCTATTTTTAGTATTTCACAATGTTTCGTTACATAATGTAAAACTAATGGCAGAAATTTGATTACATAACAATGTAGGGTCACATTTGCTTTGCACAGCTGGAAAAAAGGCATTCATTATTTACTCAATGTTTGGTTACACTGTATAATAAACATAAGAAATGACTGGAAATTCTGATTTATCACATTCTAATGTTTGGGAATTATTATTACTGGAGGAAGATTTCTCTACTCCCCTTTTGAGTTGTGGTTCTTCTCAATCTGAGGGAGTTTTTTTTTTTTTTTTTTGCCACTGTTGCCTTAAGCATGCTACAAAGAGGCCTGGACCCGGACTGGGAAAAGCACTAAATAAATTCATTTAAACTGAATTGAATTACATAGCAATGATTGATTGTTATATAACATGACATACAACAGTTAGTTTCATCCATGCAAGCTGATTGGTTAAGAAGCACTCACTTTTCTTTTTTCAAAACCGCTGAACGCTGTTGATCTAAAAAGTAACAAAAAAAACAAAACAAAGAACTAAAAGGACTAGAAGACATGAATGCACAATAACAAACAACAAACAGACGAGAAGAAAAAAAACTGTGAGCGGGAACCGGAGTGTAGTGCGCTGGTCTGTTTAGTGAGGTAGTGGAGGTACTGTGACGTAGCAACAAGCTGCTTGATAAGGAACTATAATTTGGCACAAGCTAATTATAATACTAACATTAAAACATATTAAAAGATTTGTTTATGGCTCAATTTATTTATTTATTACTTTATTTATTTTCTGGTCAAATTATTATATAACAATGGCTGGATACATTCTAACCCCTATTTTACTTTATATATATATTTGTATTCTACTCTATAATAACTCCGTATACATAACTGTATTCATTATGTTTCAAAACAAGAGATGTTTTTGTCTAATAATAGCACTACATGTTCACTACATGCTTAATCTGAGTTTTACAGTTTTATCTTAATGTGTAGCTTAGAAACAGTCTGAGATTGGCTAATATAGGTATGAGTTATTATCAGTTCATGATCAGACATTTCTAATTTTGATTAACTCATGTTTGATGGTATTCTATAATGAATATTTAACATTTGGGATTTTTATTACATCACAGTGTTTGCTGACCTTGTATAATGTGTATAATAAATTCCAGTCTTTTATTGCACCACATTGTTCGTTTAAGTTGGCTAATAAATGTTAGACATTCAAATGGTTATTTCAAGCTGGAATGAGACTGACTGGCAGTGATGTAGATCAGCCCACAGCAACCCCTAACTGCATGCATAGTGTATAGGCTTTCAGTATAGTTGAAAACACACAAACACACAAAAAGACATCACCATCTTTACTAAGAGGGAAAAACAATGCATTACTAAGGTCATTGTTAGCTAACAGCTTGCAGCTAACTTACTGTGCTAGAGAAAGCTATTAGCTAACTAACCACTGTGTTGAAGTTAGGTTTTGAAGTTAGCGAACAACCTTTCATCTTCAACCCTCATCTTCACTCCCTACGTTTATCAGTTTGCTTTAGTAAGATTTGCAGCTAATGATGTAGTGAAAACTAAAGAAAGCATGTTTGTGGAATGCTAGCTTAGTCCTCCCCCTGCACTGAATATGCTCAATTTTGCTTTTTGGATCATTCCTCAAGAGCTTTTTTTAATTCTAGTGTTCTCAAGTCAAGTCAAGTGAGTTTTATTGTCATTTCAACTACATACAGAGTACACAGTGAAACGAAACAATGTTCCTCCAGGACCATGGTGCAACATAGACAGTGCATACAAAACACAAGTGCAACACAATACAAGTGCAGACAGACAACACAACACAGTACAGACAGAGAATAATAAATAATTTGAGGTAGTGTGCAAATTATGCAGTGTGCAATAAATATTGAGTCCAGTGAAGTAGTAAGGTTGTTTGTGCAAAATGCTTCCCATATTGTCTGGAGTAAATGGTTAGAGAGAGAGAGAGAGAGAGAGAGAGAAAGAGAAAGAAAAAAAAAACATCAGTTCAGTCTCTGGAGTTGAGAAGTCTGATGGCTTGGGGGAAGAAGCTGTTGCAGAGTCTGGTCGTGTTGGACCGGATGCTGCGGTACCTTCTTCCTGATGGCAGGAGGGAGAACAGTCTGTGTGAAGGGTGGGTGGAGTCATCCACAACAACCCTATGCTGTGTCTACTCCTTTGTTGTTTTGGCTGCTACTGTCCATCTTCATACCATCATGTATGGTGATGAATACATTGCTAAGTAGTGTAGTAATTTGACATGAGATGGGACTCAAAAAACATTATTGCACCAATGGAGAAGGTAGGACGAGTGTTCCTCCTACATTCCTACAAATATGTACTCTGTAAATATGTACTTGGTTCTCTGGTGTTTAAACATATAGGAGAAAAGGAGATTGTTTGATCCCAATGTGATTAAGGAAGTGCAATATTCCTCATAATATGTATATATTTGCTATGTTTCCATTGGCATTCAACAGGGGTCGGTAGCTGTTGCTGTCTGGCAGTTGAAGAAAAACCTCTTCAAGGTGTTTTTAGTATGAGGAGTAATGGCTTAACAAAATCAGTGCAGGTGAGGAATGGGTCTTTGACCACAGAAGCATTCTGCAGAATCGCTCCTGCTGCCATTTTTCCATCTAGCTCCAGAGTGCCCCATTCTTGCTCTCTGAAGCTCGGTGTGGGTAAACTATAAGGGAAGCCTGACAGGTTGATAACAATAGCCTCTTTTCAAACCGCTGTGGTCCGTCCGAAAAATCGAAGCCAACGGTTGAGAGCCAGGTGCTTTAAGATAAAGTGTCTTTTTCCCCTCTGCCCTGGGCTGAATGTGAATGGCAGGAGGAGGGCTGTTCTGAATGAAAAACATAGAGGGACCGCTTTAATGGCGCTAGCAGCCGGGGTGTGGATGTCCTCATATCTGCAGCAGTTTCCTCACTTTAGGCCTTCATCAGCCGAGGCCTGCATGCGCGAACAAACTGCCACGGTGGAGGAACATGGGCCCGAATATGGATTTAACAGCCCTCATTAGCTGCAGACTTGGCTGTGGAGATGTCTCGCTTTCGAGGGACCCGAGTTTTTGATTTATTTTTCATGTCACAAAACGTGCCGCTGTCCTTGAGCTGTTTGCTTTCCACTTCAGTTCATTTTCACACACAAGTGCACAGCCATGAGACCTGGAGTTAGACCAACCTTTAATTAATGCCCAGTTGGCATCTCTGCCTGTTTGTGTGTGCAAGTTTATACGTTTTTTTTTGTTTGTTTTTTTTTAGCTATAATCTTAACCTATCTGATGGGAATACCCCCTTAGGGCATGTTAGGGCTGTCCAGTTAGGGTTCTGCAATTTTGGAGGGGGATGAAAACAACACCACCACAGCATGGTGAACAAAATGACACACAAAATTTGAAGAAAAAAAAACACAACAACTCTGAGCCGTGAACACAGTGTCTGGGAAAAGTGGCCTGCATTAGAAATTCAGATTAGGGCTTATACAGCTCTGATGTAAGCGTGTAAGTTGAATCTCAGGAGATTTTGCTCTGGAGACAGAGTGAGGCAGCTCTAAAAGGATGGCGCTGCTGTGTCATTGATTTATTGCCTAGTCTAGGTGGATTTAGTGTTAGAGGTATGGGTATCTACAAGACAGCGCTTACTGTTTGGGGTCGACCTTAGCATCTGTTTAAATGGTAATTAATTTGTGTGCTTAATGTTTTCATATTTTTACACCAGCACCCTCCCTTCCCTTATCCCCCGTGCGTGGGCCTAGATTAAAAGCAGATTTTTTCCTCCCTCTGCTTCGCCAAACCACCTCATCTCCAGTGGTGCATAACATTTAAAGACCTTTCTATAGCATTCCCGCAAAGCCTTTGTTGGAGAAAGAGAGAAAGAGAGACGTCCTCCCTGTCTTTCTGCTCAGGGCTTTGAGTGAGTGGCATCGTTTGTCAAGAGTTGTTCTGATTTCAATGGAAATCGAGTGTCCTTTTATTTCACATTCATGTGGCATGTTTTTCCATTACCTGCCTTATTAAATGTTGAATGTCAATTACTTAAGTTAGAACACCAAAGTTAGAACAAAGGCTAGGTGGGTTCCAAGTGGGCATGGGCTCTGAGGGGGTTTATACATACATTGTTGCTGGCATCCACTTGGGCTTCCCAAATGGGCCCCATCGTTACAGCCCACCTTAATCTCTCATGGGTCCCATTTAGGTCCCATGTGCGGTGTGCAACCCAGATGGGTTCCATGCTGAACCCTTTATGGTCTCATCACTTACCCCAGTGGGCATCCATATGTAAAGGTAAAGGTGCAAGTATCTGTCACTGTACTATGTACAGTGAAATGTGTCCTCCGCATTTGACCCATCTGTGGTAGGGTCAGTGAGCACACACACTCAGAGTGGTGGGCAGCCAACTCCAGCACCCGGGGAGCAGAAGGGTGAAGGGCCTTGCTCAAGGGCCCAACAGGATAAAGGATAAAGGATAAAGGTGCACGTATTCGTCACTGTACAGTGTGGACTGTACAGCGAAATGTGTCCTCCGCATTTAACCCATCTGGTAGTGAACACACTCACACACACACACGTGTTAGGGGCAGTGAGTACACACACACACCCAGAGCGGTGGGCAGCCAACTCCAGCGCCCGGGGAGCAGAGAGGGTAAAGGGCCTTGCTCAAGGGCCCAACAGTGGCAGCTTGCCGAGCCCGGGAATCGAACCCACAACCCTGTTATCGATATCCCGGCGCTCTAACCGCTGAGCCACCACTGCCCAGTGGCAGCTTTCTGAGCACGGGCATCGAACCCACAACCCCGCTGAGCCACCACTGCCCCTGTGGCCAACATGGAACGCAAGGACAACATTTTTCTGATTCCCAGTTGAGCTACCCATACAGGCCCCACATGGACATGCTGGCTGGGATATCACTATTAAACAAGTCTAAAATTAGAATCAGGTGCAGCACGTCAGCTAGAGGGGGAGTTAGAGGGGAGTTTGGAGGAGCCTGTCTTGTTTACACCTCAGGTATTTAGCTTGGTTTGCTCTTGATTGTTGAAGGGAGTGGTGAAGATCACCATGACCAGATCTAAAGAGCTATCCAAGGCCTTGCTGCAGATGAGTCTGGGTAGAGATTTAAAGATTTAATATCACCTGTTTTTAATGATTTTAGTGATTTTAGGTAATGATAAAAGTAGGGTGTCCTAACTTCTATCTCTCAAGAAAATTAGTAAATTACAAAAATCCTTTTTTTAAAATGACATTTTACAAATGATGATCAAATGTCCATATATTTACGTCCATATATCTACATATTTATAAGTCAGGAAAAAAGGGTTTTCATGGGGTGTCCTTTAAAAATGACTGTAGGAGCACACAGGCAGACAGAATAATTGATAGTGGTCCTCCGGTCCGTGGCACACTTCTGTGTTGAGCGAGCACAATGCTTTGGACTTGGAGCTGTTTCGTGACATTTATTAATCATAGCTATAACCAAGCTCTATTGTCAACCCCCCTCCACCGGCAGCATCATTGTGGCAGTATGAAATGATTCATTTGCCTTTGCATTGCATGGCAACAATGTTTACAATGAACGCGTTTATTTTACGAAGAAAAAAAAAAGAAAAGTGCCAAATGGTTCAAGTGTGGGAGCTCTGTATTTTGGTAATTGTGCTGATCATGGCTTTGAAAAAGAGCTATCCTTCTCTGTGATGTCTTTTGAAATGCCACAGTAATGAGGGCCTGAAAATAAAGCAGCTCTGTATTTCACAGGCATCCGCGGTCTTTTCAGTCGAAGGAGTTTGCTTCTGGCAATATATGTATATTTAATTGGGTGTCAGTTCACTCTCCCTGAATGCTCACTTGTACGTTCTGAGCCTCTTGGTCTTTACAGACGAAAAGTGCTAACACCTATCACTGGAGTGCTAAATACCGCAACCTTCTGAAATAATTATGCCGTGGATTTCTTTCTTCGATAGGTTCAGTCGTCCCAGTCGACTTACCTTACCTTTCTCACCTGGAGTTTTGTTTATTTATTGTTCCCTTCTGGTTCTGAGATGTCAAGGTTTGTGGGATCATTAAGGGCTGGAGAAGCGTCTTCGTTCTACCTTTATGTGCACACGCGTCAGAGGGTTGATGATCAACCATTTGCCAAGATAACGTGGACAACCCCTGTTCTGATGCAGCATAAATACCATTATACAAAATGCCACCCTTCACTCGCGCTTATCACACAATATCATCTTCCTTTTTCATGAAGCGTCGAGAAGCGTGTGCCGTGAATTTGAACAGCCCCCTCAAACTGCGGGAAAAAAAGAATAATACGAAGAAAGCCTAAAATACTGCCCTGCTGTTCCATTTAGCCTTGAAAGACCCAGGGAACCCAACAATTACGTGTTTGGTCCTGAATATTTGTCCTATAGCCTTCTCCACCCCAGCAGCCAGCAGCCAGCAGTGTGGGTACACTTTGATATTTTAGCATATTGATAAGATGTTTTCAAGTGTGAGGAAATATAAATTTTTCCACAGCTTGGAAATAACATTATGAATTATTCCTACTCTTCGGGCATGCGGAATCGGATGCGTATGCTGCTATGTTTCCATCACTATAAAGAGACATAAGGCGAAAGTTTGCCCTGCTCAAATATTCTATGAAAAGATGATGCTGCCGAAATGAATTCCCATCAGTGAAGGCTCGCTCTGTTGCGGTCACACAGGAGTTTCCTCTAAACTATGTTTACTTGCTGGCATCCAAGCAGTGTTTCAAAACAATACATCATATCTGAAGCCTCTAATGATGAGGAAGCACAGTAAAAGGGTATAATCAGTTTGAATTAGGACTCAGAACATAATCATAATAGTGATGTCGCTGCACTTTCTTGATAGATGCTTCACTCCAAAGTGAACGCGCATTGATTAGGAACCCATCTCTACCAGCAGAGCAGTAAATGGCTCATCACCGTTGATCCTCACTCAGGCCTTGCCCGCACTGCCCCCGCCTCCATTACTGACCCCTGCTCCTTTTTTGTGCGCAGATTCCTCTTGGCCATTAATCTCCTTTCCTTCTCTGCGCCGTATCTCCTAAACCACTGCGCATTCCTTAATGCCGATCTTCATTATGTGAGTCTGAAGTCGGAGCTTTAGTCCATCACCTCTCTGTCACGCAGGCGTAATTTTGCATCCTACAACATCAGGCGGTCATTTTTCATCGTCTGCGGCGACTGCTCCGGCTCGGCTGTCCTCGCTGCCTGGAGTTAATTCTGGCAGCCTGTCGCTGCATACAGTAGATAACCGTCACTGCAGACTGCAGAGTAATGCTGAACTCTGGTAATTCCGTAATGTGTTGAAAAGTGAGAAACGGTCGTGAGCCTACACTTAGTCTCACATGTGCAGCGTTTGTTATCTCTGGCGTTTTCTTACTTCTGGGGTTAATCCACAGCAACAGGCATTTTCAGAATGTTTGGCTGCTTTTCCCACCAGGCCCTGGAGCCTTCATCGGTGATGACTGGGGAAGCTTGGTGATCACTGTAGGAGTTCCACAGTGCCTGTTTGACGTTATCCATCACCAAGCCCTGGAACTCCACTCTTTGTGGGGCCTTTCCTGCTGTTGCCACATTATTGTACTGCAGATCCAGTTCATCCAGATGCTCTACTGGCTATTTTAATATTGCTTCTATGTTGACAGATCAGCTGTACCACTAAACTCTCTAAGACTGCGGTGTCATTAGACCTAAAAGTAGCTGTGCCCCACTAAAATAACAGCAGTAAAAGTCATTCATGAGCAGAACTGCAGGTACTACATTTCCCATAATGCCCCAGGATCTTTCCAAAAGCTTGAGCAACTAATGCTTTCAGTCAGAGACAGTTTATTTAGGTTTCAAGGAGTAATTGGCTTTCATAAATGATTAAAAGAAAGTCAGCCACGCAACAGACGAGGTAATGATGGCTCTGAGATGCATGTTGTGGTTATAGCCACTTATAACAGTACAACCTACCAAACATACATACACATATAGACCACTAAAGCAAATGCATCAGATACATTAGCATAGGCTTTACTTATGCTAGCCAGTAAAAGGGGCCATGATATCACAAGCTTGCAGAATTAGCGCCATGATATAGCCAATATAGCTAGAGGTCCTAGCTACAGTTCACAGTTTTTATGCTGCAAAGGGAATATTTCATGCATGTGTGTGACAGTAATATTACTACTGCTATTACTTATGACTAATTCTTCTTCTTATTCTAGCTAGTAATATTAGGAGGGAGGCATGGGGGTACAGCTGTGCCCTTCTGAATTCTGTGTGTTCCCCAAGTACTACAAGTAGTTCACGAGCTGTGTTTTACTAGCACTGGAACTGGCTTGACCCTGATGTGCAGCATTTTGCCTGGTTAAACAACAACACCTATCAGTGATCATCACTTTCAGTTGCTAGCTAGGGTGAGCTCACATCTGGAAACATATACAGTAGATCCTATCTGGCACCTGATTTCACTTTCAAGTTCTGCTCATAAATCCTCAAAAGTGCTTAAACCTCCCCACACACACGTCATCCAACATTAAAGTCACACGTACAGAGGGCTTTCTGGCAGGCCCACACTCCTAACTAATTTCATTGGTCACTGAGGATTTGAGACTTCAGGCGAGTAGATTTTCAGGGCTTGAAACAAAACCGCCCCCACTCCCATACAGCTCGGAATAATGGCAAAATACATACAGTATTACAGACTCTGAACACACACCTCGGCACCAACGTTTCTCGCAATGACTTTTCTCCACACTCTGATTCATAATGCACTGGAACACAATAAAACTAAATTCTGAGTATGATCAACACCTAGAACGGCAGCACACTATGATAAGGTTATTTCTTTCATGAAAATATTCTGTCATCCTGGCGATGTAAATGGCAGCTACAGCATGATGAGGTCTGATGAGGTTTGAGACATTTGTAACCAATTCATCTGAGCTGCGTTGTGTCAGTTCAATAAGTTAGCTAGATCAGCAGCACAAACGAACAGTAGAAATAATATTACCCAGGAACAAACCGGGGGAAACCCCTAAAGACTCCGAATTCTGTCTTCTTGGATGGTTCAGTCTACGAAAAAAAAATCGGGTTGACTTTTAATGATGTTTTATATTAATATTTCATATTTATGGGGCAGCCGTTAGAGAGGGTTAGAGAAGCAGCCTTGTGACTGGAATAGTGCAGGTTTGATCCCCTGCACCGACAGGACACAGCACCTGCTCTTTCATTGTTTTTTGTAACTGTCTCTACTGTCCAGGCCAGAAGGCTTTCTCCTAGATTTTGGAGGAGCACTGCTGTGAGGATTAGAGCATTTGCATTCAGCAACAAGAGCATTAGTGAGGTCAGGATGTTGGACGATCACCAACCCACCTCATCCCCAACTCCTCAACACATCCCAAAAGCATTGGATGAAGCACCAACCATCATCATTCCAGAGAACACGGTCCCACTGCTCCAGAGCACAATGTTAGGAGGCTTTATACCCCTTTAGCCCAGTCGTGGTATTAGACAGCATGGTGCCAATAGGTTCATGTTTATCTGCTCCAGAGAGTCCTGTTCTACTGGCAGTACCTCTCCACAGGGACTAGACAAGCTGTATCTGTGTCAGCAATGGGTGCAACGTAAAGTAGCTGAATGCCCTCATTAGAAGGGTTCTTCACCTATTTAAAGGTGCATCACACTCAAAGCTTCATTACAAAAATGGTTCGTCTATGGCATCGCTTAAAGAACCCTTTGTAGAACCTTTATTTTTTCCAGAAAAGTTGAATTTCAGTGTCCAGAATCTAGCGATGATGTGCTGCATGATCTAAAAGGACCGTCTAAAACCCGACCCCGCAGTTGGTGCTTTGATGTTGTTATGTCGAGGCAGAGATTTATGCCTTGTCCAGCAGTATAATGTCAGTGTGGTGGAAAAAGGAGGGTTATGGATGGTTACGAGAATCCACATATCTGTGTCAGTCTTATTTCATTGGGACATCAGGTGGGAATAAACCGCAGCCTGGTGGTTATGGGGCTGTGGAAGGGATTTTATCTCTTTTATCTGTCTCATTCAAAAGGCACAGTTAGTCCCTGCTACTTTTTTATTGTCATTTTACTGCCACTGTTCTTTAGCCTGCAAGAGGCACAAAATGAGTTCATGCATACAAAGTTGCTGCTCAGAATCTCATTAATGTTATCTATCCATCTATCTAGCTATCTAGCTATCTATCTATGATGAAGTCTGAACTACATCTGCATTTTGATCTATGGGAGATGAATCAATAAACAGCTGGAAATTGAGGTCCAAAGCGCACAATCAGTGAGGGTGTTGCTCGTGCATTAGTGCAGTATGTAAGAAAAACAGAAGAACAACCGCTCCTCACGTGACAGAGATTGTCAGTGCAGATTGCGAGCAGACTGTCAGCAAGAACAGTCCGTCCAAAGCCATAGAGTGAGGGATATTAGAATGAGGCTGCTGTGCATAAACCCCTCAGAACAAAACCGAATGCACATTCAAGAGCTTAGTGGTGTAAAAAACACAAGCGCTGGAAAAAAAGAATGGTCTGGGCAGATGAGTCATCCTTCACCATATTCTCCACAAGAGAGTGAGCGCATGTGTGGCAGTAAGAGAGCGGCACAGGCCAAAATACTTGATCCTGAGAGTGAGGGGGTCTGGAGGCTCCAATATGCTGTGGGGAGCATTGTGCAGGAATAGTTTGGGACCACACACAACAAAAAACGATTGATAGAACATCAGTCTGAATAATCAGCTTTATCCTACAATGAAGAGTTTCTAACCTGATGAGAGTGGTCTCTACCAGGAGAACAATGCCCCCCCCATAGTGCACAAGGGGGCAATTAATGGTTCGATGAGTATGAAAATATTATAAATCATATGCTGTGGCTTTTTCAGTCACCAGATCTCAGCCTAGTGGCAGATTTTGGAAATGTCTCAATGTTAGGTAGGCCAATGTCTGTCATTGACCTAAATCCCAACTTGAGGACTCATTCTGCCCATAAAGAAATCTGATATATGGCAATAAAGAGGTCCCTTCTATTTAACATATATTTCTAACATACTTCATATACAACATATATATATGACTTGTAGGCTGGCCTACTTGAAAATGGCCATTTTCAAAAATAGGACATATATTTTAAATATAATAAATATCAACACAGCGCTGCTATCCAATGAAAAACATGTATCTAAATTTTTGTTCATTTTTAGTTTTCTCAATGGTTTGAACCCTGTAGCTGCTTCTGTACACTGTGTGAATAATTCTGGATGAATGGACCAATAGAAATGCTCTAAAATTATTAATTACTAATTAATTAAAATCTTTTTACACTTCCATTGAAAGTTAAGCAGGTTTTTTTTTTTACTTCTCCTGTAAAGCTGCATTTTGGAGATACATGTCTTTTTATTGATTTATTATAAATCATATATAATATAAAGAACAACAGACAGGTTATGTCAAAACTGAAAAAAGAGGCTTTGCAGGACAGTGACATTATGCACCATGCATATACTACATATATGTACTATAAAGTTATATTTATTTATGTTTACTACACATACCTACCTATACTGTGCATTTACTTACCAATTATAAGTAAATGTGCAATCCATATATTATGCGTGTGTATAATATACATGTATGCAACAGATGTGTGTATATTTTAAAACCTAATCAGTCAAGACATCTGCTTACATATTGCATTTTTTTAAATGATTAATTTATTATTTAATTCTGCCTTTAACTCTGTTTATTACCTGCGCCTTATTACCTTCTACCTCATTCTGCTCAATTTGCACATCAATTGCACTTTGCCAATTTACATGTTTTCTACTCTGCACTTCTGGTTAGACTCTACCTGCAGCTTATTGGCTTGTACTTGTACTTTCTCAATGACAATAAAGTTTAATCTAATCTAATAAAATCTAATCAATTATTTTTCTCCTTTTTTTTTGCAGCCCATGCACACTTCAGACCCTATTTTATAAATTACTCCACTTTATTTTGCAGCTAATGGTGTTTACAACGTTATCCCCTTGTTAATTCCGTGGCAGCGTTTCCTAGTGTCACTTTCACCACCCGTATTCCGGCAAAGGCCCGCCCTCCGGCGCTACGATTGGCTAACAGTAGCGGCTGCCGCTTGTGATTGAGAACTATTAGCCAATCACAGCGCAGCTTTCAGGAACGGCTCCTAACGCAGTAAGACGGGACTTGCCGGAATGCGGGTGGGAAACGAAAATGATCGCGGTAATGTCTTCGCTCCCTCCTCCCAACCCAGAACTAAGTTCCTCTCATCTCCCTCACGGCTCGTCACTCGGAGACCGCCGTGCTGAGGGTTGGGAGCTGAGGCACCGCTGCATCTCCCCGGTGCTGATTTAAACGGGATGACCGTTTAACCGTAGCTCGCTTTAGCTACTGAAACTAACGTTAAACTTAGCCAGCTAAGGTCAAAAATGCCTCGGACAATTTATTCTTATTATTTTAGCTAAATGTGCAGCGGAGGTTATTTAAAATAATAAATAACTAATAAATAAATATTTTAAGCGAAAAAAAAAATTTTTTTTGGACGTTTATTTTCGCGTGTTTTTGCTTGCTATGCCGCTCACGCGGGACTTAACGGTCAACGGCGAGGTAGCGAGTTCGTTATCAACGGTCGAGTCCAGAAAAGTCCAGGTAAATGTCACTGGCTGGGATTTTGAGTGAGAGCAACGGTGGATGCGGTGTGTCTGACCACAGCGGGATCCGGGAGCGGAGGGCATGAAGTCTGTCAGCGGGTTTGAGTGGAATTGGTCGCCGAGCGTTTGGATTATTTACCCCGAAATGGTGCTGCTGCCAGTCCTGTGGTTATTATCGCAGGCTCGAGCGGCGCCCTCTCTAACGGCCGAGCAGATGGACATGGGGGTGGTAAGAGCTCTCTTTATTCCCCTCTGTGGGGCTGTCTGAGTGTGTGTGTGTGTGTGTGTGTCTGTGTGTGTGTGTGTGTGTGTGTGTGTGTGTGTGTGTGGTAACTAGTTCTCGAGCAGCTGCGGGAAGAAAAGGGCGTCTCGGTGAAAGCCTGTTGTGTGTCAGTGGTCGGTAACGTTAGCTAGGTACCCTGTACTGGAACGAGGGGCTTGTCTCCCCCCCACCCTAAGTTTGCCGTGACCACACTAACGAATGAGCCTGACTCTCCTGCAGCACCCACACACATCCTCGCCCTATAGTACATTCACCAGAAACCATAAACACGCTGCAGGAGTCGTCCTGCTAAATCCCCTCCTCTGTGTCCAGGTCAGGGTCCAGGTCAGTGTCCAGGTCAGTGTCCAGGTCAGGGTCCAGGTCAGGGTCCAGGTCAGGGTCCAGGTCAGCCTGTGTGAAACTTGCTGCATCTTCTGCCACATGTGTTCGAGTACAGGTGGAAAGTATCGCGATATTTTGGCTAGCTAACTAACTAGCTAGCTACAGTTCTCGCGATAACTTCCGTGCACGTAACTTCAGTACTTAATTAGATTCAGAACTTATTAAATGTGAATAAAGTCATTTAGAGAGGTTTAAGAGTAAGAGTAAGCTCTCGTCAGGCCAGGGGGCTTGTATTGTACTTTGCTCGTGTACAAGTTGCACCATGCTTCAGTAGCATGGTGCAACATGGGGCAATACAACTACACAAGACTACATAAAGTGTCTAGTGCAAACACAGCCACCGAGCAAGAACTCCATACCATACATGTGATAAATAAATGCATAAATGATATTCTCTATTTGAGAAAGCCAGAACGCTTCACAGCGGGGTTCGCAGAAGCCAGACGTCTGGAGAGCTCCCTCACAGAAGGGTCTTACACAAAATGCTCATCAAATACTTATGGGCTAACATTGTAGCCTCTGTTTTACATTTGATTGATTTAAATTTTTATTATTTTTTATTTGAACACTATCCGCCTTACATATCATTGCTGTCATGCAAACCCCTTGTATTTGTGGGAGTTTTGCATTGCCTTTACTTTGTGGTACAGTGTCATGATAAATGGACCAATGGAAATGCTCCAAAACCAGTTTTTACACTGGCCGTCATTGAAAATGAGGAATTTTCCTTCTACTTCCTTTTGCTGTCTACGTCTGCGTTTTGTAGATGCTAGGTTTTGCATGACCGTGACGATATGCAATGGTGATAGTGGTGAAATAGTGGAAACTCTGAAATAAATAAGCTTCTATGGGAACTATTTTGTATTAATATGCCCTGTGAAATTTGAGGAAACCTGTTTTAATATATCCTGTTTAATTGGGCTGTAAACCTTAAAAATCATACCCAGTATTTGATAGTATTTTTTTTATTTTTGTCGACATGTCAGAAATATTCAGATACATATCCATGGAAGCGCCATGAGATCCAGATACTGTGTTTTTACCAAGCTGTCTACTACATCGCACCCCTCTATCCAATCATTGTGGAGCTGTAGCTTAGCTTTCTGCACAAAACTTGGCAAGAGAACAGTGAGGGACAATGTCTGCTAATGTCCGGTTGCCACATCCACTCAGGGAGAAAATGAAAGAAATGGCATTAGAGGGAGATAACCTTGTTCAGCTGAGCTGTGTCAACCAGGCAGGAGCTCGCTTTCACAGTTCTAACATTTAGTTGGTAATAAACCAACCAAGATTGTTTTCCGGAGCGTTCTTCTGGATACACAACGATTAAGCCAGGATTTGATCGTTCAGCAGTGCAGAAAACCCTTCTCTTAATTATTCTAATACAGAGTGTAAAGAAGCTCCCCTCACATATTATCCTCACCTGAACTTCAAGATCGCTGAAGATCTTACAGTTAGACAGACATAAGATGTACCTTATTGATCCTCAAGAAAAATGTTGAGGACTTGGTGTGTTTGTCTTCAAATGAGAGTGCTGCTGAGCTGTTCAGCGCATGCAGGAATGAGTCATGTTCGAGTTCAGCACTTTATATTCTCTTTAAGAGTTTCCAAAGAGAACGCCTCCCTCTGTCTTCGTCTAAAGTACAGATAGCATCCATTTATGAAGTGTACCACCTGCACAGAGTCAGAAAGAAGGTTTAAGACCTGTCTGTTGTTCTCCAGCCCTGTCTGGAAGACCTCTCGTTTCATTTCAAGCCTCTGATCAGTCACTTCACTTGTCTGACCTATTGGGACAAAGGTAGGCTGTTCAACCTGATTCATCACAAGCCACAGGTATTTATACCTGGACTAATGAGGACCTCTGTACCTGATCTCACTAATGAGCCCCTCTTTAAAGCCCTTGTCAGGAACTGCTAGAACATCACAGTGGCCACCCCACAGATTACGAACGGTGAACAGCACAGTTCTCTTCGGCACAGGTCACAAGTTTTCAAACCTTTTAAAAGACCAGTGGATCATTGTGGACTCTCTGTTCGACTACCTGTTGGGGTTAACCATGTTACATTTGGTGTTGCAACGATACCATAACAGTATCTGCACCGATACTAGTACTTACACACAGTACTGCAGTAAGAATACTGGAGGTCTGGAACACAGCAGTCATAAGTATCTTGGGTCACAGGATGACAAAATCAGTAGCTTTAGGGATGGATGAGTAGATGAAGCCCCTTATCTAAACCTTAGCTAGAAGAAACACGTAGAACAGTTGATGATAATGAGGAAGAATAGGCTTATACACAAGATATCTTCTCCTCAGTGAATGACATGCCAACATGTTAGTTTGTCAGAGGAGTTGGGGTTAACCATGTTACTGTTATTTGATGTTGCAACGATACCATATCGGAATCTGCACCGATACTGGCACTTACACACAGTATCGGTATCTGCAATAAAGAGCACTGATACCATGAAGCTTACTGACGCCCTACTTTTTGTGTTACATAGAACATTTTTGTTTGCATTCTTTGTTGTGAAACCAAATGTTGAAAGAACTAGTAAAAGCCAGTCATATATAAGTTTTTATATAATCGTGTTTTTTTCACTGCTCTGAAATGTGAATTTAAAACACCAATTAAAAAGCTGTTTGTGGCAAATTGTGTCAGTTTGTATTTTTATCATAGCTCTGAAACAAAACCAGTAAATGCTGTTCTTTCAAACTTATAAGGGCTTATTTGTGATAAGATATAATATAGTACAATCTTGTCCAATTTAAGTCCAAGTTGGTATCGGTAATCAGTATCAGCAGATACTTGGAAAATCTGGTATCGATGCATCCCTAGTTCCATTTTAGGTCCCAGTTGTACACACTGCATTATTGCTCCCAATCGACATACATCGAATTTAAAACATATTTAAGCCTGTAATGTGCCGTTGCATAACCCAATGCTGGAGCTGGACAATATGATATTTATCGCTACTGTAATAAATTACTTCACAATATGTCATTTGACCTTTTATTTGATTATTTATTTATCTTATTTCGGATGTTAGATTTGGAAGTATTGTCAACATTTGTCAGTGTCAATACTGAAACCATTAGTTCTCTGTATTTTCTTAATTTGTGCTGTTAATATTCAATGGTCAGCATCAATAATGTACTTTGGGTTATACTGTGCTGATCCGATTACAAAGAAAAATTGTCATTTTGCTGCTTAACTTCTTGCCACAGAGTGGCACAGTGTCACTTGCGGAATAGAGCTGCATGATATTGGGGAAAACTGACATTGCAATATTTTATTGTTCCGCAATATATATTTCAATATTAAAAAATACAGAAATTTTCGCCAGATTTCTCCATTCTTAAGTCAATGATTTAGCATGTCATGATATTAATAATGTCCTCTGTGTATCAAAGATTGTACTGTAGTAAATTATATTTGGCAGAAATAATCTAGATGTAGATATGTCATTTAAAAGGAGAACAATGCAAATCTTTCTTCATTAAGCAAGTTGTTGCATAATGTGCATGATTTCATTTGCCTTATGTGACACTACAATGACGGTGCTGAAACTATATATTGTGCAGCCCTACTACAGAGCTGTAATTAGGGGGGCTTGCCCCTGCAAAGGCACAACTGAGAGCACCCAGGTTATTATTATTTCGGATAATCAGAGTATATAGGTATACAATAGGCTAATAAAGGTTTGACTACAGTAGTGTAACACAGGAATTATGTATGTATTATTGTTAAATAAATGTTAGCCTCCTCCCTTTGCTGGTTGTACCATCTTTCACAGTTGTAGGAGACCCACATTGTGTGCAAGGGTTGTGCAAAGTTGCAAGCTTTGTGAGCATACAAGCTTACATACTCTCTGTGGTTTCATTCTGCCTGTATTGTAAGAGTGCTACAGTACAGCAGGTGGCACTGTAACGTTTTATGGTCATGTCATAAAAATAAATAAAAAAGGGGGGGAAATGTATAGTTCCTACTAGTTATTAATTAAAATATTCGACAACATAGGCTTTTTTTAGACACAAGCACACTGCCATAAATTCCCAAGAAGAAGTAGTTTACATGACTCCACATGCTACTCACCTACCGTCATAAATCACTGTAGATACCAGCGTCTGCTAAAAATGTAAATGCACTGTTTAATTAATGTGAGCAGTCTGTCCTGTAATCTGGTGAAAGCCTAAACAGCATTAAATGTAACTACTGGCAATGCTGCATCGGTGCTGGATGGTAGATGGGATGTGATCTAAACATAGCAGTAAGGAGCTTTGAGAATACTGGAGGTCTGGAACACAGCAGTCATATAAGTATCTTGGGTCACATGATGACAAAATCAGTAGCTTTGGTGCTGGATGAGTAGATGAAGCCCCTTATCTAAACCTTAGCAAGAGCAAACACGTAGAACAGTTGATGATAACGAGGAAGAATGGGCTTATACACAAGATATCTTCTCCTCAGTGAATGATGTGCCAACATGTTAGTTTGTCAGAGGAGTATATTTTCACTGAGGGGACTTGCATGCTTATAGCGCCTTCTGCTGGAGAAATGTCAAATGACAAGACTCAGCAGCAAATTCCAATGTCCCATGTTACTTAAATAAAATGGGGATAATTGAGAGATGGTAAGTGTCAATCATCACTGATATCCAGTTATGTCACGTTATCGCACAGGACTAGATCACATGCTGTAAAGTGCTGCTGCTTGTGCACTGCCCAATTGCATGTATGTTGTCATGCGCGGGACACCAAACAAAGCCTCTTGTGGTCTGTGGTCATTCCTTTTTTCTTCAGTCACTTTTTTTCACCGAAGCCATGCAAATGTCATCTCCATGAAAAGTATACCATGGCCTTTAGAAATGATACCATGATGTCTTGATAAAGGTCTGAAATGTCTCATCTTGTTCTATGAGCGTGACCTGAGCTTTGCATGGCAGTGGGCGCCTTTATGTGAAAACCGGTGTCGTAGCACCATAGCAGTGATACTCGATTGAAGCTTTCACAAAGAAGCAAGCCTAATTTGTGAAATCAGTTGGCGTGACGCATCCATGGGTGGACAGAGTGCTCCGTGGTTCCCGCGCCGGATCATGTTGAGAGCTGGAGGGTGACGCAAATCAAACCTAGTCACTAGCAGAGCTGCACGGTGTCTGTGATATTGGACTCTTCTCTGTTCCTGTGATGTGATCCAGCTCTCAATGACAGCAGCTGATAATAACCACAGACACTCTACACTGCCAGTTGTCATCTTTCCCATTACTGTCCTGCTGCACTAGTGTCAAGGCTTTCACCCTTCTCTCTCAGCACCCACAAGACAAACCCCCAGCCGGGCCCCCTGCTGTGATCAGCTTACTGCCCAGACTTAATGCATGGATGGAGGCTTATGGAGCCTCAGGGTAGCCAGGGTCATGTAGCTCCGATCAGGACTAGGGCGGTCACGATTCATTGATTTAATGGAAGTAGGAAATAACTAAAGTTTGGGAGAAGGACCAACCCTGAAGATCTTGCCTTTTCGCCATGTAAATTCCTACAAATGTCCATCTTTACCTTCCTATTCCTTTGACTTGTTCCGTATCTTCTCAGTTTCCCTCTATCCTACCTTTTAGTTAAAAGCAGAAGTTAGAACCTGGAATTAGTTTTATCCCCTTTTAGTATTGTAGAGTCTCTTTATATGCTACCTCTGTATGTTGAGGCACGGTGAGAACTCTAATAAAAGAAATTGATTAAAATGTACCTTCTCTGCAGTGGTTAGTTGGCAGTTTGCCTGATGACAATTCATATTTCAGATTCCCCTATTGGGCTCACAGCGAGAAGCAGAGCCTGATGGACATAGTCATTTATTTACAATTTGCCACACAGTGTTTTTAAAGATATTATATGTGTTAAAATCTTTTTAAAGGCTTCACTGGTATGATCTTTTTAAAAAGCATCCATTACTCAAATAAACTCTGTGTAATCGTTAGATTTCTCAATTCCCAACCTAAACAGTAGTGACAGCCCTAATCAGTATTCTTGGTTGGGGGGTAATGGCGTAGTGGCACCTGGTAGTCTCAGGTGGCCATTGGGGCTCATAAGGACAGAAGGCCACGAACACAGAGACAGATGGTGGAATATCTGAAGGCCAAACTGCTGGGTGTTAACTAAGGGGAATGCAAGGGAGGGGATCAGGTGGAGGCAAAGCGTGCTGATGGGGCTTTTAAGGATGATCTCCTGTCTGCAGGAGGACAGAATGAGCTGGGACCGTAGCACTGACTAAATTGCACCTGTGGCACTGGGGACCCCTCTGTCTGTAGCCCTCCGCTTATGTCCTGTCTCTGCACTCCTGCCTTCCGCTCAGCGGCACAAAACACTGCTGCCGCAGCCCTCCCCAAACATGTATAAATCATTAGAGAGTAATGAGGATGCTGGAAATGCATATTGCATGTTTATCACGCAATATGCAGATAATGCAGATAATATGTGAGCTAGACAATAGAGAGATTGTACATCTGTTCACTTGGCAATTTATCCCCTTTAGGACCCCAGAAATTCACTAGATTTAGCTATTATGTTAAATTAGGGCTGTCACGATTGCTTGATTAAAAAAATGATTAAGTATTCTCACTAAATCTGCCATGATTAGTTGGCGAATTACAGGGATAAAAACACATGCATTCTTCTAATGGTCTTTTTAAAAGTAAGAAACAGCCTGGTCAACACACCTAGTTCTACTGGTTCAGGATTTTTGAAAGATTTAAAGGTTCATTGGTCTTCAGTGAAGCTGTTTTCTGATTGTTTGGCCTTTTTATGATCTCTAAGGACTTGAAAAATCACCAGAACAATAGCTGCATGATTATAATACCAGATTAATTGATAAGGACAGGCCTACATGAAATGCCTGTTTAAATATAATCCACATTAAAAATGGATTCTTCTCTTAAGGTCAGTGTACATTTGAAAGTCAGGATTAGACTATTGCTAAAGCCAGATTTGTAGTAGCCTAAATGGCATGTTAATGTCCTGTGTAAGTGTAGTGTAGTTGTAATGAGCCTGAAAGTACTGCAGCAAGGTCTACTGTGTGTTCTTTTGAATGCTCGACATGACATAATGATCATATATCATGGGTTGCTTACTGTGCTAAAACCTAGGAATCGGCCTTCATTGTAATTTCTGTAATGAGAGCACCATCTGGACTCATCAGCAGTGGGGCAGAGCGGAGCAAACCTCATCGTCCCAAAAAGACTCCAAAATTGCTCACTCTGCCTGGCATACACACACACACACACACACCAGTGACATGCTCATTACAGTGTGCTGCGCCCATTAGCACAGTAGTCCACGGTCAGGCTCATGCCAGTGGCACCAGTATGTCAATCTCTCTTGCTGCCATGTGCCTGTCTTTCTCACCCCTCCTATTCACACCGATGCCTTCGCTCACTCTGGCTTTCGCTTCTAATTACTCAGAACGACGGAGGGACAGGGAGGGGGGCAGTGATTGACAGTTGAAGGGAGGTGGGCAAGAGTTAGCGTGGGTGCTGAGCAAAGTAATCAAAGGCAAAGGAAAAAGACGGAAGACCAAAAAAAAAAAAAGGTCTCTGTGATGCAGACAAGTGGCAAACATGAAATCAATAGCATTTTTCTCAGCCTGGGATGGACCTGTCTCTCAGATGTAATGCACTGGGGAAGGACTTGCTGCTTGCTGCCGATGGACAGAGGAAGGGTTCTTTTTCAGCTAATTGTGTTGGAGGAGGAATGAGGTTCCTGGCATGGACCTCCAGTAACCCGAAAAAGATGTATCGGTGCAGCCCGATGGGGTTAATCGCTCTACCTTCTGTTCTCAGGCCGGGCGAATGGTAGACTTTCAAACCTGTCCTACTTTCACCATATACTCCGAGTTCCTGTGACCCCCCCGTCTGTCGTTGAGCATCTTGGGGCTTCAGATTTAGGACGAGGAGATTATTTCAGGAACAATGTCTGTGGGGAGGTGTCCGCAGAGAGGAAGAGAATAAATTACGTGTGAGACAGGAGTGCAGTAAACAGTTCTGCACGTCCAGGAAGGACAGTGGGAAGGTGGGAAATGAGTACATCATTCTCCTACCTGTTTCCCGTGCTTTTCGTATCCATTGAAACGCAGGAAAGGACCTGCTTCATAATTCTCTGTCTGGCTGGAGCCTGCAAAGCTGTCAGGTAGATAAGACGTTTTTTCGCAGTATTGGTGCCATTTCAGAAAGAGCTCAGATTCATGACATTCTCACTGTCAATCAGATCATCTCTCCTCAGCAAAGCAGAAAGCCCGGACGCGCCCCTGATTCTGTTGAGTGACAAGCCTGTCCAGCTCTGCACGGCGGGCCAGTTGGGAATAGCTGGCCGAGACAGTGATTAAGCATGTATGTCCATAAGTGTCCCACTTGTTATTATGATGACAATCCATCCCTGCACTGCCATGGACGAAATCCCGCACTCTTCTCGTCTCATACATACTTAAAATAAAAGGCTGCTTCTTTGTGCACAGCGATGGCATAATTTCGAGCCATTTATACCGAATTCAGCCGGCCAAGGCAGGGATAAGCCTGAAAGCCTCAGCAGATCAACCGCAGGAAGCTAAGCAGCCTTCTGTAATCTAAGTGTATGAAGGAATGAAAAGGCACAGACCCTTTTTCCAGGAGGTAACGAGTGATAGATCAGCTCGTGTGGTCAAGCAAGAAAGGAATGACCTCTTCCCACACTGAAGCTGCATGCAATGCTGGGCACATTTCAGTGGGTTCGGACTGATTTCGAGCAGTTTGAGGAGGTCCAACCCAAAGCTTTTCCACTCTGCGTCCCGCCAAAGAAAACCTCAAATCGAATCCATGTGCTCCCCTCTCTTATTTTAGCCCTTCTTCTTCTACCATTCAGGCTGAGATCAAGGGCATCCATGCTACGGCTGTTCAAATGACCAACAGGCGCTTGTAATTACTGTGGTTTTGGTGTTGGGCTGGTTTGCTTCTAGCAGCTCGAAATAACCCACCAAGCAGAGCGCCTAGCTGGCAGCCATGAAGTGCCATCAAGTAGACCCAAGAAGCAACAACACGCAGCTTCCCTTAAATTGCTGGCAGAATTGTTTAAACAGTTGCAGAAATGTTTGGACCAGATAGTGTGCCTGCGTTTTTCAGTGTTAAATGTCTGGGGTGCAGGCCAGAGGATCTTAAAAAAGGCACCGTGTTGCTGATTTCACTGACTGCCATCTTTCGGTTTTAACAAGTTTGTTCATTCCGCAGGTCGTTCGGAGGCACACAGCAGGTGCTCCTGAGGTTCGTCTCTCATTTGCATTTGTCAGTTCCTAACAAGACGAAGGAGAGCGGCAAAGAGAGATGGAAGAAAAGCTTCGTCAGATGCAAGGCGTGCCAAAGAATCCATTTTGGGAAAGCGGAGGCTTTTGATGTGTAGCAAAGAGTCAACTTCAAGCCTCTGCATAATGTTTAAACGACATGGCTGTTTCTCTGTCTGGTCCTGCCGAGGGCGGGAGGGAGCGGGAACGCAGGATGAGCCAGCGGCAATGTGTTTTCAGGCATGATTGTTTGATTCAATAATGGCATTAGAATTGATTAAAAGTACAAGGACGCAGACAGAACCACGTCGCTACCACGATGGGGAAATCTGTCCTCCAGACAAATCTCCTTTTACTTCTAGTAGGCGAATGTTAGACTCTACATGACGTTAACCATCCTCGCCGTTTTTGTTTTGGGATTCTCACCGCAGCTCTCCTTCATTTATAGAATGGTTTAAAAGAGGAGAATAATCTGGGAAGGGCTCCTTGTATTTCTTTAACAGGGAACTGAGCAAAAGGGTCGTTTTTAAAAAGGCTGTTATCTTGTGCTGTGCGCTTGCTCGGCCTGGTTAAAATAGATTCAATAAATGGATTAGTGTACGTATGTGAGTGTGTGTGTGTGTGTGTGAGACCGAAAAGGAGAGACTACACAACCAAAATAAATGCAAGTCACACAGAAAAATGCAGCCAGTTAATAGAATGAATGGAGTACGGAATTGGTTCATGTGTTCTTGTTTTTCAGTTGCCTCCCTTGGGTACAGTGTCAACCGCAGATCTCTGAAGTTTAATAAGGTTTCACATTTAAGCATGTCACGTAATGCAGTCTTGCAGGCATAAACTTTGAATATTAGAGAGGCTTTTAGCAGTGTTTTTCTCTTCAGGTCTGTCTTTGGGTGCGGGGCGAATTGCTGAAAGAGCTGGGGGGTGAGGGGGGGTGCCAGCTCTAAGCATGGCCTTGTGATAGCGTTGTGAGAAATTTGCTCATTTGAGAGACAAATGCACAATGCATAAAGAGCAGCATATAAATGAATGTTCACAGCTTAGCTCCAAGATGAGCCTCTCATCTCTCATCTCCCTGTCTCCTGTTTCGAAGCTCTCTAGCAAATCGAACCTCTCTAGTATCCCTCTATCCCATGCTGAACCATTAGAGTGGAGGGGTTTGCACAAATACAGACTTTAAAAATGTTGGGACCTCATGGGTTCATCATTATTTTAGTTACAGCATCATCAGCCCCACTAATATCTGTGGTCATTATTATTTCAGGACTTCAGGATTTGGCGAGTGGTCGTTGGCTTGGCTAGGTCTTTCTGTAAGTAGTAGTAGGCTTTTATATAGTAAGCCTTTATAATTGCTCCTTTATTATTATTATTATTTGTTTTGCTTTTTACTGTTTTTACTGACCAAGCCATGATAATATACTTGTTTTAGCACCCAATGTTCCCCCACTGCACAACAGTACTATGCAATTGATCCCATCCGGGGCAGCGCACACACACACTCACACTTACTCTATTGATTAGGGCAGTGAGAACACACACCTGGAGCAGTTGGCAGACACATTAGGGGTTAGGTGCCTTGCTCAAGGGCACCTCAGCCTGGGGGTTGAACAAGTGACCTTCTGGTCCCAAGCCTGCTTCTCTAACCTTTGGGCCTTGGCTGGCCTCAATATGTTCTTTGCATATGTGTGTATGAGCGGGAAAGATCTAATGGTGTCCATAACCTGTCTGCAAGTTGCCAAATGTTTCTAGAGAACCTTACAAGTAGTAAGATCAGCTGTTTTAACGGGTGCCCACTGTTGACGCAGGTGTTCACATACAGCTTGTATCTCTAGAGAAGAGCATCGGCAGCTGTACGTAAGCCTGTACAAGGTCACCATGTTCAAGGCCAAGCTTAAACTAGAGGGGGAAGTGCACCTGTGTTCTGTGGAGTGGTGGAACATCATTCAGTATCTTTTGAATGAGGTTGGTGATTCAGAACTAATCATCTGACCTCACTAATGCTGTTATTTCGGAAATTAATCAGATCCTCACAGCAGTGTTCCAACATCTAGTGGTTAGAGCGTCCAAGAGTGATTGAAGCCCCTATTAAAACGTTTGATTTGGAAAAGAAGCAGACACCTGGACCTGTAGTCAGTGCATGCATCCTTGAACGTATGTGTGGATTTGGCCTGTACTGTAACCACTTCAGTTTTAGTGTTGTGTCTCGGCAGCGTTAACGCGGAGCACAGACTGCGTGACAGGATGACATCTTACCCTATCCACAGGAACAGCTGTTGTAGCGTTATACATCTGCCAAAGTTGCTCCTGCACGCAAACCCTGTGGAAAGCAGAAATATTACCCTCAGCCATCACGGACTGCTGCCGTCTTCTGGGCCTAATCCCAATTTGCTGTGTAACATTAAGATAATAGGGTGGAAGCACACTATGCTGTCAGTGTGTTATTATCAATTTACCAGGATCAATTGTCTTCTTCATTTCCATTTGCACTGCATCCTACTGTCCTAATATGCTTTCTCACCCCATACGCTACAGTGTATTAATGAGACTCTGCTTCTCTCTGGGAATTAGATGGTTCTGTTTCACTAAGTGCCAGTACGCAATGCTATGAATAAATTAGTGTGAGGAAGTCCAAAAGTCTCTTAAGGCGTTTGCGAAAATCAAAATGTGCGCTGGGTTATGAATTGATTTTTGATGCATTACAATAATTTCATACACTGTTAGGCTTGTTGCTTCATCGTTCATCATCATTTTACACATTGGTCTGTTCTCAGCACAGAAACACAAATCTGCAGCAGCGAGTCAATGACATTACATTAGACTTCTAAAAATCCTGCAGCATTACAACAACTATTCGTTATAGCAGCTCATCGTACCATCTGGGTTAACTACCCGTTATGAACGAGTCGTGTGGTGGCGTACAATCAGTGGTGCTAGCAATGCTTTGCAGGGCCAGTATCAGACAGCGGTGTAACCAGTCCAATCGATAGTCCACTAGACCATTTAAGAGTGTGCCTAACACAAGATATATGGATAAGGTCTGGCTCCTGTCTGTGTAAAGCTAGTGCAGATATCAGGTTCAGGTATCAGGCCTGCTTCTTCTCAGTTACTCTGTGCCATCCATTTCGTGTAGGTCATGCTGTGAAACATGCAGTCACTATGCACTCTAACCGTCCTCTGGTTGTCCCAGTACATTCCTCTGTGTGTTCCCAGTGACCACTAAACCTAATTTCTCAAACAGAGGTGACCGTGGCGGCGACCTCGACTAGTACAGTCTTGCCTGGGAAATGCGGCGCGAGAGAGGCTTTGATTCCCTGGCCTGGTCTGGCTGCTGGAGTGTCAGTATTGTTCTCCTGGTTGCCTGTCCCTACGTTTGATGCTTCAAAGCAAGCATCCAGGGTTATGATTTGTTAACATGCCTCGCGGCAAAGCTGGCCTCTCATTCCCCACCACTAATGTCACGTGGCTCATCAGTTTGGCCTCAGAGAGGAAAGAATTCGGGGCTAATTAGCAGTCGTTAGAAGTGCAGATATCCAGGATCATGGCGCACGAGAGTGGGGCTCAGGCATCCTCTTTGTAGTGGTCTAGGTGATAACATGACAGCGCAGGCTCTCGGCGGGCAGCGCGTCCATAGCAGCACTGCGGCTGGAAAATAGAGATTTAATTTAGCCCAAGTGGAGAGGTGAGCGTAGAGGATGGAGGACGAATTGATTCATTGGCTCGGAGAGGAAAGGAGAGTGGGCATCGGCTTCGTGCCTTTTAACTAAAGATCTTTTTAAAGAGTTTACGGTTTGGTGTGAGAACGGAAATTGGTCCAAGTGTTTTCTGACTACTGAAATATACACATTTGGTGCCCTGTTTCTTCACTGCAGATGTGCTAAGCTTTCAATAACGTTAAACCTCTGCCTCTTTTTTCACGTGCTTCCTGTCTGTTTCCACTATTTTGTCGTTTTCTGCCCCAACCCACTGAACAATACAGCCTACATAGGTTTGGCAAGCACTAAATAAATACTAAGAGGGGGATACCACTAGCAGATTCTGCAAAATCCCTTTGGTAAGAAGGAACTAATAAGGTCAGCATTAAAACAGTTCAGTTCTGGCAGCTGTTCTTTACGTTTTACCAATAGAAATGCTCCGAAATGACTTGGAACTAAACATTTTTTCCTTCTCTTGTGAAGTTGATGTTGGAGATACAAGGTTTTGTGTGACACCGTTGATGGGCACTGTTTATAATAATAATAATAATCATCTGTATGTTGCATATTTGTTTTCATTTACCACTCTGAAAAATGGATGATGCTGACCTTACTGGCTGATCTTATTGTTGATCTCTAGGCAGCATGCGACCACTGACTTTTGCAACATATGGCTATGAAATAACCACAGCGTTTGACATTTTACTGGACGGGGCCTTTGTGGCTTACTCTCTGGTCAAGTTCGTAGCATCCATGTTTAACTGTGAAAGGTAGAGGCATCTATTTAACGCTCGCTCCTCGCCACAGTACCACAATAGCCTCATGCTTTCTTCTGTCAACATTCAGAATCTCCAGGGGTTCAGGGCCAGTTGCCAGCTTTCTTCAGCTCTGTCAGGAGGCTCTGGAGTGAGGCAGTGTGTAAATCATCTCCATGACAATGGCTTTATCGGACAGCTGGCTCTCAGTTAGCATGCAGGGAGTGGACATCAGAGACCCTGCAGACATCGTGCATGCAATTCAAATACCGGCCGTTTCGGTATGGTGTGCAGGACTAACAAGACTCTCAATAATGGTGACCAGATCTGGAGTCCCAGCATTTCAAGCTGAATAGTTCAACATCTGCGCTCGTCCAGAGCCATGTTCTCATTCACGCTCGTGTAATTAGGATGTAGTTTTCTACATCCCGCTTTTCCGCAGCTTTCTTTCAGAGCAAGAGTGCGGTGTGTGTGTGTGTGTGTGTGTGTGTGTGTGTGTGTGTGTGTGTGTGTGTGTGTGTCAGCTGCGTGCTTCATTCACACTCTGTGCGTTGTGTGGCATATGTAATAAATATCACAGTAGGGGCACTCTTCTAGACTTATTCTGTTCCGCGGTTTGAGGGCTTTGGAGCGTTGCCATTTCAGTCTGGTGCCAGAGAGACCCAGCATCAAACGATTACAGAGGTTTGGGCTCAGTGTGGCAGTTAAATTTAACTACTGTAATAGAGCGTCTGAAAATTGCTCTCGACATCGGGGTTTGTTTATTTTTAAAACTTGGGCTGACTCTTGTTTACCGTTCCCACTACCCAGTGGGTACAAACCCCACACACGAAAATTCCCTGCAAGCGGCTCTGATGTGGAGGTTTTGTTGTTGTTTTTTTGTTTTTTTTTCTTTTATTCCGGCTAAATATTTGATCCGAAGGTTATTTTGAAACTCCACATGTCGGAGTTGGAAATACTTCCTTGGTAAGAAAGGTGCCAGCGGTAGCACGGATCAAAAGCGGCCAACTTGGGGAGCACGTTTCCTTGCGGATATCTAGAAATACGCTCGTGAATTTGAGCTTCGCGAGCTTTGTAGAGAAGAGTGAGCTGCATCTTGCTTTCACCCTCTCAGTGATGAAGCAGGAGGGTAAGGGGGGTGAGAGGGCAATTTTGAGAGGCTATAACAGAAACCAGAGCCATATGTCAGGAAGTGCAGCACGCAATGGAGTGCCTAACTATTGTGAATGCCTGCTTTACACAATCGAATTCTCCATTGATTTTACCCTCTTTATGTTCCAGTTTTCGGCCGTTGTAGCGCTCCCATTCCTTTGCGTGAGAAAGCTTGAATTAGAGAGTGAGCATTTTGGACTGAGAGGTGTTTCTGTACGTGACAGACCACAGAAAGCCTTCGACAGTAAACACACCCTGCTCCAGTGAGCCAGCGGCGAGAGCTGTAACACTGATCTTCGACGAGTTCTGCTGTTGACGGGCAGTTGCGCCTCCTCCGTCACGCGCACACACACCTCGCTTGAGCGGCCTCCCTCTGGACTCCTTGCCGCTGCCTATGCAGATCGGCCCTCATTAACTGCCAGAAGATAGAATTAACCCGGGCCTGTTAGAGCGACACTGAAGGTGCCTGTTTAAAGGGTCTGCCATATTGATCCCCCTGACGGATTTAATGAATCTCATTGCGTGTGTCCACCAGGGGTGGCCGTTCACATTTAATAGAGTGTGATGCCCATTAGCCCCCACCAGCTACTGATGATTTTGATGAGCAATATTTGAAACTTTGCCTCTAGAGGTTTCTCCTTCTCTCTCTCTCTCTCTCGTCTGACTCTCTTCTGCATTGTCCTCTCTTTGTGCGTGTGTGTGCGTGTGTATGTGCTTGACTCGTAGCCCAGTAGAGGTGCGTGCTGTTGGCAGGGTCTCAGTAAAACACCCAGGTAGAAGCCACAGCTCTGTGTCCCCACAGCAGGCCTGACCACTCAGTTAGAAATAAATACATTCCCTATCACCAGACCTTAACAAGCAGCCAGCACAGTGGATTAAAAGTAGAACTTTTTTGGCCAGGTTTTAAATCTTGTTTGTGTGTGTGTGTGTGTGTCACTCAGTGTGCACATGAGAGAGAAATTCAAGTGGCATGAGAAAGCCCTAGACCAAAAGAGAGGGAAAGAGTCCCGTCTCGCGCTCTAAAACAAACATCAAACACCATCCCTGACTCTCTCTGACACTCATAAAATATGTATTAAAACACATAAAAGAGCTTATTGTGCACATTCAGACCAAATGCTCCACAGCGTTATACATCTACAGACTTATGGATGCAGCAATACAGTGTATTGTATATTACTTAAGACAACACACTCTATTTGATACAAACGGGCATCAAATACACATAACAGGCTGAAGCAAGTATAGTTGCTCACAGTTAAAACATAAGCTCAGGACTAAGGCCTTAACTTGTGGTTAGTGCCTCAGCTCAGAGCTAGGGCCTTAACTCATGGTTAACATGTTAGCTCAGGGCTAGGGTCTTAGCTTGTGGTTAGTGCATTAGCTCCGGCCAAGGGCTTTAACTCATGGTTTACGTGTTAGCTCAAGATTAGGGTCTTAATTCACAGTTGACACGTTACATCAGGACTAAAATTTTAGCTTAAGGTTAGTGCATTAACTCAAGCCTAATGTTTTAACTAATGGTTAACATGTCAGCTCAGGGCTAGTGCCTTAGCTTGTGGTTAGTGCATTAGCTCAGGCCAAGGGCTTTAACTCATGGTTAACATGTTAGCTCGGGCCTAAGGCCTTAACTCATGGTTAACATGTAAAATGAGGCCTAGGGCTTTAACTCACCGATAACATTTTAGATTAGGACTAGGGCCTTAACTGGTGGTAAGTGAATCAGCTCAGGGATAGGGTCTTATCTTGTGGTAAGTGAATCAGTTTAGGGATAGAGTCTTGGCTTGTGGTAAGTGAATCAGCTCAGGGATAGGGTCTTATCTTGTGGTAAGTGAATCAGTTTAGGGATAGAGTCTTGGCTTGTGGTAAGTGAATCAGCTTAGGGCTAGAGTCTTGGCTTGTGGTAAGTGAATCAGCTCAGGGATAGGGTCTTATCTTGTGGTAAGTGAATCAGCTCAGGGTTAGGGTCTTACCTTGTGGTAAGTGAATCAGCTCAGGGTTAGGGTCTTAGCTTGTGGTAAGTGAATCAGCTCAGGGATAGGGTCTTAACTTGTGGTAAGTGAATCAGCTCAGGGATAGGGTCTTACCTTGTGGTAAGTGAATCAGCTCAGGGATAGAGTCTTAGCTTGTGGTAAGTGAATCAGCTCAGGGATAGAGTCTTAGCTTGTGGTAAGTGAATCAGCTCAGGGTTAGGGTCTTAGCTTGTGGTAAGTGAATCAGCTCAGGGATAGGGTCTTACCTTGTGGTAAGTGAATCAGCTCAGGGATAGAGTCTTAGCTTGTGGTAAGTGAATCAGCTCAGGGATGGGGTCTTACCTTGTGGTAAGTGAATCAGCTCAGGGATAGAGTCTTAGCTTGTGGTAAGTGAATCAGCTCAGGGAAAGGGCCTTAAATCACAATAAACCTGTTAGCTCAGAGCTAGGGTCTTAGCACAGGGTTAGTGCCTCAGCTTATAGAGCTCCACAAAGCTCACAAAGATAATGACATATTTAATAGAATCGTTTGTATTGAATTAAGGCTTGAATCAAGAAGTGGCACCTCCTCCCACTCAATTTCAGCTGAACTGTTTGTAAACTGTTAGCACTGAAAACAGATACTAACTGCCAAAAGTTATTTCTGAAGGGTATTAACATACACAGACACATTTTAAGCAAATCAATACACCCCTAATATATTTCTTATAGTCTAACAGGTACACACACATTCTGTACACAAAGCAGCTGTGTGCTGCATGAGGTCTGTATGGAACATTACATTTCGATATGCAGACTGACCACACATGCTCTGTCGATCCCACACCTCCTTCTGCAGGGCCACATTGATCATCCACGATCCAGAGCCGGGCAGAAAAGAGTGTGTGTATGTGTTCACACAACCATAAACCTTTAGGGAGCATGTGTGTCTCACACCAGAGTATAAGGTGTCAGCCTGCGAGAAAGAGTGTGTGTGTGTGTGTGAGAGAGAGAGAAAGAGAGAGAGAGAGAGAATCGCTTCTTCCCCTGTTCTCCTTTGGGATATCTGGCTGTGGTGCTAAGCGAACTGACAGCATGTCTAACCTGCATGTGAACGTGTTTAATACACTGTGCTTTTCTTTATGCCTACAGCGCAGCATCTGCACGGATGCTGGCACATATGCTTCTTACTTTCAAGTGCATGTCTACCTGCAAAGATGAATCTTCCTCGGAGCGTCTGGAAGGTCTGTCGATATTTACTAAGAAGTCGCGGAGACTGGACTGTAGAGGTTATTCAAGAATTTAGTAGTTTATTGTTTGGTTTGAGGTTTGAGTTTGGTTGAGGGTTTACCAGTTCACAAATACAGCTTTCATTACTGTCAGGCAGAGTATAGAACCCTGATTGAGCTCTACATTATAAATACACTAATATATATATATATATATATATATATATATATATATATGGAAAGTTCGCTGGGCGCTGAAGCTTCATGGTTACAACTTCTTATCTAAACATGCACTTCACTTAACTCTGCTCTCATGCTAAAAAAAATAAATCCAGCTATGATGATGCTGTGCCTGCTACTGTCGTGGTGCTGCAGCCCCCCTTACAGCCCTTCTTTGGTCTGTACATCATACAATCATCCCTGCTCTTTTGTGCAGCCCTAGTGGAAATTCAGTAGAGATAACATCAGTATTGTAATGAGAAGGTCAATCTTTTCCATAATTCTCAGCACTTTTTAAAATCTGTTTAATCCTGCGTTTTTATTTTGATCAGTTCTGTTCATGATACGATGTGTTCATGTTAACATAATAATCATTCCTTGTGCTTGGTAGAATTTTAAATTTTTTTGCAAGTTCCACCTAGAAACCTTACGCTGTATGCCGTTAGCAACTTCGCAACATGCTGTGCTAAACACAGGCTGATCTACGTCTGACTAGGGTGAGTGCAAGGAGCGCACACAGGAGAAAGAAGACCTGCTTGCATGCTTCTTTCACTTCAGTGAGGATGTTTACCTCTACCAGGCTAAAGCTAAAGCTGTTTAATGCTTAAAAGTAGCCTAAGTTGCTGAAAATTGAAACACTCCTAATGCACAAGGTATTCTAAGTATTTTGTACTTTTATAAGATAAGAGATGCTTTTCAGCTTTGCTGCAAATTGTGATCTGTTGGCTTTTCTTTTCTTTTATTTTAGCCCTACATTCGAGAGTGTATGCTCACTGATTACACTGTGCTGCTTAACCGTTTGCCCACTAGGTTTATTATTCTGTTATTAATCATAATGCAGGAACTACTATAATTTATTTAATGGCAGTTTTCCATATTGTGTGGAATCCCACAGGGTTATATGTTAGGGTCTATAAAACTGCACTGAAGTGTGGGCCCATGTACAGGGTTTAAGGAGTTAATAGACTACAGGCTGTACTGACTATCTTGGGGGGGGCAATATATTCTACTAGATGGAACAACTGTAATGTGCACTACAGACTGTCCAGCCTTTCTTTAGTTGCACTAATAT
The DNA here is from genome assembly GCF_030463535.1 of Salminus brasiliensis. Lineage (NCBI taxonomy): Eukaryota > Metazoa > Chordata > Actinopteri > Characiformes > Bryconidae > Salminus > Salminus brasiliensis. Next base: position 10,684,743 of record NC_132895.1, read on the forward strand.
ATGATGTCCAAAGCATGGTGTGAACTGGGACTTCTGTGCCTCCAGTGTACCATTACACCAGCATACATATACAATATTATTACCATGCCTATAACAGCTGCTGCTCTGTAAAGGTAGCTTTTCCTAGTTCAGAGGTAGTGCTGTCAGAGCCACTCAGGGTGCAGGGTGTATGATGAAGAGCATGTCTCTGCTGAAAGCCCGCTAACTTAAGCAGCGGTAGGACCTGGTGGGCTGCAGATGTGAATGTTCTTTCTCCTGCAGCAGGTTGTGTCGGCAGACCTTCATGAATGCTACACTTCCATGCTAGACCACACTGACAGTTTTAATGCATTGCTGGAGTTATTTGTATGAGCTGGTATGGACTGGGACATGACCTCTTCTGTCTGAGAATGCTCGGGGTGCAGCTTTTAAACAGTATGCGTGTTTGAAGAGTCAGCGGTGACTGGGGCACTGGTCAGCTCTGTGGCAGCTAGCATGGCTCAGCATGGTGACTGAAATCTGCTTGATGTGAAGGTGTGCGTTGGTCCCTGCTGTGCTGTACTGTGTTGAGTGTGGCAAGCTGTGTGGACTCGGGTGTTTTGGATCTCTTCTAGGATTAAGATGAGTGATCAGCGCTCGGCGTAGTCGTGCAGTGAAGTGGTGAATGCTTAAAGGTGTTATTGTATCGATCGAGCCGGCCTGTTGTTTTGCTGCCGCTGTCTGTTGAATATGCATGTCTGGGGAATGAGAGACAGCTCCAATTTTTCTCTCCCTGTTTTTTTTTCTCTCTTACTCTTTCTCCCGTCGCACTCTTGTTTTCCATTCAACTGTGTGGATACTATAACCACATTCAAACTCAATTATTGTGTCCCTGACATGTTATTACTTTATGTATATAGAGTAAGTGTACAGAACTCAGTTCTCAGACCTTTTTCAAATATACAGCTCTGTCCAAAAGCCTTGTCAATGATATAAAAAGCTATTTATCTTTGTTTAAACACTTTTATAATAAATACTTTATAATAAATGCAAAAAAAAAAAAAAAAAAAAAACCCACACAAACAATTAAGACCCAGTTAAGACTGAGGGTGTTACTCCCTTGCCCTCAGTGATTCTGGGAAGGCTCTGGGCCACTGTAACCGACCACCACCACCACCACCCTCCTCCCCCACACGCACACATACAGTTTGGGAGGCACATTTACATTTAAGGCATTTAGCAGAAGCTCTTATCCAGAGCGACTTACAAAAGTGCTTTGCTATTTACCCAAGAAAAACCTCAGCTAGTTAGAATAGACTAATAGTTTAAAGATACCTCTAAGTTTAGACTCTACTAAACACAGGTCAATACCACTCTGCTATTCACCCAAGTATTCTCGGAAGAGGTGGGTCTTCAGTCTGCGTTTGAAGACAGCGAGCGACTCGGCCGTTCGGACACCCAGGAGAAGCTCGTTCCACCACTTTGGTGCAGGACTGAAAAAACCTGGACGCTTGTGTTCCGTGGATTTTGAGGGATGGCGGGTCGAGCCGAGCCGTGCTTGAAGCTCGAAGGGCTCTTGGTGCGGATCGGCTTTTGACCATTGGCATCAAGTATGGAGGGGCTGGTCAGTTCTTGGCTTTGTAGGCCAGCGTCAGGGTTTTGAATCTGATGCAGGCAGCTACAGGAAGTCAGGCACAAGAACCAAGAATTTATTGCCAAAGATTAACGATAGCAGTTAGGAATATAGTTTTACTGCCACTGTTACTTTTTTACTGCAGTGAAAACACACATACCGCAGCTGTCTGTCACATGAACAGAGCATGTAGATAAAACACTGAGCCACGAGAACCAAAAGGCAACACATCAAGCACGGCCACACGTCTGCAGTGACTCTGGTCACTCTGGTGTGGAAGTGGAGAGCAGAGTTCTGTTAGTGTGAGGCAGGGGGTCTCATATGGACATGGGCTGAGTGGAAAAGGGAGAAATCCACAAGCAAGTCAATCTCAGAACGACAGAGTCCACTATTACCTCCACTATTATCTCTTTTTACCTTCTCCGAGTAAATGGCCACCCGGCCGACCTGCTGGAAGATTGCCCGCTGAGGTCCCCTCTACCTGCGCCAAACCAGCTGCCACCTACCGGTCCAACCAGCAGGCCCCCCCCCACCCACCACCACCCATAGCAGACCAGCGGCACACCCTCCTACCACTGCTACCTGTTTAATGACCATGTTAAAACCATTATTAACTATCTGTTATACCTGGTTTGGTCATTTTTATCATTAATATTTAAATAGCTCTGACCAGAGAAGAACGGGTCTGGTCCCCCTTGTGAGTCTTGGTTCCTCCCAAGGTTTCTTCCTCCAGCTCTGAGGGAGTTTTTCCTTGCCACTGTCGCCGTTGACTTGCTCACTGGGGGTCTTTGATCCTTCATGTCTTACTTTATTTTCTTCTTTCTTCTTTGTCTCTGTCTTTTATTAATCACTAATTATGTAAAGCTGCTTTGTGACGACAACAGTTGTAAAAAACACTATACAAATAAATCTGACTTGACTTGACTATTAACTTCTAATGAGGAACGGATTGAAAGAACAAAAAGAGGAAATCGCTGATGATCCGATCCGTAACACCTAAGGACATTATTGGTTGTATCCAATTCACATCCTCAAGTTTAGTTAGTAATTAATAGGAACAGTATACAAAGAAATATGTCCAATGATCAGCGGTGATTTAGAGCAACTACATTTCTCTTAATGCAGTCATGGCAAGTTCATGAACCATTCAGCAACAGTGGAATCACTGCTTTACAGGGCTGTTGACCAGCCTTACAGTACATGATGTTCTAAAATATACAGAAACTATTTTATTTATTCCTCCTTTATTTAAAAGTTCTTTTAGATCCAGTCTACCTCCAGAACACTGCAACCTAACAGAATAAGTCCTCTAAGTCCTCACTACTGATAATACAGAACTCATTTACTAAACCTTCCTTTTAGAGCAGTCTTCACAATGTATTTAGCAAATTGTCATAATGCAGTTCTGATGTAATGTAATGCAGTTCTGATGTAATGTAAATGTTTAAAGTCATTAACATTTAATGGTGCAGAAAATGTTAATTAAATTGTCAAGAAGCAATGCTGCTGTAAGTCATGGAACCTCATGGCAGTTGTATAGGTCAGAGTACATTCATTAAGTACATTCTCTTTAAGCGTTCTTCAGTAGAGTGTCATGAATTAATTCAATCAACCGGGCTTTACCATGTCTTTTCAGTTCAGTGCATTATGTATTCAGTGACTGTTTCTGTAGGATTATGCAATTGTATTGAAGTGTTACTGTACTGTCGGGTGAATGTTCATGCCGTTACTGTAAAGCTGTACTCATTGATATTTCATAGGGATGGAAATCTCTAGCCACCTCGCGATTCGATTACAATTCTGCAATGGCTGCGATGATGAAACCAAAGATGTTGAAATATTGAAAACCAAAGCTATTGAAAGTAAAATCATTATGGATCATTACAATTTAATTAACATAGAGATACTTTGCTTTAAAAGTACCAAGTAGAGTCACAAAGAGAGAAAACAAGAGATGCATCCTGCTTTGGTATGTGGATAATTCCAATTTCTGTCTCTTGAATTGCAGCACTAATTTTCAGAAAGCCGAGAGTCGAGCTGTGTGTTACCTTAGAAAATCACAAGCCAGATAAAGCTAGAGGTGCATTCTTTTTCTTCTTTTAAATGTTATTTTTTAAATTCAATTTTTCCCCCATTTTCTTGCCAATTTTGGACAGCCAATTACCAAGTCCTATCTGTATCCTAAAATAAAATAAATGGTTCTTTGAGTGGTGCCATAAATAATCCACTTTTGCTTCCACAAAGAGAACCTAGTGTGTGTAGAGATGTGAGTGTGAAGAACCCTTACATTGGCAAAATAACGTTTACATGAAGTGAAAGCTTTACCCTTGCCTATGTTTATTGCACCAATGAAAATTGACATGTATGTAAAAGTCAGGTCAAGTCAGATTTATTTTTATAGCACTTTTTACAACTGTTGTCATCACAAAGCAGTGTAATTAGTAATTTAGTAAAAAAAAGTAAAACAATTTAGTAAAAAATTTAATAATAACGTAAGACATGAAGGATCAAAGACCCCCAGTGAGCAGCCAATGGCAACAGTGGCAGGAAAAGCTCCTTCAGAGCTGGAGGAAGAAACCTTGTGAGGAACCAAGACTCCCAAGGGGAACCGGACCCGTCCTCCTCTGTTCAGAACGGTTTATAAATTATTGATAAAAGTTACCAAATCGTCTATACTGTTGAACTGCTCTGATCATAATCATAATATACTAATCATGGTGTAGTAGAACTTAATATAGTCATGGCAGTGATGGTAATGAGTAATGTAATGTAATTAGTGGTGATATTAATAGTGGCAGTTGGTTACGAGTCCATTTAGGTTTTAACATGGTCATTAGACAGGTAGCAGTGGTAGGAGGGTGTGCCGCTGGTCTGGCATGGGTGGTGGTGGTGAAACACCTGAGCTTAGTTTGTTGGATGTTACTGCAGTGACTGTCCCCAGTGTATGTCATACAGAATCTTCAGTTGCACCTTATATCAGTACCACTTAGACCACTTAGATTAGTATCTAATTTGTCAGTGTGAACACTAAGCGAACCAGGACTAAAATGCAGCCATGCATCATTTTCTGCTTTGGTCTGGACCAAAGGAACCAAACCATGAGTATAAACACGGCTTCAGGCAGAAATCCATGCCTGAAACACAATCCACTCGTGATCAGTTCTGCAAAGCGGAGAAGTTCAACACCACCTCACACTCCTAACTAAATCAGTAGACGAAAGAAAGCCATTATTACTCCTAAATCCTAAGTGTGAATAGAACTGTTCCATTATCCAGGGTTTGCTTCTAGTTGAATTTCTCTTTTTTTTTTGATTGGCTGTCTATAGAATCATATATGCACATATTCCCTGAGATGTAATGGCATTTTAAGTGACGTACACTACAGCATACTGCAGCATGGGGCTGGGCGAATTCATCGAAAATGAATCAAAACATTCAGAACCTCTTATCAACCCAGTCTTGCCCATGACAAGTATTTAATTATTTATTTTTTCTTTTATTCTGTTAATACATATTTCTATTCTATTCGTATATGTACTGTCCCATTGAAAACCCACTACACAGCTTATATAATCATTCATTATTCGTAATGCGGGTATGTTCAATTAATCATGATATTAACTTGAGGTCATATCACCCAGCACTGCTGTAGCATTTGTTCCCACCTTTTAAACAGGGCAGTTTCAGATTTTTTTTTTAATATAAGATATATAAGATACATTGAAAATACAGAGCATGCATGCTTAGCTTGTTTGTTGCTTTGCTATGAAGCTGATGTTTTCACTGTGATTTGTTTGCTGGCTTTTAACTTGCCAGTTACTCAGACGAGAAGTGGCTAAAATCACAGTGGACACCAGGACACTGGGGCTCAGCGGTTAGAGCGCCAGGCTATCGATAACAGGGTTGTGGGTTCGATACCCGGGCTCGGCAAGCTGCCACTGTTGGCCCCTTGAGCAAGGCCCTTTACCCCTCTCTGCTCCCCGGGGCGCTGGAGTTGGCTGCCCACTGCTCTGGGTGTGTGTGTGTACTCACTACCCCTAGTTTAACCACAGATAGGTTAAATGCAGAGGACACATTTTGCAGTACATAGTACAGTGACAAATACCTGCACCTTTACCTTTTTGAATCATTGTCTTGTTTAATAAACATCTGCACCTGTAGTTACTGTAGTGACCGCTTTACCTCATGCTGTTACTATCACCTGACCACCAGCTCCGTTGTTTCCACTCTCCCCATGTACTGCTGGTGTCTTCCGTGGAACTGACTTTCTATTCCCTGCCTCTGTTACTCTGTGGTTTAAATCCCCTGTGCGCTCTTCCACAAGCATCACAGCGCTGTCCCTAGTGGCCATTTAGTAAATGACCTACTCCACTCTAAAACGCAGCATCAGCAGTAAAGTGGCGGAGTGAGTTGTCGTAATGATGGTGTGAACACGGAAGGGCAGCTGTTTATTGCGCTGCAGCTTGTTGCTGTTTTCTAAGCTTTACTGGTGCAGTGTTCGCAATCCTGAGACCTTGCAGAAAAACAACAAGTGAATGTTGAAGTGTGTGTTTTTGTGTGTATGTGTGTGTGTGTGTATGTGGCTGCTGAGATAATCTGTGCCTTCCAGATGGTGGCATGCGGATGTTAGTCCCAGGGGGGATATGCGTCTGAAAGCGTTCTTTGATATAGAAAGTTTTGATTAATGACAGCATGGGACAGGAGGCTTTACAGCGCTCATCTCGCCTCTTACAAGCGGAGCTGTGAGTTTGTTTTGGGAGGAAAATTGCCGGGAGAACGTGGACAGCATCACGTCAGGGATTAATTCTCTCCTTCCTCACATCACAACACCCAACAGAAATCTCCTGTGGAACAAAGAGGTGCAGGCGATGAAAACAGCAGCATGCCGCTGACGCACTCACTCCTCCTCTCTCTCAGACAGCAGATTCCTTCCTCTTTCAAATCTGTTTATTCTCATCAACAAACAATGTTTGTTTGTCTAGGGCTGTTTAAATAGTGCCATGGAAATCCCGTACACCTCGTAAAGATTTAAGGATGCGATTTCTTGAGGATTAACCATCTCCATCCGAAAAGGTCAGCCAGATCTTGCTGCCTCCCAGCCTGATGGGAAATGTCCAGATGTCGGGGTCAGGAAATGGCCTCTTTGACGTTTTTTTTTTTGCCATCTTTGTGGGAGATTTATTCCTAAATCTGCGTGTGTGTGTGTGTGTGTGTGTGTGTGTGTTTCTGTGTGCTAAAAGCCTAAGAGAGTGTGCATAAGAAATGATATTGAACCGTATACTGGATTAGTAGGATCCTATGGAGTTGATATGTTCTGTGCATCATTAATTACATGTTAGACCTTTAACATGTGACTATTCTTTCATATAACCTTGTTCTGCAGACTTATCCAATATTTACATTTACATTTATGGCATTTAGCAGACGCTCTTATCCAGAGCGACATACAAGGTTATTCATATCACAGAGGTGGGCCAATGCAGTGTTAGGAGTCTGGCCCAAGGACTCTTATTGGTGTAGCGCAGCATAGTCACTCAGACCGGGAATCGAACCCTGGTCTCCCACATGGTGTTGTAACTCAGTAGTAGTTTGTGGTGTTATCTGTTGCGCCACACAACCACATTTATATACATAACTCTGCTATCAGATCAACTAGAGCACTGCTGGCTTAATGTGCGTGATGATGTGAGTTGGGAGGAGGTAGGTGTAAAAGGGGAAGGGGTGAGAGTCCTCTGCTGTGAAATCAGTTCACTCCTCACCACAAGATGGCCTTATCATAAGAAAAGTGACAACTCGGCTTAAATAAAAATACTTAATTGTGGAAATAAAAATGCCACAATTAAAATATGTATTAAAATTCAATTCCAGTGGGTTTCTAGTTTTGTAAAGATTGTCAATTACCCATTTAACATTTCAATGTAATGCTTTTAGACAGTCTTATCCAGAGCAACTCAGAAGTGCTTCACTGTTTACTCAGATAATACCCTTAGCTAGTTTGGAAAGTCAGTACGGAGACCACAATACTCTCACTACACTAATTACCCCCATACACATTCTCCCCCTATCACATTCAGTGCTTCCAACACTGGGAGGCTGAAGACTGGCAACAGCCAGATGCTATGTTACCGGTCAACCAACGCACTTGGAGGAAAGTATTGTGTACCCAGCTCTGATCCATCATTTAGCAGACACCAGTGCTGGCCAGCTCAGCACTAGAGTGTTGTGAGGAGAATGTCCACCCAGGAGAGAGTAAGGCCAACTGTGCTCGCTCAGGGCCCCGGCTGCCAATTCTGTTTTTATCAATCTTACACATTTCCATCAAAATATATTTAATTAATGTTAGTAAAAATGATCTACATATATAATTATATTTATATAATGTAAATAAAAGTTAAAAGCAGCACTAAAAGTATATGGTTTTTTTTATTTTTTTTTGATGAGTGGATTTGTTTGCAGTTTGTAGTTTTATGTGTCCGGTGTGAATTGGGCACTGTCCCGTTTAAGAGAAATGCGAGTCTCTGCAAGTCTCTCATTTCGTGCAGATGTCAGAAGCCAGTCCTGACGGGCTGAAACACTGCAGAGTTCAGCGTTCTTCCTCATTTAACGCACCTGACTCATCAGCGTCAACTCTTTAGCTGATTAGCAGGGCCTTTGTGACTTGAACACAGGTGGAAAGCCCAGTTTGACAGTCGTGGTTTAGTGTGTGTTTTGAATTGTGGAAAACAAGCATCTGTGCTCGTGCTCACAGCTAGACAACAAACAAACAAACAAACAAACAAATAAATAAATACAAATAAAAACCCTGCTTCATGTCATGTGCACCTGAGCTGAGCTATGGCCTGCCAAGCTACTGGGTTTGATTTCAGTGAAGAAAGTTGCAGCATTACAAACAACTACCAAAATCTTTGATTTGTACATTATGATATCAGTTCATTTCTATTCAGGTGACTAAAAACAGTGTGACCTCTAATGCTAAATTAAATAGTTTGTATGTTCAGTGATATGTTATAAAATCTGAAATTCCTGAGCACAGAACCGGTTGGTTCTACTCATCACAGGAGGAACAGCCACAGCTTTCTCAAAATCATTCTTCCACATGAAAACACACAACTGAGTTCTAAAAACCTCCACCCTGGAGATCAGCTCCCAACAGCTCTGTATTCAGTGACCTTAAACATAGGTCAAAACGTCTGAGAAAAGTAAGTATTTCAGTAAGCATCTGTATCTGTGTGGGCGATCATCTGTCAGCGTCAGCAACCCTGATAACCAGCGAATAGAATTTAGCCACATCGGGCCTACTAAACCTGCCAATTAACAGGGGAGATGAATCGGGTGCAGAAAAAGCCCAAAACTGTCAAAGAATCTGGCCCTCCAGGACCTGAATTGCCCACCCCTGGTTTAGATGAAGGTGCAGCCCATCACTTCAGCCTGTGGCCTTTATTGTTTTTGCAAAACTAAAAAGCTGAAAAGCTGATGACTGAGCTGAATTTTTACACTTTGCTCTGGTGTATCTGTGGTTTTAGCAGCAAGTCGCTGTGTTTTCTTGTGTTTCTGCTGTGGATGTTTTCTAGATGCTCACACAGGTGTTTAGTTTCATGTCTTGCGGCCTTTTTAAAGCAGCAGTATGCAAGAATGTGTATGTCTTGCTGCTGAGCTCCCCTTTAGTCAAAAAGAGGAATTTGTGCTTTGAGCCATCCATCAGGAAGAACATGCGTACATGCATTTCTGGACTTTTGAGAGCTACAGAACCATCACTGAAAATAAAAGAAACATGAGGAGTGAGGTGGGAGAGTACTTTTACAAGATCTTTCACAAAAATGAATCGGGTTGGGTAGCTACTCAGTTTTTGCGAGCGCTGTCCTGCCTGCTTTACCATGGTTAAAAAGTGCAGTTAGCAGCATGCTGAGCCTGGAGTAGCCACGACAGAGACACCGAGACCTTAGTACAAGTCAGTTGAGCATCAGCATGATTAAGAAGACGTTATTTGAAGCTATGCTGTATAGTGTTGCTTTAGGTGATGTTGAAGTAAGTGGTTTTTATTTTTTTCACTTCATCAAACCAACTAATTGAACCTTTTAATTTAACAAGACAAGCCATTAAGAACATATTCTCATTAACAGTGGCAGCCTGACAAGCAGGGGATACACCCAAACAAAAAAAAATCAATAGCAAGATCTGTTACTACACTTTTTTTATTATTAACATTATAATTAATATTGATTTGTTGTTGCAGCTCCTGAATAATATCTTATTTCATCGACAGACATTGACAGTTCTAAGTTACTGTTTTAACAAGGTTTTGTTGTTGTTTCTTGACAAAGCAATGTGTATTTGATGCCAGTAGAGAAGAGTGTATAGATTGAGCATATAGCTTCATCACCCCCCTCGCTCATCTCTCCCCTTCTGACATTTAGCTGTGTAAACACTCTTTAATTCACTCGAGCCATGAAGGGATATGAAAAGCCAGGCAGGGCTTTGGGTCACCAGAGAGCTAATGACTCACTTCCTCTCAGAGTGGCATATGAAGGAGCGCTGTCAAAGGCACACACACACACACAGCCCGGAGCAGGACCCGACAGGGCTGCACTGGGCTCGGACAGAGCCAACCTGACAGGAACAATCAAACTCTTCACAGCGAGAAATCCACAGATGCCTGACCACACTGACTTTCTCCATGGGAGACCACTCGGAGGGAGAGGAAGTGTTGCGCCATTTGACTTTTCTCTCTGACCTTTCCCTGCCCGGAGTGAAAGCTCCTTTTTTTTTCTTCTGTTTGCGAGTCTGACCCAAACTCGATTGCATGTCATCCAGTATGGGTATTTCACAAAGCCGCGCTCTGAGGAAAGGGATAGGCTTAGTCAGAGGAAGAAAGCAAGAATCTGTTTTGGGAAATCCATTTTTTTCACACACACACACACACACACACACACACACACTCTCCACTGAGATGGTGAATGACGCCATTGCTCTTGTTTATGAGAAAGTGCCAATATACATGAGCTTGTGCTTAAAAAAGAAAAAAAAAGTGCTGAAGTGATGCTGATCGTTCATGTTTGCACACTGTCATATGCTGTGGCATGTTTTCTGGCGCCCAGGATTAGAGCAGCTGCAATCAGGATTACAGTGGAAAGAGAGCCATGGAGTTTTAACCGCCTATGAGAAGTAACTTACAAAGTGCGAAGATGAGATTTGCGGCTGTCTGAGCTTATGGGGGTCGGATCAGGGGATGGAAAGAGCAGGAGCCAGATAGAGTGATGGGACACGAGGATTACAGCTTGAGTGCTCTCCATTTGCGCTGCCCGTTTTCTGCAACATCGGAGTCTTTTGTGTTAGTAGTTGGCTCAGTACTCAGGGTTCGAGGCCAGCCATGAGGCCAACAGAAATCCGGAGTAATCCTCAAGAAAACTTTAAAAGCAGGACGTTCTGCCAAAGACCTGCCTTATATCCTCCTTCTACATGAACCAAGTGCTTAATTTTTGCTTAACCCCTTATAGTACAGGCCTCTAAAAGTCAAAGGCTGTGGCTGAAATGGATCCCTACTACCTAATAACTACCGAATAACTCATATCATTCCTCTCTACAGAGAGTCCACGCAGATACTTGTTCTGTCTGTTCAGTCATTTCAAGACTTCTCCCTTCTGGCTGGTCTTCTTATACAACTTCACTGGCTTCCTGTAGTTGCTGCCCGCATCAGCTTCAAAACCCTGATGTTTGCCTACAAAGCCAAGAATGGACCAGCCCCTCCGTACTTGATAGCAGTGGTCAAAACCTGATCTGCACCAAGAGCCCTTCCAGCTTTAAGTCCGTCTCGGCTTGATGCGCCATCCTTTAAGATCCACAGAAGACAAGCATCCAGGCTTTTTTCTGTCCTGCACCGAAGTGGTGGATCGAACTTCCCCTGGGTGTCTGTACGGCAGAGTCGCTCGCTGTCTTCAAACACAGACTGAAGACCCACCTCTTCCGAGAATACTTGGGCGAAGTGTTGTGCAGAGTATTGTGGTCTTCATATTGACTTTTGTATTTAGTAGCATCTAAGCTGAGAGGTCTCTTTTGGATCCTAAGGGTGTCTTCTGAGTAAACAGTGAAGCACTTTTGTAAGTCCTGTACAACATCAAGACTTGACTACTGCAACTCTCTTCTGGCTGGTCTTCCTCTGCGCACCATCAGGCCCCTGCAACTTATCCAGAATGCAGCGGCATGGGTGGTCTTCAACGTTCCTAAATTCAGCCATGTCTCTCCACTGCTGCATTTCTTCACTGGCTTCCTGTAGCTGCTGCCCGCATCAGATTCAAAACCCTGATGCTGGTCTACAAAGCCAAGAAAGCACCAGCCCCTCCATGCTTGATGGCAATGGTCAAAAGCCCATTGGCACCAAGAGCCCTTCGAGCTTCAAGTACGGCTCGGCTCGACCCGCCATCCCTCAAAATCCACGGAAGACAACCGTCCAGGCTTTTTTCTGTCCTGCACCAAAATGGTGGAACGAGCTTCCCCTGGGAGTCCGAACGGCAGAGTCTCTTTTGGAGGGTGTTTTCTGAGTAAACAGTGAAGCACTTTTGGAAGTCCCTCTGGAGAAGAGCATCTGCTAAATGCCTTCAATGTAAATGTAGATGTCAGTATAGCGCTATACAGGAAGGGCCTATTAAGTTCGCTAATTAGCACTAAAAACACAAGTGAATTCGGACGCTTTCCTTCTTCTCATCATCATCATCATCATCATCATGTGTCAGTACAAGTCACATAAACAAAGATGCCAGTGGCTGCGCTGTGTTTAACGCTTCATACACACAGGAACTGAATTACAGTTAATAAAAGCATTGTGCTGTTCATGGAATAATCTTTGATTCGCTATGTTGCTTAGAAACCTAAGACTCCCATTAACAAACTACACTGGAAAAAATATGTTAAATTCATGACATCCAGCAGCTCGTAACTAGCATTCGGCTCCAATCCGTTCCACTGACTGTTGCTTAGTAACAGGATACTTGCAATGCATTTCGGTCCACATTCAGCCGATGTAGTCAGTTATGACGTTTGCTATAAATTATGAGTGCACTGTGGGAGATTGTTGCGCCCTCGAAATCACGTTCAAATCCCACTTCATGATTAAAACTCATAAGGTGATGTGTTATTAAAGCGCAGAATTCACAGCTATGCTTTAATAATGATAATGATGGATCCCGTTGTCCTGGGATATTGAACAAATCCCAAATAAGAAACGCTGGTGAATGTTAGAATCTTCGTCAAAAGTATGTAAGCAGGTTTTAGGAAGAAATATTTGCTGAATAAGGCTCAGTGTTTACTAGCATAATTATTCTTAACTTGTAGAAATAAGGTATGGAGCTTCGACCTGCTGACCGGTCCTGGCCAGTTATATGATTACACCATCAAAATGTTAAACACTGAAACAAGTGCTCACACGTCTCTTGTCATTGTGTTGAATCTGCTCTCCTAAACATTGTTTAGAAACCTTTTGCTATGTAAAATTCTTTGAATTTGGGATTTTGCTGTAAAAATAGAGGTGCGCTGATATGGGAATCGTAGGCCGATGCTAATATCCAGTATTTTTATGTACGTTATCTGCCGATGCCAGTGTGGATGATGCTCCAGTGAGTCCTCCTATCTTCCAAAATCAAAGGTGTTAAAAAGACTTTACCCTGCTTTGTTGGAGTAACTGTCTCTACTGTCCAGGGAAGAAGGCTTTCCACTAGATTTTGTAGCATTGCTGTGAGGAGCACCATCCATCATTCCAGGGAACACAGTTCTTCCACTGCTCCACAGCTCAATGCTGGGGGGGGGCTTTATACCCCTTTTAGTCTACTAGTCTACATTAAGCACGGTGCAGAGACTAGACGAGCTAGATGTGTGTGCATTTGTTTGTCTCTGTCAGCAAAGTGGTGCAACCTAAAGAAGCTAAATGCATTCATTAGGAGGGGTGTCCACAAACTTTTAGGCATATAGTGTGTGTATATGTAGTTGTGCAGCCCTAATAATAATGACCATCACCCTAACGTTAGCCTTCATCAGGTAAAACCTTATGTCTTACTTGTTGGCTCAGTCCTCAGCACCACAGTCCGAACAAACCACCAAAACCCTGAGTGTGTTGAGGAGTTAAGCACAGTGTAATCCTCCCAGTAGCAGAACACGGTTTGACCTGAGACCCGTGAAGCTCCAGAGTTTACGGGGGGTAGGATTCGCCGCTTACTTAAGCGCTCGGCTTTTCCTCTCTCACTCTGTGAGCTGTGGTCAGACGTGAGTGGGGAGCAGAGAGCGGTCTGCTCCAGCGAGCAAAACAGTCCTGTCACTGTGTTTAATGGCAGTGCTGTCTGTCTCCTATGTACACCACTCAGTCTTACTCTCCTGGGTATTGTAGCATGCACACCGAAATGGCCAAAACAAACCTGCAGCCCCCAGGCACTCGCCAAGAAGCATGTTGAACGCACTCTAGCGGAAAACGTGGAGGATGAGGCGTCCCGAAAGAGTGGAAAATAGCAGCGATGGCCTTTTTACTGTCGCCTAGCGTGTGGTGTTCGCTTGCTCTGCTACCTTAAGGAGGACCACAAACCGGATTTAGAGGCTGGCGGATGGACACTGACTGATGGCTTCGTGGATAAGTGCTGAGACCTGACCGCTGAGAAGTCTGACAGAACTACCAGCATAGAAAAACATGAGAAAGTGGAGGAGAGGAGGGGGGGGTGGCGTGAGACTTCACAGTCCATACTGATTGCTCCCCAGCTCTTATTCTCTGCATTAATATTCCATACATCATTGATTCCCATGCATTCCGTCAAGCAGGCAAAAATAACATCTCCATTTCAAAGCTGGGCTTCAAAGGTGATGTTTTTGTTTACTAAGTGAACAAGTCTCAAAGGTATGCTACTCCTCCAGCCCTCTCACCTGCTACGTAACACTCATTTAAACCCTTTCATACTGGATGCAGCTGATTGATGTTCTTCACCGTTGGCCTCTTTTTGTGTGCTGACCTGTTAACCTCTCTCTGTACAGTGAAATGATGCATAATACAACATGAGAAGTGATGATGGAGAGAGTGATGAGTGAAAACAGAGCACTGTATAGTGATTCCTGTCTCTCACAGTCAGTTGAAGGCTTTAAATTAGTGAATAAATGCTATTCAGTCATAACCTGCATTTTCTTTTTAGTCTGGGTAAATCCAGACATGTATGAAGTACTAGAGACCCAGACGTGAGTAAAAGTTTGAGCTAAACAGCTCCTATAGACAGGCTCTGATATAGCCTATAGTCCTGGACATTGGACCTTACATTAGTCAAACCAAGAGGAAACCAAACCTTCTAACTGCTTCAGACCAGAGCAAACCAGCTATAGGTGTGAGAACACCCTTAGACTGATGCCTTAGAAAACCACCGTTGGCCCACTTACAAACCTTTCTCAACTGTGGATGGATCTTAAGTGATACTCAGTTGAAATTTATTTCTTTGGGGAACCACATTTGTCTCTTCATTGCTCAAAAATTTTTGGGCACCTTTATTATTCTTAAGACCGCGCAGTCATGTCAGACTAAAGTTGGGCAATATGACGATATTTTATCATATTGAGATGCATTGTGATAAATCTTACTACACAATATGCTTTTCTGAGTACGTTGAGGAGATCGCCCCTGCTTAAAGAATATTATAGAACTTATATATAAGTTCTATAATATTATAATTATATATAAATATATATATAAAAATATTGTCATATAATATTTTTTTACCATATCGTCCAGCCCTGTATCTAATTACCGCCTTCTGCAGAAGCCCCTGTTATTATTCATTACTCATGTCACACTAATGCTGTGCCAGCCTTCTAGATACAGTAGCTGTGTTCATTATATCGGGGTCTGGGTCAGAACCTCTGCTTCTCAAAAGAGTTTATTTATGTTTGTTGAAACTTTTGTGTTTGTTGATGAAGTCAAAGCCAACTCTCCCCACTAGCTCTCTCTCTCTCTCTCTCTTTCTCTCTCTCTCTCTCTCTCTCTCTCTCTTTCTCTTTCTCTTTCTCTCTCTCCCTCTCTCTCTCTCTCTCTCTCTCTCATTGGAAAGAGAAACTTGGTTAGAGAGAGATAAATGCTCTGCTTTGTAATTCCTGACACTGTGGAGAACTCACCCCACTCATCACAGCAGCCGTGTTGCCTGGCTCGCCCCGCCTTCAGGCTGACAGAAAGAATGAGAGTGGGCAGCGTCCTTGGACAAAGCTAGTCACTCTGGTGGAGAGTCTCGGGAAGGACTAACAAGCTCTGAGGCGGAGCATCTTTTTAGCTCCCCCATGGCCGTATAACTTACCATGGAGGCTTTACTAAGGTACAGCTGCTCTTTAAAGCTTTCTAAAATGAAACAGGGTAGTGTGAGGATGCTGTTATGGGACTCCATATTATTAAGACAAGTGGAACATTTAAATTTTTCAGTAAATTACCAGTATCTTTCCTTGGGAGCTTTAGCGTGGGAACTAAATATTCCAAAATGTAAACTTTCCATATAAATTTTGGAAACGTTGGGAAATTATCGAAATTTATTGGAATAATAGGAAATATTAGATCATTTAAAGGAACTATATCATACACAATCATCCATGGCACATTTTATGTGAACAGCAGACATGAAGGCATAACAGTACAAATAAATCTACCATGGGAATTAACAGGTAATTATGGGAATTAATGGGAATAAAATTGGAATATTCTAAGCTAAAGGTGAGGAACTTACATATAGTTGGTAAATATACTAAGTTTCTCACCATTAGCTTAGAATATTCCAATTTTATTCCCATTAATTCCTGTTGATTCCCGTAATTACCCGTTAATTCCCATGGTAAATGTCCCAACTTTAAAAATTCCCAGAATATTGCATCGCTATTAAGGCATGGATGTGACAAGTGATAAAGTGATACAGATGTCAAAAAAATTTACATAGTAGCGATATGACAATATTTTATCATATTGAGATACATTGTGATAAATCTTACTACACAATATGCTTTTCTGAGTACATCGAGGAGATCGCCCCTGCTTAAAAAATATTATAGAACTTATAGAAATATTGTCATAATATTTTTGCCATATGGCCCAGTCCTGTATCTAATTACCGCCTACTGCAGAAGCCCCTGTCAAAACCAGAACCAGGCGTCTGGGGGCATCCTGTCATAGTGAAGTGATTGGAGACGCACGGGAAAGGTCATTTGAATATGTGGATGTCTGTTAAGCCTGTCATGTTTATATATGTAAGGCTCTCATGTTTTTAAATATAAGGCTCCTTGTGAAAGGTCATGGAAAGTACCACAGGGAGAAAGAGTGATGCTTTGCATCAATAACACTGTGCACTGAGGCAGGAATACTTGGGCAATGCTGATATCCTGTACTATTTATGTGATGTACATATCTACTGCTGCCAATGCTGCTACTCTTATAAACACATCACATGTAGAAAGTGGGCCTACATGCCTGGATTAGCCTGGATTAGCATTACAAGAAGTATAATATTTATGATATGAGTTATAAATGCAGTAGAGTCTATACATCTGTCCAATAACAGTATATTATTCAAAGTGTTGATCTTTGTTCATAACATTATCAAATGTTCCCTCTGGAATTAGTTTAAATTGGATACAATGGAAATGGATATTGGATTGAGGGCAGATACAGCCTGGAAAGAGAGACCATCCATGCACCAATGCTGAAAATGGCTTATTTTGTGTAGTCACTTTTTTGTTGATCAGTTTCCTTTATAAACATGTTACCTTGCGTGTCTGGGAGCAACACAGCACCAGTAGAGTGTCACTGCCTGGGGGCATTTTGAGGTTAAGTGCCTTGCCCAAGGGTACAATGTGAAGTATCCAGTCTGTCTGGAATTTGAACCTGTGACCTCTCCTACAAGTAGGCCACTGACCTCTCATAAATTGAAGGTGTTGGGATTTGGGGGGGTTGTGTTTGTGGAGGGCTGCCACTAGAGGTGGGCAATATGATGATATTTTTTTGTGTGGTGATAAAATGTGTTATTTTCATAACAGTATTCTTTACTAGGCATATTGAGGATACTGTTAGTGCTTAATAAACACTGATCAGCTGCAGGTTTTATTACAAACAGTGTGATTAGATTGGTTTAATTAGATGAAGAGCAGCAGATGTTGAATAAAAATCACTGTATTCAGTACGGGAGAGGATCTGAATAGTAGTTTTTAAGGATCTGTCCCTACTGATGTCTTAGTCTGTGATTACATATATTGTGATAAATATTGTGTATCGCAAAAAAATGTGATGATGTAGTATTTTTACCATATCGCCCATCCCTAGCTGCCACAGCAGATACTGAAGCTCTATTTGAACTTACTGTATTTCAAACCAATCACCAATCAAATGTTGATTTATTGATTTATTTATTGTCTGCGAAATCCACCATATGGACAAAAGTATTGAGACACCTGCTCATTAATAGTTTTGTCTTAAACAAGGGTAATAAAAGTGCATATTGCTTTTGTTGGAGTAACTGTCTCTACTGTCTAGGGAAGTCCAGACTTTCTACTAGATTTTGGAGGTACATTGCTGTGAGGATTTAATTGCATTCAGCGACAAGAGCTTTAGTGAGGTCATGATGTTGGATGATCACCACCCCAACTCATTCCAACAATATTGGATGGAGCACCATCCACTATTCCAGAGAACACAGTTCTTCCACCGCTTTATACCCCTCTACCCCACACCTGGCGTTAGGAAGCAATAGGGTCATGTTTATCTGCTCCAGAGAGTCCTATTCTATTGGCAGTACTTCTCTACAGGGACTAGACAAACTGCATGTGTGTGTGCGCGTGTGTGCACTTGCAATCTGCATCAGCAATGGGTTCAGCAGCTGAATGCATTCATTAGACAGGGTGTCCACAAACATTTGGACAAATAGGAAGTTGGCCATTGTTCAGAGTTCCAGCCAAACTCTGCAGTACATGAATTGCGTCGTAGTGGTGGTGTGTGGGTGGGTGTGTAGGAGTGTTGAGTGGGCATATGTGTGTGTGTGTGTGTGTGTGTGTGTGTGTGTGTGTGTGTGTGTGTGTGTGTGTGTGTGTGTGTGTACAAGCGAGTAACAGAGAGGGAGATAGAAGAAGCGCTAGGTGAGCACAGTGAGTCGTCATGCATCAATTTCCGAGGCAGCGGGTGGAGAACTCACACAAACGGAGTAAGCCCTTTCTCCACACTCTGACACAGCTGGGCAGTTTGTCAACACATAGAGCCCATATGTGAGTGAAAAGCTATAGCCCATAGCCCACGGTCGACGCAGTGCCGGGCCACATTACACCATCACACACCGCATCCTTATCCTGAATGGCTGACAGTAAATACAGTAAAGACAGAAAGAACAATGCACACAAATAAAGAAACTGCACGTCAACAGATGATCTTTTAATACTGTGGACAGGATGTGCAGCACTCGCTGTTTGAATGAATCAGTAACTATGACAACAGAGAGGATTGTTTCTGTCACAGCTCTTGATTGGTGGCCACTCCAGGCTTTACTAACTGTTGCTGTAGTGTCTGAGATGAGGGACGGGTACCAGGAATACAAAAAGCACCTTGCATTCTAAATGGAAACTTCAGCCATGTCAAAGCAGATCAGAGAGCACACCTGTAAAATGGTGTGAGATGGGCTCTAAAGTAGTGCACCAGGGGTGAAATCATGTGTAGTCGTACCGAACCGTCATGGCACGGACATCAGTGTTTGGTGCACACAGTTCTACAGAGAATACACAGTTTGCAGTAAGCCATACAGATGAAGTGTCCACTGAGTGGACGACAATTAAGAAACTAATTTTGGCGTTTTCACAATATATCACTGTATTCTTCATTTGTTTTGTTTTTGCAGGACTGCGACTGAGGTTTATGGCTTATTCTCTTTTTTAATGAGGGCATAAAAAATCTCAACATTACATGTGTATATTCATAATGTATATGATGAAGGCGTTGAGGAGTACAGGGTTTGCTTGGCCCCTCCAGTGAAACAATATATGAAGGAATGAGTTTGCATTGGTTTTGGGACCTGTATCCATAGCACACTGTATCTCAAAACTGACCATTTTACAAATAAATGCCTTAAAATAGAAACCTATTAGAGACAGTAAGTTATATTGTATTATATTATATTATATATTGTATTGTGCAAAACCAAAAACTCACATTAATACCCCAGGCGCAGCCAATCGCACTAGGGGGAAACGCCTAAAACAGCCTGATGTTTAATAGGCTAAATTTTTAAGTTATCATAAATGGTGCATGCGGCACAAAACCACTTATGCAATATGGAAAACAAATGAAGCCTGGCATGATGGATTAGCCAAAATATCACTAATGGAGCATCTTGGAGTACAAATCATATTATTTTAAACTCTTCTGACCTTCGCGGTGTAGAAGCTTCTCAAACCACGGACGATATGAGTCTGACTCACCTCCTCTGTCATTATGATCAATCACAGTATTATATTATTTCATTACACAGTGTTGTTTTGTTATATTGTATTTAAATGTCTAGTCATTTCCTAGTCTGCACTGTGTTGTGTTGTACTGTCTGTCTGCACTGTGTTGTGTTGTACTGTCTGTCTGCACTGTGTTGTGTTGAACTGTCTGTCTGCACTGTGTTGTGTTGTACTGTCTGTCTGCACTGTGTTGTGTTGTACTGTCTGTCTGCACTGTGTTGTGTTGAACTGTCTGTCTGCACTGTGTTGTGTTGTACTGTCTGTCTGCACTGTGTTATGTCTGTCTGCACATTGTTGTGTTGTACTGTCTGTCTGCACTTTGTTGTGTTGTACTGTCTGTCTGCACTGTGTTGTGTCTGTCTGCACTTTGTGTTGTACTGTCTGTCTGCACTGTGTTCTGTCTGTCTGCACTTTGTGTTGTACTGTCTGTCTGCACTGTGTTGTGTTGTACTGTCTGTCTACAGTGTGTTGTTCTGTCTGTCTGCACTGTGTTGTGTTGTACTCTCTGTCTGCACTGTGTTGTGTTGTACTGTCTGCACTGTGTTGTGTTGTACTGTCTGTCTGCACTGTGTTGTACTCTCTGTCTGCACTGTGTTGTGTTGTACTGTCTGTCTGCACTGTGTTGTACTCTCTGTCTGCACTGTGTTGTGTTGTACTGTCTGTCTGCACTGTGTTGTGTTGTACTGTCTGTCTGCACTTTGTTGTGTTATGTCTGTCTGCACTGTGTTGTGTTCTGTCTGTCTGCACTGTGTTGTGTTGTACTGTCTGTCTGCACTTTGTTGTGTTGTACTGTCTGTCTGCACTGTGTTGTGTTCTGTCTGTCTGCACTGTGTTGTGTTGTACTGTCTGTCTACAGTGTGTTGTACTGTCTGTCTGCACTGTGTTGTGTTGTACTGTCTGTCTACAGTGTGTTGTTCTGTCGGTCTGCACTTTGTTGTGTTATGTCTGTCTGCACTGTGTTGTGTTCTGTCTGTCTGCACTGTGTTGTGTTGTACTGTCTGTCTGCACTGCGTTGTGTAGTTATGCCTGTCTGCACTGCATTGTGTTGAACTGTCTGTCTGACAGAATTCTGCTTCTACCCTACGTTTAATATTCCCACACTGGCCAAACTGCTCGAATGAGGTACAGACCCTGTAGCCCCTTTCACGTGTGCACTTTTATACAGGAAGTTAATGGTAATTATATGAGAAGTGGGTCGAGAGTTGACCCCTTTGCAACAACTAGTACAATTCCCATTAAATTGCTGGTTTTATTAAGAAGCTCCTACAAGTGTGTCTGGCTCCTACTCCACAAAGCGACACAGCATTGCCGGCAAAGTGGAGCATTTTGCAGCGCTCTTGATTTTTCGGGTTTCAAATGTAAAGATGCAGTGAGGTCA
The DNA here is from genome assembly GCF_030463535.1 of Salminus brasiliensis. NCBI lineage: Eukaryota > Metazoa > Chordata > Actinopteri > Characiformes > Bryconidae > Salminus > Salminus brasiliensis. The sequence continues at coordinate 10,706,180 of NC_132895.1, forward strand.
GATCCCCTGGCTTTCACAGACCCGCTTTAAACATAGCTAGAACAGGTGCCTTTGTCTTGTCCTTCTGTTTTGCACATGGCTCTGTTTATGATTGTTTCTTGTGTCCACCTTATAGCCTCGCCTTGTCTTTATTGTCCCCACCTGTGCCTCCTTTATACATGTGCATGTCGGTCCGTGGTGTGGTAGCTTGGCCTGTTTGTTCCTTATCTGTTTGTTTATTTTGTTAGTTTCAAAGTGTTCAGTGTGATCTCTAGTTGCCTCGTTTGCATTTACGTCCACCTCCAAGCTCCATATCCGTGACAATAGCGATGTGTGGCAGATGGTCCGATCACAGATCACTGCACCTGTCATTTGAACAAGATTTATAGTAAAAATACTATAAAGTTGTAGCTCACTTCTACCAATTAAACATTTGTGTGAAAGAATCTCGATTACAACTAACAAAAAGTGCACACACATGGAGTTGGGCTGAGATCTAGGGTAGTATAAGGGGCTTGAGGGCCTGGAGAAGGGGTTTGGAGTGTGATCCTTCTCCCAAAATTCAGTTATGTGTCATAACTCCACATATTTAGAGACACAAAACCATCCTAATGAAAGTTTCTAGGTAAGTAAACCAATGTTATTGGTAAGATGATTTAGGTAGGTCAACTAGTGCGTACTACACAACATAGCAAGACCTTGAACTAGTTACAGCACACTGTATGAACCTCACAACAACCGTGAACCAAGTGCTCAAAGGAGTCCCCAGCATCACCCTGAGTGCGTGATAGGGGGTGGAGGGGCATATGTTGGGCTCACAAACCCTCACATTACCTTCTTCACGCCTCCCGAATGTGTTTGACATCGCACTCTTTGCTGACTATGACTCAGAAAAATGCCTTTCTTTCTCTAACTACGCATCCTCGCTCCATCGAGACTTTGTGGTTTGTGCATCACGCATCCGCCAGCTTTTGTGTTGCCACTCATGTGACGCAACCCTCATTGTGCCTCACTGACGTCCATGACGTCCGCCTGCACTCTATGGTCTCTGTTAAGTTCAAGGTCTCGAAAAGTACAGTAGTATCGGTATTGAAATGAGATTGCTGTTGGATCCCATAACCCGTCTCCACGCCTCCAAACGAGAAGACCTTGAGTGCACTTACAGGAACGGTAGAGGGAAGTCTAACACTCAGCTTCAGCCCTCCAGTGAAGTCTTGTAACTCCGCCAAGACTGAATTATTGATCAGTTGTTTTTGTGTTTGGCAACCCCTGTTGTTCTTCATTGTCCCAACCTTTTTAGCTGACGTTTATCTCATAAGAGGTATTTGCAAAGATCGGGAGCACTACACTGAAGTCACGAGACCCTTTATCAGGTCTTTATCAGGTGCAACACTGCATGACTGCATGAACGCAAACCTCCAGCATGAGGCGTTAAAACAACTCCCCTCCCTTCTTGTGGCACTTGAGGGCAAGTACATGTCATCCGTCTTCCCGAGGTCAGCCACCGCCTGTGCTTTTTAATCGCTCACGTTGACAAGACTGATTAGTGTCGTCATGGCAGTGTACCTTGGCGTTTTTAGGCGACAGAGGTGGCTAGATTAATAGTGGAGACCCCCTTTGAAGACCATGCATTTTAATGAGCTGGAGTAGCCTGAAGGTGTACGTCGACATACCGTAAGGGAAATTCCTCTGACTTTTCACATTTTCTGCATAATTCAGTTGTCAGGATTGTAAACGAAGACATTCCGAGTGGTTCGATGTGAGAGGGTGCATGGTAGAGAAACTCATTAACTCGGACCTCTGTACAGTGATGAAGGTAGGAACCAAGGCAAGTAGCCTATAGCCATTTTATTTACTATCCAGAACAGCCAGTAAACCTACACTTGTCTTCTGAGTTTGAATGATCGAATCATATAAAAAATATGTTTTTTTTAAGGATGTCATGGTGGGTTAGGCCAGACACAGAGGGATGAACACTCGCCGAGATGGACTCAATGCAATTACTTTATTAAACAAAACAAGACAAAAGGGGGCAAGTGAGACAAAAAGATGCAGCAGCTAAAGGCCTTAAACGTGAATACAGTGATCAACAAAACCAGAACATGGCAAACAAGAAGGAAAACAAACAGACCTGAGACCGGGGGTTTAGCTGGGGAACCAGCTACTTTGCAAGAGCGGCTAGGCCGACCCAACCTGAAACTGCTGCGTGGCAGAGGATCGCCTAGCTGGAACGAGAGTCGTGGGTATCTCTCCAGGGATAGCGAGCGAACCTCTCTGAATACTCGAACCTCCAGGTTGCCAGCTTGTAAACAACGGAGTCAAGCCGAAGCTGCCCTAAACAGTTAGTGGTTACAGACGGGATCCTCTCTGGCTACCACCAGGTTCCTTAACCATTTATCCGTTTATCCAATTCTCGGCCTGGAACCGAGTGTCGAAGCCGCTTAAGTACCCCCAGCCTCAGGTGAAACACATGAACTAAACAAGACATGATAACCCTGAACCAAAACACTGAACCGAACATACATGAACGCAAATGAACAAGAACCAAGTCCATGAACCAAAACCAGAACGGAAACACCTGTAGGCGGCGGCTCGGCATCAGGCCCCTGGGGAGGGCGCAATACAGAGGGCCTGACAAAGGACTACTTTGCCTTACAGTCCCCTTTTGTACCTCTCCACACCTGCATGTGATTTACAAATAAGCTTTTAGGCAAAATCTTACTATAATTATTAGGTGACGTATACCCGGGTACCTGTATCTCCTGTAATACCTTCCTGGGACTAACTATAGAGACATTAAACTATTCAGATGTCTGCTTCCTGTCACTGCTGTTCAGTAGGGGTGCAACGACTAATTGCTAAAATCGGCTAAAATCGACAGCCAAATTAGTTGGGGACCAATTTCATCATCGTTTAGTTGGTGGGGTTTTTTTGGGGCTCCCTAGAAACAGTTAGGGATGAACGTGAACCATAGATTACCACCATAACAGTGTGGAATGCCGTTTTACTGCTGCTGTTACTTTTTACAGTGGTAATTCTTTGAATTTGTGACAGAGCTGCAGTAAAAACTGAGCTGCCTGTCACATGAACGGAGCATGTGGACAAAACTAAAGTTAGGGAGCCATAAGACAACATGACCACACATCAGTCTGGAGTGTGAGTGAAGAGTAAAGCTATATCTGTGAGGTGTAGGAGTCTCTGCTGGATACGGGCTGAGTGTAAAAAGGAGAAATCTTCAAGTAAGTCATCTCAGAGACGTTAGAAATAAGGAGACGTTCACAGGTCGGAATATGAACGGCAGTTCTCGTAATGCTGAATAAATACGACATTTGTTTAAAGATCAAGTTCAATTATTTGAATATTTGTTGTCCTTACTGTCAGTTAGCAAATGCATAAAAGAACCTTGAGCTAAATATAAAGGCTGATAGCTGCTTAAGAGTTATTTGGTAACGGTTCATAATCCGAACATACAAATCAATTATTAGTCTCAATCATCTGTGAATTATTCAACTATTAAAATAATCATATGTTGCAGCCCTGCTGTTCAGTTTGATTTTGTTAAGTTTCTTAGTGATGAGTCTTAATGATAATTATTCAGAGATTTTGAAACAAAGCTTGAGCTGCTTCTTCTAAACTCGTTGAGTTGGAGCTTTCACTCCTTTAGAGCTTTTAATCATGGATTTTTTTTTCATTTGTCAGTGAAAATGGTCCTTGTTATAGATCTAAGTGATTCATCACCTGCACACACGCTTGTCAAAATACCATTTAAATTCAAGCCACTCCCAACAGTGGTGGAATAAAGATACCCCAGAGCCTCAGAGCCTGAAACCCAAATCAACTGACACTTGACAGAAAGCTTGAATTATTGTCATCAATGTCGGGTATATGTGTGCTGTGTAGCCGAATGCACTTTAAGCAACAGGGGTCTAGAGCAGATTGAGCAGATGGTTGTCACTTACCATGGTGAGCGAATGAGCCTGATATTGCATCTGTACATATGCCGGCTTTGAAACGCTGTGACAGCAGCAGCACTCCTAAGCGATGACAACCAGAGGGAGAGAGTTTAAGTTTATTTAAGTAATTTTTTTATCTTCTAAACTATAAGTGATTGAATATGTGTCCTTCATCCCAAGCACACTAGCTGAATGTTTAAAATCTGCAAGGCAGAAAAGGGTACACCTTAAAACGGCTTGATTATGACTGTAATAGTGAGTATGGCATCTCTAGTATTGCCACTCTGGACCGGAATGTCATTTTGGTGGAGCTGTACGAGATCTCTCGAGCTGCATTAACCCGAGTCATATTTGTGTACAACCTGGGAATATTACCACATGCTTCTTTACCTTCTGATGCCGATTCTGTATCTCTAAGCTTGCCAACAAATGCACATGTACAGCTGTTCAAGAGGGGTCCTGTGTCCCCATAGTGTGATTTTAGTAGTTTAGTTTTATTTTGACAGCTGTGTAAAAGTGAATTATCCTCCCACCTCTAGGGGGAGCCCATGAGCAAACCAATTCTCGCATAAGGCTGCTTTAACAGGCAATGTTTTTTCCTTGATTCCAGGACTGGCTGAGTAAGTTTGGCTACCTCCCACCTGCTGACCCTGTGACTGGGCAGTTGCAAACCAAGGAGGCACTAACCAAGGCCATCAAAGCCATGCAGCGGTTTGGAGGGCTGGAAGAGACAGGGGTGTTGGGTAGGTGCTGGCTTGCACTGCACTGTTGTGGGGTGTGTACAGTAAATATAGTCCAAAGAGTTCAAGAATTCAAAAGAACTGGTTGAATGGTGTGTGTGTGTGTGTGTGTGTATTTCCACTACAGACCAGGCCACCCTAGGCCTAATGAAGACGCCACGTTGTTCACTGCCAGACATGTCAGCCCCAGAGATTGCGGCTGGCAGGAGGAGACGGGCACTGACTCCTCAGAACAAATGGAACAAGAGACACCTGTCTTGGAGGTATAGTAACAGCACCCATGGCACACCACACCTGTGACAGCCTTCAGTGACTACGCTTGGGTGCTAGAACCAGCAGATGCCAAAGCCAATCTGTGTACAGATACCAGTGTAGGTCTAAACTGGGGTGGATAATGAGAGACAAGTGGACTTCATGTCTTTAGGCTGTCCTAAATGAAGGCTTATCACGTATGGATTCCATGTCAAGGTGGACCCTCCAGACAGATGGATGTTGAGTGGAGACTGATGGCTGATATGAGGAGTGTGTGTACTGTGTATACTGAAGAGAGAGTGTGTGTGTGTGTATGTATGTTCGTGGCCGTGCCTGCATACCCACATGCTTCTGTGTTTGCGTTGAGTTTCACGCATCCTTTCCTCTCTCTCATTACCAGATCCTGCTGAGATCTCCCATGCACAGCTGTGCCAATCATATAGCCTCAGTGCTGTCTCATCTGTCATTCTCCGTTCCTGCCGTTAGTGTGAAACAGACTTGGGCCACAGTGTGAGTCCACTTACATATGTGCTGATTGGTAGGATGGTACGACACTGCTGCACAGGCTTGTTTGTTTGCCAATCATTTATTTCATTTAGATTATTTGACCTAGTTCTGCTCTCACGTTGCCTGGATAAGAGACACTGTAGCCCTCTGCTGTCTGGTGATCCTCAGCTATGGTAGGGGTTGGGGTTGGGGCTGCACACTATATATGCACAGGATTCAGCTTCGCTATCGCAATGTGCACCATGTGCAATGTAAGGCGCGTAAGGCAAATCTAATCATAAACCTGATGATACAACTTGATAGCTTGATTCAAAAAGGTAAATTTCCCTCTGTCCTCATTTTCCATGACATATCTACCAGAGGCAGATTCAGTCTCCTCAGTATCATTTATTTTACTCCAGTCTTCGTTACACAGCGTGCATTACCAATATCACAACGAGTGCTGTCGGCGCTAACACTTAAACACACACGTTTAGTCTGTGAACTTTAACTCGTTAACCTTTTTTTAACGCAAATCTATCATCTTACCTGGTTTGGCCCCAACATCCCCCCATATGTCTCTCTTTTTACAGAGCCTAGTGACGTTTTCAGAGCGCTTTTATTTACCAATGCAAACACAGTGTCGCTACTGTTGAGCTCAGAGGGTAGATTTCACTTTATTTATGCTAAAATATGGATTAAATCTCATGACTAACTCTCATTCTTTTACACACACACACATCAACACACACACAGCTGCTCCTCTTTTAGCTCTTCGCTTAATCCAGCCCAATGAATGATCATCAATTTATCTCTTAAAAGTTTTAACTTTTTTGTTAGGTTATATTACATTTTTTTTCTCAGTATTGTTTAAATGAGGATCAAATGTCCAGATATTAAAATATGGAAAATATTTTTTTTTTTTCATGTGACTGTAAGCTGTATTAATTGGAATAATTGTATGTTGCTTTCTGGTGAATGCTTGGAAACATGGTTTAGATTTTCATTGATAGACATGTGTAGATTGCTTGTGCTTGTGTAAAAAGTTCAGTATCACTTTACTCGGATGGTCCGTCATAGATGCCTTGTAGATGCTCACCTGACATTTAACTAACGTTCAGCTGAAACTGTATTAAAGGCCACTGAACTGTAAGTTAAACAGTAATGACTGTCTGCTGAATGTAACCATACACCTTAACTCTAACCTTAACCTTACCTCTGAATCAACCCTAAAGCCTAACCCTAACCTAATCTTAGCCTTCAATCTAACCCTACACCTAACCCTAAAAAGTCATGGTGAAGTTAAGGGTTGGGATTAGGTGTAGGGTTACATACAATAGACAATCATGTATGGTTACCTAAGAGTTCAGTTGCATTTAAAGCATATTCAGTTAAATGTTAGTTGAATGTCAGGTGAACATCTACCATGGACCATCCAAATAGAGTGAGACCGAATACTCTTAATCTTGCTTAACCCTCTGGAGTCTACGAACACGTTGACACTTCAAATTCTGTGTTTCTCCATGCTTCTATTAATATCTTTGCAATAATACGTCACAGAAATACGATTTAAACATTTCCTGAGTCTGTAGCGGCCGTGCTTTCCTTTGCAATCCTGCCAGATCACATGTGACTTGCATCCAAGTTACGAGGCTGTGAAGATCGGTTGATTCATGTGTCTGTTTCTCTGCTTCTCATCTGCAGTTGTTAGATTTGTGCATCCTGCGTGTGTGGTGTTGTGTAAAACTGACCAATGGAAACTCAGAAGCCTGCCTACTGCTGCTCGCCATTTATAAACTATTTATATACTATTTTATTCCAACCCATTTGACGCTCCAAAACAAAGGTATGTTTTCACAAGAAATGTGAAGAATTTCCAAACTCTGACTTTAATTTTTCAGATTTAGGGTCAGAGTATCTTTTCACACATGGGGTCTCATTATAGAGGTCATTATAGAGAGAGCTTAGACTGTTATAGAGACTGTTATATTAGACTGTCATTATAGAGAGAGCTTAGACTGTTCTGAACATTTTCATGTAACATTTTTATGCGGGTATTCTCTTAAATGCAAATGCCTTTAACCCCTTAACGCTCCAAGGCTTATCACACACTTGGATACATTACTCTTCTGTACAAAATGGTGGGACTAATTTATTGATAATAGAAGATTGTAATACTTTCAGCCTACTTTCAGGCCATAGGCTTTAAAGCTGAACCTAAGCAGGGGTTAAAGTTGAATTTGAGAAGATCAAGAATTGAGAAAACGCCCTTAGACTCCAGAGCATTGTGTTGTGCCCGTTTTTCCCCAGAAGCCATCTAAAGAGCACTATTCAAATAAATTGTTGCCTATTTTTTTTTTGTCTGTAAGTACAAATGCACTCCTAAATGTTTCATTAAAATAAAGCCAGCATGTGGATTTGCTCCTAGCAAGGTCATTTTCTTCTCCATGCGTAATTGTTATGAAGTGGTAACATTAGCTTATAGCTTAAGGGTTTAAGCCAATAGGCCGCTAATCAGAGAGTTTAAAAAGAAGACATTTCCTGAAGCACGGGTGGTAGGGCAGCGGCTTAGGAAAGGTTCATCAGCAGGGATGATATCCTGTTGATCATCACCTCATCACCCAGCTGACTGTAAATGGGAGGAGCAGATGAGGTAGTGGAGGAGCGTCTGTGAGGCAGGTGAGAGGCCAGACGAGGTAATAACCCTCATAATGGCTTGTTTTAGGAGCAGTGATAAAAAACCTTGCTTCATCCCTGGGTAATGGGGCAGGCAGACAGAGCGAGAGAGAAGAGCGAGGGAGAAGAGAGCGAGAGAGCGAGAAACAGACTGGCTGCTGCCAAGCTCCATGAAATTCTGTTATACAGGTTGCTTGTGGAGAGCTTTTTTTATAGCAGACCCAGGAGAACAGGATCAATATCACAGTGCCGAGTTACAAGCAGCCCAAACTCAGCGCTCTGATCAACTGTAGCTGTGTGTGTTTTTCGCTTTGATGTGTATGTTATGAGTCCTTAGGGAAGTATATATCCACTATGAAAGTTTCTTCTTTGTCTCCCTGCTCTGCCTTTTGTACCCCTGCCAACATTACTCCGTCCATTGCGAGACCAAGTGCACTCGCAAATGTGTAAATTTAAGGGACAATAAGCTCGCTTTCACAACTGAGAGTCTGGACCAAATTCCAAACCATGGTTCTTGTTTATTTTTTTGCTTTTGGTTAGTCTGGTTTGTTTCGGTTTCACACTGCAATCTAAAGTGAAGCACTAAAGTGAAGATTGGTTGATTCGTGTGCAGGATTCATGCGTCCGTCTGTGGGTTTGTGAAAAACTGACCAATGAAAATTCAGAAACTCGCCTTCTGCTGCTCGCTGTTTATAAACTATTTATATACTATTTTGTTCATATTTTATTCCAACCTATTTAAACCTCCAAAACAATTAGTCCACATGAGTAGAATTTCATTTTTTTTCATTTTTCAGGTTTAGGGTCAGAGTATCTCTTCACACAGTGCTCTAGGTCACATGGGTTCTCATTATAGAGAGAGCTGAGACTGCTGTGAACATTTTCATGTAGAACATGCAGGTATTATCTTAAATGCAAATGCCTTTAACCCCTTAACACTTATTACAGGCTTATTACACACTAAGGTGTATTACTCTTCTGTAAAAACTGTCCGCCAGCGGTCCATAGGCTTTTTAACCCCTTAAAGGGCCGAAAGTGCTAATAGAAAACCAATAGAATACCGAACCATGGTTCTTGTTTTTGTTCCGTTCTCTACATTTGATCTGATTAATTCTGCACTGCAGTTTAGCAAGTGCGCCAAAGACCTTTGCAAGATAGACCTTTGTCTTGTCGTCATCACGTACATGAGCTGCGTCTTTCTAGGCATGATTCATTTCATTGCTCTCTATGTGGAGGCTATATGTCTTAGTTCTGGTCTCACTTTACTGGGATAAGACTCTGTAGCCTCCTACTGTCTGGAGAATCTTGACAGTGTCAGGTTTTGAGATAGGATTAGGGTTAGGTTTAGACTGGGGTTAGTAAGACTCCTCAAGAAAACAATGCTCTCTTTTCTACCACAGTGTCAAATGGTTACTAAGTTACTAAATGGCTACTGATGTATCCAGCTTACGCTAGCTAACTTACTGAAGCCGCAATTCATCAAGGACACTGAAGGACTGTGTGTGATATACCTACGTCCTGTCGGCATCACCCACGTGGGCACCCAAGTTGACTTCACTTGTTTTTTGTAGAGGGGCATAAGCGTGACTTCAGCAAGTTGTCAATTCGGTGATCCGTCTTTTCCCAGATAAAATGAGTACTGCTAATATTAGGGCATTACTTCTACCAGCAGCACCAATTTCAAACACAGAAATCAAGACTAGTTTCAGTTCGTCAAATAAACGAGCTCATTGTGCAACAGTTATATCGTCACTGACCAATATAATCATCCCTATGTGCTCCTGCCTGAGGACAGTCTTCCTCCACTCTCAAACCGAACCTTGTTTCAGTTTGATCCATCCCAAGACCACATCTGTTGATTCGGGCCCATTTTTTGGTCTGGACCGGGGTCCGAGGCACCTTTGACGCATGCTTTTTTGGTTCAGACAAAACGGAAAAGTGTAAGTCTCGAACCAAACAAGGAAGGTGTAAAAGCGGCCTAAATGAAGTCACTAGTATTTTCCCAGCCAGGAACGATTTAGTGTAAATTACTTCAGTATCCAAAACACTAAAGCTTTAAATCCCATAAAAGCCTCTCACATTTGAGAATTGGCCACTCTGATTAGAGAAAAGCGACTCAGCGGACAGTACTCAGATGCTCAGTGGGAACCGAGGAAGCAGTGATTGATTGCTCAGTGAAAGTTCAAATCCAGAGCCCCTGCTAAAGTCCCGGGCTCACAGTGCCTCGGGTAGAGCCAAGCAGAGACAGGCCCTCGCTAGGGGTTCATCACTTCACATTAGAGCATTACCACACGGGAGATCAGCCTCCTACTCGTTAACACCCCCCTTTAATTACTGAAATAAATCAGGAGCGATTACGTAGAGTTGAATCTGTTTTCCTCCACAGAGACACATTGTGATATCTTGATTTCCCCTGCTGATTACTGGGAAGCGGAGTGAAATGGCGTTTTGATAAGCATCTCTCAGTTCGCTACCCTCCATTACCCTCTATCGCATTCACATCTTTCAGCATCCTGTCCCATTTTACTCCTACCTTATCGTAGATATAGGGTAGAGTACCTTCGACACGAGACACCTTGACTATCTGAGTGGGAATCACTAGAGGCCTGGCAATATATTATAGCAGTGCTTGAGCTCTGATGGGGTTCTGTTGCTAGGGATTGTAACATGGACTTTTGTTGTGTAGTTAAACAGTTTTAAATTGAACAATTTGAATTTCTGTTCTCAAAGCAACATTACGTGTGATTTTCACAGTAATCAGACTCCCCCTCAAGACCTGCTTTTATGTCTTAGAAATAACATGTTTCATGTTTGTGATAATCGTTGCTGATGTGCAGAACGTACACACAGCTTGTCTAGTCCCTGTAGAAAGTATTTAGATAAACAGTAGGTAAACATGAACCCATTGGCACAATGCTGCCTAATGCCAGGTGTGGGCTAGAGGGGTATAAAGCCCCCCAGCATTGAGCTGTGGAGCAGTGCAAGAACTGTGTTCTCTAGAATGATGGATGGAGCTCCATCAACATACCAACCATACTTTTGGAATGAATTGGGGAGTTGGAGATGATGTGGGGTCGTGATCATCATCATCATCCAACACCCTGACCTCGCTAACATTCTTGTGGCTGAATACAATCAAATTCTCATAGCAAAAACTTTTAGCCTTCCCTGGACAGTAGAGACAGTTGCTCCAACAAAATCAGGATACATTTTTTTATATCCTTGATTTCAGAAGACAAAATAAATGAGCAGGTGTCCCAATACTTTTGTCCATAGAGAATAATTTAAATGGTATCATGCTGATATTGGATTTTCCACTCTTCCCCATTTTTTATTTTCATGAATGCCCTGATTTATTCAAATTAATCAATCAAATCACCTGAGGTCAAGTTGTAAAAGTTAAAAATAAATTAATAAATAAATAAAATAAATAAATAAAATAGATTATGTTAAATAATATCTTAAGTACTTTAATACTGAGTGTCCACCAATTCCCGTCAAAGTCTTTGTGATTTCATTGCCACACAATTCAAGTAATATGCCGCTAATTTATACTGATATCATTTTTTTTGTGGAATATTTATATAATAGTGTCATATTGGACGGAAGTCGTGTGTTAAAGGTTGTATCTCTTTGTCTAATTCCATTTGGTTTACCTCCGTGATCATTTGGCGTCCGGTTACTTTAAAACACACTATTCAATAAACCCACAAGTTGTGTGACACCACTGATAGTAAATCAGAGCGTCTCAGCAGTAGTTTCATTTTTATCCGGTCACGATTCAGTAGTGAAAGATGATGTACAGTATTTACTGCTGGGGTCTGGAGGAAAAGTGGCTTCCTTAAATGCAGTTGAAACACTAAAAACTGCAGATATTACAGGTTTTCATGTTCCACTATAAAACAGTTTCACACTGCAGACTCTAAACTGCTTTGGTATCCTCTGAAAACATCCTTCACTGCTTTCAGGTTGTGAAAAATGCCTGTTTGGTGCCCCTACAGCAGCACAGCGGTAAAACAGCGATGATATACTCTATCTGTCCAAATGTTTGTGGACACCCCTTGTAATGAATGCACTTTATTTGTAATGAATGCTACTTTAAGTTGCACCCATTGCTGACACAGACATACAAATGTGCACACATACACACTCACACAGCTTGTCTTGTCCCTGTGGACAAGTACTGCCAATAGAATAGGACTCTCTGGAGCAGATAAACAGGAACCTATTGGCACCATGAATAATGCCAGGCGTGGGCTAGAGGGGTATAAAGCCCTCCATCATTGAGCTGTGGAGCAGTGGAGCTGTGTTGCTCCAACCAATTCTTTTGGGATGAGTTGGGCAGTTAGAGAGGAGTTGGGGTGGTGATCATCCAACATCCTGACCTCACTCAAAGATCTTGTTGCTAAATGCAATTAAAGCAATGTTCTAAAATATATTAGAAAGCTTTTCCTGGACAGTAAAAACAGTTACTAGAAAAAAGCAGGATTAACTCTTTTTTTTTTAAAGTAGAGCAGAGCAGATGTCCCAATACTTTTGTCCATATATATATATATATATATATATATATATATATATATATATATATATATATATATATATATATATATATATATATAGAGAGAGAGAGAGAGAGAGAGAGATCTGTGGGGCTGTTGTCTAGCCAGATTATCCCATCCATATCCAAGAGAGCTAAAATGGGATTATTTCCTAGGGCGTATTTTCATCATGCCGTATGTCTAAGTGAGACGGATCAGCAAAGTGAGTTATGGAAGAAATGAATGGAATTATCCTGCCTCACACAACTACTGTAGGCTGTGTGTTTCTGCCGATGCCTGTGTGTGGGTTAGATTGATTGTGGTGGGCGATTAAAACACCATACAGTAAATTTCCTATCGGAGGCAGGGAGCTGCAGGAGGTCAGCCCTGCTGTGCGATTTAGATGAGACAGAGGAGGAAATGAGTTCCTTTGAGGCCATTCCCTTTGCTTTTTCTGCTTGTCATTTTCTCTGCCCTCCCCTCCACAATCTCTCTTGTCTGCTTAATCTGTCTTGTTGCGCTCGGAGGCGAAATGCAGGCTGCTACTGGAAATTAAAAGGCAGTGTTTTAGGGTCGATGTGTGAATGGTGGGACAAAGAAAGCTTGAAGAAAGCTTACGCACAAGGCTGCCCTCTGTCTCAGGTTGGCTCATTCGAGAGCTGAGTAATAGTAAAAACCAATGGCTATCGAACAAAACCCTGCTGAGGGCGCATTATAGAGAAAATGGATGTGAAAATTGAGCTTGAAATGCACCCTCCAACTCCTTCCCATCCTCATTTCACATCTGACCTCACAGACCCTACTGCACCTTGTGCGGGGGCGATTCGCTGTTTACTTCAAACGCACTCCTGTTTTGACATCATGAAATATAGATACAGGCCATGATGCAAGAGGAAACCTAACAAGTGTGGAAAGTAAGTCATTTAAAAGGAGTTCCCACTGCTGGTCAATGCAGCTGTCTAGATGGGCTGCGAAGAAAGCACAGTCAATAAGTGACCCATAAAGGAAGACAAACAAAGGATTTAGCTCATGTGAATGTAAACATCTCCAGAAATCCATAGTCCTGCACACTCTGCTACACCTACAGTCAAGTGATTTACTCTCTTACTTTTCTCAGTAAGTTGGGGATTTAGCTCTTAACATTCATTAACATTCATTGGGCAGCGGTTGCATCTCGTCACAGCAACAGACACCAGTTGCATGCCACCCTAACACGATTGTGATACCCCTGAGATAAAACCCCAGTGTATAGTATACTATTAGTGGGATTGGGTCTTTGAGGTGGAAAACTATATAGTGCAGTACAGATATTGCGAAAAAGGTGTTATTTCATGGCAGCCGTTGCGCTTCCCCACCAAACAGAAAAAACAATTTGAGGGCAGTGACGTGCAAAAGGAAATATAGAGGTGTGGTGATGCACTGCTATCAGTGTCATACTCCCAGAATACCAAGTCTCATCCACACTTCCTTCCATCCCTTCCTCAGAGTTTCCTTCAAATCATGGAGCTTGCGTTAATGTGATACGACTAGAATATTCAAAACAAGCTCCTGCCTCCCACCTCCAGGTGTGAGACGATCTGTATGTCGATCACACGCCAGGGTGAGGCAGGAAATCGCAGTATCCGTGTAGCGGATCAGGTAGGCGCTGTTAAAACAGTTAACGCCAGGATTGCTAAGCTCATCTCTTATGCAGTGCAGGCTTTCCGCTGACCTTGGCTCACTGCTAATGTGCATCATGCCTGCATCTGCAGTTGCCCGTGTGCCTTCCTGCATTAACGCTCCTTAGGTCGCTATCTGACAATGTTTACATGCTGCCCTTGAGCAGCTGATAGGAGGAGGCGAGTTGCTACGTTACCAGCACCCAAGCAGACCAGAAGATCACTTTCTTAGCCAGATCTTAGCAGTGCGAGGACAAGGACTTTGCAGAGCAGGCACCCGGAAATGAATTCCCCATCGATCTGTGCTCTGCTTGGACACTGGGCCTAAATTGCCCTTGGTGGAAGAGATTACCGTGTTTGTGAAAGGCACCTGGCCTCCAAATCATCCCAAACGTGGCTCCAGTCGTACAGGGCAGGAAAGACAGAAAGTCAAGAGCGGTGGGATTATTCATACAAATCCTACTATCACTTAATCCAAGTTTTGGGGCGAGATTAAGAGAGCCTGGGAAAGTGCTTTTGTGTTCCTCTCAGTGATTGTGCTAGCCTTAATTCTCTTCAAACGCAAAGGCCTGGAACAATCTGTTTGCTTTGCTACTGGCTTCTCTGTGAAATTGAAAATGGCAACAGCACCTTACTTTGACTCTAGACGAGATTAAATCGTTTCACGCTGATACTAGTTGCTGTCTTCCCAGGGTCCGGACATTTCCCAAGGAGTCTGCTCTGCTGGGCCGGGACACAGTTCGAGCTCTGATGTACTACGCGCTGAAGGTGTGGAGCGACATTGCGCCATTAAACTTCCACGAGGTGGCAGGGAACGAAGCGGACATCCAGATCGACTTCACCAAAGCGGACCATAATGACGGCTACCCCTTCGACGGGCCTGGTGGCACCGTGGCTCACGCGTTCTTCCCTGGAGAGCGCTTCACAGCCGGGGACACGCACTTCGATGACGATGAGGCTTGGACCTTCCGATCTCCAGGTAAGGCTGTGAGAGCAGCACTGAGATAGAGTTTGATGAGCTGAGTTTATGACCTCGCTTCACTCTTGCGTAATGTGTCTAGAGCAGGCCTCTGAGGAAGAGGCCAGTCTGAGAGCGGCAGATGCTCTTCTGCATCATGATTGCCCTGGCTTTCTTTCCGGGGCCTCTGCCTGGGCAGCGAAGCTTGTGTTTGTGCCTCCCTCGAAGCCTTTCTTCCAGAAGTCCTCTGCCTGGCTGAGGGTCTGTGCAAGACATGGATGAAGGCCTGTGTAGGCCATGGCTGAGGGGCTTTGCAAAACATGACTGTGCCGAAAGGCAGGCCATTGTTATACAAAGCTGCCCAGCCAGTGAACTCCCTGCTGGGTTCTGGGTGTGCCCTCCTTTCCCTCCCTTCATCCCTCTCCGGCGGCCTGGGGCCATATGCTCCTGGACAGCGCTGAAGTGTGAACCAATTAGGCCTCCCATCAGGCAAGCAGATGTTTGCATGGGGGCTTGGCAGGTGTGTGTATAATGATGGAAAGAGAGAGAGAGCGCGCTTTAGAAAGCCTTAAGACTTTGGTCAGTCTCTCTGTAGGCATGCCAGAGTGTACAGTACCTGCTAGCACTACAGTAGCTCTAAACAGTTTACTTTCTCCCCAGCCAACATGCTCCTGGGTGAAACATGGGCTTGATGGGTTCCAGGTGGGCAGGGGCTCTAAGTGGGTTTGTTCATGTGTTGTTACTGGGACTGTAATGATTGGACACAACTGGGCCCCATCATTACAGCCAACCCTAATCTCACAAATGTCTCATCTAAGCTCGATGTGCAGTGTACAACCCAGATGGGGACAATGTTTAACACCTCCTGGTCGCATCACTGGCTCTGGTGGGACCCTGCTGGGCTTCTATATGAGAGGCCAACATGGAACCTCTGGACAAAGCTTCCTGGTTCCCAGAAAGACCCCACATAGGCATGTTATCTGGGTCAGTAGCTGCCATTGGTGCCACAGTGACTCCTGTGGAGTTCAGTTCATTAATCCAGAGTTAAATTAAGCTATGAAAAAAGAGCTATGACCTGATTTGTCAGTAGAGGCTTGATGAATTTCCTTTCATACTGTGTTTTTATCTCCCCACAGAAATGTCATCTTCAAGTTCACTCTTTTTACGTCAAGCCTACCATTTTGTGTTTAATGAACACATGAGATGCCACTTGTCCTCCTACATGCTCTTCAGACCATCCTTGTTTCTGCAATACTTCACTGCCACAAAGCTTTCAGACATCACTATCACTTCTTCCTGTTTTAGGGCTTCTTTGCACAAGAAATATCATCCCATCCCTCATTTCATAACTTTATGAAAAGTTAATGCACCTAATGTCCACCAAAAACAGCATGTATTCTCTTGAGGAGCAAGTGTTTGAGAGGCTATTTGCTCCACTGATTTGTTTCTTTGGCAAAAAATGATGAACATTAATGAAGCAGGCTTTGCTGAATTAAACAGGCCAAATCATTCTCTCGCTGTGATTGACACTGGTTTGTTCCTTTAGAACTTGGTTCTGAGAGGCTTGAATGCTAGACGTGTGTCTAGAACTCAGCAGCAAGGAGATAATTATAGTCTGTGATGTTGTAAGGTCAGCAGGAGAAAGCAACCCTCTGAGGTTCAGCAGATTCAGACCATAATCTCCTTAAGATGGATGGACCTCATCATAGGAACGAGAACTTGAGTAATTGCGTTTTCTCCTCTACCCCCTCCTCCACAGTCTGGGGAAACATCTTTGAGTATATTGTTCTTGGCAGGACCTAAGAACTTTCCCCTTTGAGGACAGTCTGCTAATGTGTCTAATTACCTCTAAACCAAAATGGGGCACGAGCAGACGCGCCTATCTTGCAGAATGCTAAACGCTCCGTTTAAGCCGGTGGGCGGATACTGGCTAGATGAGTGGCAGCTAAAGCAGCCTGTGGTGCAGGTTTGGCATGCTCCCTTGGGTCAGCTAAGTGGAGTCAAGGGAGTGCTGCTTTGTTTTGACAGCATGCAGATTGCTTTTATTAATTCTCTCTCCTCTGGTTGCTTGCTAATGCAGACTGATTATTGTGGCCGGAACAGAAGCCTCATTAAGCAGGTGTTTTTTGATGACTTTTGCAATTTGGCACAAGCCTCTGATGTGTGTGCGTGCATGTGTGCTGTATGTGTGTGAGGTATATCGAGCCAGACAGTGGGTTAAAGAAATGACCCTGGTCCATTATCACCGGAGTTACCTAGCTGTCAGTCATTAGTACTGGGTATCAGCTACTTTACTTACCACTCTGAAAATAAACGGGAGTTACTCTGCCTGTGTGACTTCTTGTTACATGAGAGGGACACGGACCGGACTTCCAGAACTCCCTTGCTGACTTTATCAGGCTGATTATTTCTCCACAAGTTGGAGCTCTTGGCACTCAATTGGCTTTAACAAGTGAGCATTATTTAAAAGGGAGGAAACTGGCAGGAGCCCACACCAGACAGATCTTACGAGCATGCCAAATTGTTTGCAGTCACAAATCACAGAGGGTTCACTTGATACTGCTGCCATTGCAGAATGACAACAACCGCTGATATAGTTGATTTGGGAAACATTCACACAGTCATTTCAGCTAGATTATGGAGGTTGTGGAGACACTGAATAAAAAATACATTGCGTACATTTTTTAAGCAAATCTGAAAAAAGTTTTATTAAAGTCTGGCGGCGTTTATTAGCCCCTCGCGGGCCAGTCATCTTTTATTATATATAATCGGTAATTGCATGAAACACAATGCAAAGGAGTTTTAAAAGGTGGATCCAAGGAGTAAGTGGTTAAATATATTTTATTTTAATACACACATGGGCAAAATTGTTGGTACCCCTCGGTTAATGAGAGAAAAACCCATAGTGGTCACAGAAATAACTTGAATCTGATAAAAGTAATAATAAATAAACATGCTATGAAATTGAACCTATGAAAGTCAGACGTTGCTTTTTAACTATGCTTCAACAGAATTATTTAAAAAAATAAACTCATGTAACAGGCCTGGGCAGAAATGATGGTACTCTTAACTTAATATTTTGTTTGTTATTTTGCACAACCTTTTGAGGCAATCACTGCAATCAGACGATTCCTGTAACTGTTAGTGAGACTTCTGCACCTCTCAGCAGGTATTTTGGTCCACTCCTCATGAGCAGACTGCTCCAGTTGTCTCAGGTTTGAAGGGTCTTTTCTAGACGGCACGTTTCAGCTCCTTTCAGAGATGTTCAATAGGATTTAGGTCAGGGCTCATAGAAGGCCACTTCAGAATAGTCCAATATTTTCCTCTTAGCCATACTTGGGTGTTTTTAGCTGTGTTTACATCAAGCTGCTTGGAGATGGTCTTATAACCTTTACCTTTAACATGCTTGTCTATAATTTTCTTTATAGTCTCCTGAGACAACTCTTTCCTTCGCTTCCTCTGGTCCATGTTGAGTGTGGTACACACCATGTCACCAAACAGCACAGTGACTACCTGTAGCCCTATATATAGGCCCACTGATTGATTACAAGATTGTAGACACCTGTGATGCTAATTAGTGGACACACCTTGATTTAACATGTCCCTTTGGTCACATTATTTTCAGGGGTACCATCATTTTTGTCCAGGCCTGTTTAATGAGTTTACTTTTTAAATAATTCTGTTGAAGCATGGTTCAAAATCAATGTTGGATTTTCATTTGTTCATTTTCATAGAATTTTTATTTATTATTACTTTTGTCAGATTCAAGTTATTTCTGTGATCATTGTGGGTTTTTCTTTCATTAACTGAGGGGTACCAACAATTTCGTCCGCGTGTGTATATATTTTAATAATAATAATAATAATTTATCATTAGTGGCTTAGTGGTCTAATACACTGCCACTATGGCCTGGGCCATGAATTAAGAGCCATGCTGTTTTGCCATCAGTGGCCGGAGTCTGAGACAACACAAATGTCCGTGCTCTCTCCAGGTGGGTAGATGCCGCTCTCTCTCCACTCTTAAAGTGATGTTGGCCAGCATAGTTGTCTTTTAGCTGGTGCGGTGAAGCAGAGGACCCGAAATTGTCCTCAAAGCGTGTCGGCTGCTGGCAATGCTGCATCGGCGGCAGTTTGAAAAGAGACAGTTTCTGGTTTTAATGTTAAGTCCTTACCCTCCTAATGTGGGGAGCATTGCTAGTGCTAGGGAGAGCTACGAACGGATGGGTTAATTGGAAGTAGCAAATTGTGAGAAAAAGGGGCCAAATCCGACAAAACAAACTAAATGAATAAATAAAACTATATTCATAAAAGTACAGCAAAGGAAACATATTTTCAAAGTGTTTTCATAGGTAACTCAGCCACACAATGTCAACCAACTATACCAGTCTGTTAAATAGTACTACAGTGAAATCTATTTCTTTTGATTAAATGCATAATGTGACATTCCCCAGCTAGTATGGGTGACCAAAACCCAACATCTGCTACACTTCATAACGTTAACATCCACTCAATGTTAAAACCTAACATTGTAAGATGTTGATCGGTTGATATGTGTAACGTCAATGTTGTTTTTTTGACTGAACCCAAATTAACGTCTGGTGCCTGCTGGGTCTGGACGGTTTGTTTGGCTTATTTTGAATGTACTCTTTGAATCTGGGAGCAGCATGTAGCACTGCTGTAAAGCAGTTGTGACACTGTGAGGATATATTTTCCACACACAGTAATTTTGGTGGCATCTTGGTAAACAACAAGCACTAGACCTGAACTGTAGTAGCCACAAGCTTGCATTTTACGTGCCTGTGTTTACACAAAAGGCGTCTATTTCAGACGCTGTCAAAACGGCAGCATTGCAGATCATTCCGCAGACGTTTTCCTGCTTCAGGTGGTGGATAATGTTCATTTGTGGAGCCTCTACAATAAAGGAAATTGAATCGAGAATCAAAAGTGAAGTAGGCTTAATAACAGCTGATAGCCCTTTATTAAAATATACCTGGGTCCGCCACAAACCCGATCCTCTGGACTGGATGGAGACATCACTCATTATAGCACATGGAGCAACCTCAACCTCAAATACAGGCCTCTCTATGTGCCAGCAGAAGCACCTTTATCTGGCATGCTGCATGTGTCCTTTCTCAGAGCAGCCTAAACGTAGCAAGATCCATCTGAAAGAGTCTGTTACCATTGCGAAGCGATCACCGCAAAGCACCGCAGGCCTCTGACAGGCACAAATAAATGCAGTGGCGTTTGAATGAGAGCGCTATTAAAATGAAACTCTGTGGAGTCAGGCTCACGTTCGTCTTTCAGAGCGCGTGTGTGCATGTGCAGATTAGAGCGAGCATTGTGCCCGTAAGTCATCCAGGTGACTTCCACAACCCAGGAAAAGTTGCCTTTTGTGTCTGGGAATCTTTGAAGTGTGTTGATGCTCATGCAAACCGTAGAATCTGCACGGGAGGCTGAGAAACCGTTTGAGAAGGTGCAACCCCTAATCTTAATCAGCAAATCACAGCTTTAAGGTTTGACTTCTCGAGGAGCCAGACTCGAGCTGAGCTGTGTTTTTATTTTTTTTATTTATTTTATTTATTTTTTTTTTTTTTAAACAGATTTGCAGAAGAGGACAACTGCCATAACTTTCTGCAGTTTATACCCAGCTGCACAGCTTGGGGTTCTCTATCTTTCTCTGACTAAACATTTGATTGACAGCTTCCTGGCTCTGACTATATTGTTATCTCTCAGGGCCATTTAACGGGAAGGTGTTGAAAGCCTTTGTGTCTGAGTGAGCCTCTTAAAACCGCCTGTCTGTGGTGATAAATGCAGGAATAAGAACTTCCGAAACATGTAAAAGGTTCGAAACATCAAACCAAAGAGCTCTGTGTTCAAAATTAGAGTGTTATGCAACTCTGTGCCCTGAGTTACACTGTTCTGCTCATCAGGGAGGTGATCTTTAAGCGCTGTAGTTCTGAGATCCGAGTTTCCGTCTTTGCACAATGTGTACCTAAGGTTCTCCGTTTCGGTCTGGTGGTCTGCAGATTCTCACGGGATGGACTTGTTTGCTGTGGCGGTGCATGAGTTCGGCCATGCCATAGGACTCGCCCATACATCTGCTATCGAATCCATCATGCGGCCGTACTATCAGGGTCCTGTGGGCGACCCTCTCAAGTACGATCTCCCGTATGAAGACAAGGTCAGAGTGTGGCAGCTATACGGTAAGAATAAACATGCTGTACATTTCTATCTTCTGTAAAAGTCACAGTTCTATTTCTCACAGCTTTCTCCTTAACCTAAATGTAGTGGTGTATGTGTAATGTAATGTTTGGGGTCTGATGTTAGCTTGTAGTTAGCTTGAGGATAGTGTAGCTAACAATTAATTGAAGGTTAACTGTCTCTACTGTCCAGGATCTAGTACAAGATTTTAGAGCATTGCTGTGAAGATTTCATTGAGGTCAGGATGTTGGATGATCACCACCCCATCTCATCCCCAACTCCCCAGCTCACCCCAAAAATATCGAATGGAGCCCCGTCTATCCAGAGAACACAGTTCCACAGCTCAATGCTGGGGGGGCTTTAAGTCTCTCCAGACCATGCCTGGCTTCATGTTTAGGTCCTCTTCAATAGGCAGTACTTTCTCTACAGGGACTTGATAAGTTCCAAGCCCCACACTGCAAATATATGATCTTGGTGATCTTCAAACTAGTCAATATATAATATATAAATTATATTGTGGATATTTTTAAGGTTGCTTTTAGGTTGTCTACAGATGTTCAAACTCTCTGTTGAAGCGGAATATTGAACATTTGAGAGAGCAGTAAAGTGCAGTGCAAGAAGAAAACCCGTAAAACCCTGATTAATTAAAAGCCAGACACAACAGACAGCTCTTAACCATCCTCTTAAATGTGCAGAGATCGTCAAGAGTGCTCAGGTCATCAAGAAGAGAGTTTCAAAGATAATGGGGAAAAAAGCTGCCTTTCCACTTTTAAGCCAGGCTATCCCTGCTGGCTGAGCTAAGGGCTCTTGAGAGAGCATATCTAGTAATCAGATCACTGAGATAAGCTCCATGGACAGGAAATTAGTCACCTTGCATGTTCAAGGTGGCAGTAACTTTAGGATCTTGCAGATGGTGTTGCACGAAGATAATCGGGCTATAGATACCTGCGGGGTGTGTGACGGATTTTAAGATTGGGAAGTAGAGGAACAGTGCAGTGAGTGTTTCGTTGGATGTATGGAAAATGGGCTGCAAAGCAGATGTTAATTATTGGCAAAAAGAAGTGATTGCATAGTGTGAAGCAAGCAGCTGAATTTGCAGGTGTAAGGAAGTGTACGGTCATACGGGTCTACCAGCAGTGGCAGTACCACTGGTAGACCTGTATCACTGTACGCTTCAGCTGCTTCCTTCACACCATGGCCCAAATATGACTTATTTTCAACACATCCAACAAGACATGGGGCAGTAGTGGCTCAGCGGCTAGAGCTCCGGGCTATTGATGACAGGGTTGTGGGTTTGATACCCGGGCTCGGCAAGCTGCCACTGTTGGGCCCTTCACCCTCTCTGCTCCCCGGGCGCGGCAGCAATGGCTGCCCACCGCTCCGGGTATGTGTGCTCACTGTCACTGTGTGTATTTCACTGGTGTGTATGTGTGTGTTCACTGCACGGATGGGATAAAAGCAGAGACTCGAGACATTCACTGCACTGTACCACCTCTTCTCAGTCTATAAATCCTGTCGTACACCCTTGTGCAACGGCATCTGCAAGAGCCTGAAGTTACTGCCACCTTAAACATGCACGGTGACTCATTTTGTGTCCAGGGAGTTTATAAGTATAAGGCCTTGAAGTCTTCTTGACCTCAATTTTTAATGAAACCGGAAACAATGTAGTTGCTTGAGGACATAATGTACAGTAGGATCCCTCATTTTAATGCATGTCAGGATTCTGCACCCTTTGCAAACTAAAAAATCACTAGATATTCATATTTATTACTAGATTCTTATCATTTGCTAAAGGTAAGTCATTTTTATTGTGTACATTTATCAGTGAATACAGTTGTATTAGTTTTATCACATCATTTTTTGCTTGTTTCAGGCACTTTTTCAAATGTTTTAAAACAAACAACTTTGTTTGCTGGTGGCACTCTGCAGATTTACGACTAGAGTTCATCTTGTCGAGATACCATTCTTTGCAATGCACAAGGACAGACACTCGCCCACCTTTGCCTTCACATTGTAGCTGCAGAGGCAGAGCGGAGTGAAGAGAGAAGACGAGGTGAAAGGACTGAACTTGTGCCCAGACTGACAGACAAACAGATGCCCTAATCTGTTCACAAAAAGCATTGGCTGCTGCTTGTCTCTCTCTCTCTCTCTCTCTCTCTCTCTCTCTCTCTCCCTCTCTCCTCATACATCTCTCCCTCCCATTCATCTCCCCTCTCTCACAGCACAAGCGCTCACCATAATTAGCAGGCATTGTGGGTGGGTCCGTGGTGCCGCGCGCCCCCCCCAGCGGGCACCTCTGCATGATCCTGTAGTGCAGAGACACGAGCCTCAAAATAGGGGCACAGGAAGGAGAATTGATTTGTTTAAATTGGAGGATTATTGATTTAATTACACAGCGGTGCTGGAGACAGATGGAGAATGCGGGGTTTAATTGGCCGTCTCGCTGCCTCAGACCGAGCTTATCGCAGCACAGCATGCCACAGAATACCCAGCCTCTACGCAAAACACCCAGGACCAGCCCAGGCAGAGAAAGGCAGGGGGAGAAGAGGGTGGGCGGTGAGAGGGAGAGATAGAGATAGCGTGAGAGTGAGAGAGAAAAGAAGCATTAATGTCAAGTACCAAGGATAAGAGAGAGCTATGGCAGGGACAGGAGAACAGGAGTGAAGAATGCTGTAGATGGATCAGGATATTTAAGATCCTCTTACAAACACAGATTCAATCAGGGCAGGTGTGAGGTTTGACTGACTGTGCAGGGTCTGAGCCGCTCTCAGGCTTGTGTGAGGTCTGCTCAAGTCATTAACACTTCCATCCCTGACTGGTTTCCTGCCCTGTTTGAGAAGCCGACGGAGGAGTCGTAATGAGGGCTTTCATATTTATCTTAAGCTTGTCGGTAGAAATGATCTTAGTGTGTAAAAAATTACCAATTATGAGTAGCAGTTAAGAGTAGCATCACTATGTTCAATACCAGACTATACTATGGTAAATAAATGAAACGCACTCATCACTGTCTGAACACTAAGGACCTGTTTTCCGTACATTAATTAGGACTGCACAGCATTCTGAAAGGAAATCAGTTCCGTTGAAAGGAGAACTTAGAAAGACTAGAATTAAGGCCTGTCATGGATGTTTACTGGATTAGTAAACTGGCCTGATGTTATTTTAATTCAGTGTCTTTTTTGTCAGTAAATAAATCAATCAATCAAATAAGCTGCCAAATATTGTAGATGCAACCCTAATTTGGCATATTCCAAATGTAGGATCAATAGCTAGATGAAAAAAAAAACAAAAACAAAACAATATATATATATATATACACGCAATATGGACAAAAGTATTGGGACACCTGCTCATTCATTCATAGGAGATTCAAAAAGGGTTTATCCTTTTTAGTAAAAAGCTTCTCTGTGTCAAGGCTGTGTGTTGCCATGGTAACGGGGTAACATGGTAATAGAGGAATATTAAGAGGAATATTAAGACCACGCCTAGGCCGCAATTCTTAGTGTTATGTCATATTTCTGCTTAGTGTTTTCTATTTGAACTGTGCTGAACGCTTTTTATGTATATATACAATATGGACAAGTATTGTGACACCCCAATATATATATATATAAGTCTATATCTATATCATAATTTCTTTTTTCAAACCACATCACTATTGATTTTCAGTTGTGCAACTGTGACAGCCCTGATTTATTTTTTTTGTTGTTTGTGATAGCACACTGATTAAAAGAAGAATCCCTCTCCAAATGTAGCCAAAGTAGCTCACGCTTAATGAAAACTGGTGATCAGTTAGCCTGATTGCATTTACATAAAGCTACACAGCCCCTGCAAGAAGCTTTAATCATTGTGAGAGGCTTTATCAGTTTTGCTCATCCAAAATACACTCAAAAGGGTCTAAAAGGGTCTAAAGCAAATCATGTTTCCTTATTCCCTCAGTCTCGAGAATGACTAAAGCATATGCGCTTTCCCACTGCAGTTTTCCCCACAACACCACTTCACTGCAAATGTGCGAATGACTGTGTTTGAACGTGCTGGCGCATGATGTTCTCTCGTTCAGAAATGACCTGGGTTGCGGGGCCTTTTTGTTAGGTGTCCGGGATTCGGTCTCACACACTGTGCGTCCAGATGACCCCTCGCGCACAGCTGACCCGCCAGTCCTGCTAGACCTGCCGGAGAACAGATCGACTGTGCCGTGAGTACATTTTCCCACACAGAGAGAGAGAGAGAGAGAGAGAGAGAGAGAGTTCTCAATGAAAGTTAGCATGTCCTGAATACGTTGCACTGATGCTGAGACAATGACTCTCTCTGCTTTTTAAAAGCAAGCGTCAGAAACCGGCAAATAATACACTGCATCCTTGTCACCTCATAAGTGTGATTGTGCTTTGGCGAGCAGCCCATAGCTTTTCATTGCTCTCGTACTGTCTTCACAGATGATGGGTGAAAAAGGTGGACTTGAGCCTGGCAAAGGTCATTAACGCCTTCTTCTCTGAGAGCTAATAGGCTAATAGGCTGTGAATAAAGATCTTTGTTAATAAGGTGCAGGGCTGAGTTCTACCTCACAAAAGAAGCACTGTCACTATAATTGCTGCTTCGTTAGCAACCCAAACACGACAAGCCCCTAAATCAGTCATTAGCCAAGGGATAATGCATTCAAGGGCCCCTCCTGCAAGCGGGTGATAACATCTCCCTTGATGTTTGGCCAGTTTTAATTGAAATACCTAATGAGTTTACGCAAACTTGTTCATGGTGTCTGTGCAAATATAGCAAGCCAAAATATGAAAGCATACATGACTGCACAATTACACAAGCACACACTCGCCCACGCACACACAGTCTCTCTGTTGTTGATACACTAGATCAATAGTGCGGTAGGCTATATATTTTTCACTGTCCTCTGTTGCCACCAGTGGCTTCTGTCTTCTCTGTTCTTTTTCAAATGTGTTTGTTTTCTCTCTTTTTCGACTTTTTCTTCATGCCGTTCAGACCAGCGCGCGATGCCCCTGACAGATGCACCAGTCACTTTGATGCAGTGGCCCAGATCCGAGGCGAGGCCTTCTTTTTCAAAGGTACAGACACATTTGGGGGGAAAAAAGGGACCTGGCTGAAATCAATATACCCTAGCAGTCACTGTACAGAACCAGTGGTCAAATGCGATGTTTCTTGGCATTTCTATTAATATCTTTGTGATAATACAGTGCAGAAATACGGTTTAGGCATTTCCTGAATCTGTAGAGCCCGCCCTTTTGACACCCTTGACTGGATACTCACAGCTGCCTCTCACTGTGTCTAACTGGTCTGTAATTGGTGGATTTGTGTGTCTATTTATAGGCTTTTGTCAAATTAACCAATGGACAGTTAGAAACTCGTCTTCTGCCTCTCACCATGTCTAATTGGTGGATTTGTGTGTCTGTCATCTGCCTCTCATCTGTAATTGGTGGATTTGTGTGTCTATTTATGGGCTTGTGTCAAATTAACCAATGGACACTCAGAAACTCGTCTTCTGCCTCTCACCATGTCTAATTGGTGGATTCGTGTGTCCATCCTCTGCCTCTCATCTGTAATTGCTGGTTTTGTGTGTTCGTCATCTGCCTTTCACCTGTTATTGGTGGATTTGCGTGTCCATCTATGGGTTTGTGTCAAACTATCTAGATACTCAGAAACTTGTCTTCTGCCTCTCGCCATTTATATGGAGTTATGTAATAACTAAAAGTTTGGGAGAAGGACCACGCCCCAACTCCTCATCTACATTACTACACGCTATATAGCTGCTCCTCTCCCCTCTCCTTCTTGTGACGAAAATTTGCATCCCTCCATCGCCCCTTCTCCTTCCGATGGTCCAATTTTATCTATCCAGGGGAGTCTGGCTTTGGGTCCCATCAGCTCGAAGCCCGCCAAGAACCCCAGACCAAATTTCTCGAGTTCTCCTCCTTGCCTCAGTCAAGCGTGGTCTGCACTTCACAAAAAACTTATTATATTCAAACATGCTTTTGTTTGGATGAAACCAAAAACTACTATTAAGAATTTCTAAAATCTGACGTTTACTATTTTTTTCAGAAAGAATTTCTAGGTATATACAAACTTCATAAACGTAATCAGTGTTTGATCAGTGAATACAGCCCTTTAACCTCAGTGCAAGTGGTCTTTTGCTTCAACTGTGATGGGAAAAGAAAATCGGCTTACATCACCGCTCGTGTTCATCCTCGCAGCTGAAATAAAAAGGGCCCTGCTTTGTTTGCTTGACTAGTTCAGACAGCTGGGCACTTGGGTATCCACTGCCCCAGGGCATGTGCACATGTTTTCCCTTTGGTTAACCATGGTTTCCTGTACAGCCACGCAATAGCACAACATAACAGCTCCAGTAACAAATATATAGGCAGATGTGTGTATATACACATATGGACCTAGTGGAATGAAGGTCTAACTCTGGGTGCCTCCCGTAGGGAAGTACTTTTGGCGTCTGACACGGGAGCGGCACCTGGTGTCCTTGAGACCTGCTCAGATCCACCGCTTCTGGAGGGGCCTACCAGACAACCTGGACAGCGTAGACGCCGTGTATGAGAGGCCCGGAGACCATAAAATCGTCTTCTTCAAAGGTACGTCTGATGGACTGTTCTCTTCAGATCATCATACAGTCTTCTGTAGAATTCCTCGGCCTCACTGTAATAAGACTTCAGCTATTATTCCGGAAAATCTCACCATCTTATTTTGGTATTAAAGAAATCATAAAAGTGTATTGTATTGTTTTACTAGGGGTTCATCGATCATGAATTATGGGAATATTTTTTTTTACAACCAATTTGGCCTATGGCTGTTTAGAAAATTGCAGTAAATATTTTATTATATTTAAACATTATATTAAAGCACCAGTAAAACAGTTTATTTGCTCTTTAATCAAACTTACACTTTGTTGGTTAATTAAACACACTGGTATGAAATGCACAGGCTGGTGGATTTGAGCATGCACAAATACTTTCAAATACAGTATGCTTGTACTTACCTGGCTCACATTATTTACACAGTAAAACTACAACATAGAACAACCAGAATTAAAAAGAAATAAATTGGCCAGTTGCCAAGTCACCGATTAACAAGCATTTTTGCCATTTTGACAAATTAAACTGAAGCTCTGAAAACATTTACCTAAAATCAACCACCAGGGGCTCCAGAATGTGCTGGCCCCATCATCAGTTCGACCCCCAGTGCTGCCACAACCATCCATGGCCAGGAATCCCACAGAGCACAGTTGGCCACGCTCTCACTCTCTCTCTCTCTTTCTCTCTCTGGGTGGGTAGAATGGCCCTCCCTCTCCTCATCGCTCAGTGCAGTAATAGCTGGCACAGGCATCTGTGAGCTGATTTAACAGAACTGGCGGCTGGCGTTCTCCAAGCGCGTTCAGCTGTCCATTGTGGTAGTGGCAGTTTAGAGAGATGGAGTGGCTGAGTTCATGTGACTTGGAGGAAGCACTTGCTAGCTTTCATCCCCCAGCATCTGATAGCATTGTGTGATTGGGAGAGACCCAGGAAAGGGGGTGGAAATTGGTAAATGTGGAAAATGGGGGGAAAATAACCCCAACGAAGCACCAAGCTAACAGAGACTTGCTTTCACACAGTACTAAGCATAAACATTGACCTCTGAAGCTTATAAAGCAGGCAAATGACTTTGTATTTTGTAGTTTTTTAGTTACGCTGTCTTCTACCAGCTATGAATACTTGTTCCCTTTCACGCAAGCCCAGTAATTACATGCGTCAGCCCTCATTTGGACACACAGTCTTTGCTGTGTGTTTGAGTGCCAATTTTCACAACACACAATGTTGAGCTGATAGAAGGCAATCTTCAGTAGGCCGTAGTTGGCCGACTTCATCCACATCAGCTTGATGTGTCTGGACAAATATTGACAGATTCCAATCCTGTCTGATCCATCACACACACATACTTTTTTCTTTTAAAGCTTTTATCAGCTCATGATAACCGTCTGAAATGTCTCCTACGCCTCACTTTAGGAGTGAAATACTGGGTGTTCAAGGACAACATTGTGGAGGAAGGCTACCCACGGCCGATCAGTGATTTCGGACTGCCCATGGAGGGTGTGGATGCTGTCTTTGTCTGGCTGCATAATGACAAGACCTACTTCTTCAAGGACAACCGTTACTGGCGCTACGACGACCACCTGCGGCGCATGGACCTGGGCTACCCTAAAGACACTACGTTATGGAAAGGGGTTCCAGCTCAGCTTGACGATGCCATGCGCTGGTCTGATAGTGAGTACCTGGGTCCTGTCTCTCTTTCTTCAATAAGCCCTGTCAGTAAGTTGCTTTGACAAGCACAACAGCTTTGTCCTTCATCTGAAACACACTGGGTTGTTTATTTAAATTATTCAACCTCCACTGCAAGTTAAGTTTATTAGCAAAATCAAAAAACCTTTAGTTATTTGCAATAAACCAATCAAACAAGAACAATTTAATTGATATAACCAGTTGCTTCTCCAAATTCAACACATAATGCCACTTTTAATGATGACTAAAGTGTTAAATGTATCCAACCTAGGGCTGGGCGATATGGTAAAAAAACTATATCACAATATTTAAAGACTTTAAAGCCACAAAGATATTTATCACGATATATGTAAATCACAGACTAAAAACATTAGTAGCGACAGACTCTTATAAACCACTATTCAGAGACTCTCCCGTACTGAATACAGTGGTTTTTATTCAACATCTGCTGCATCTAATTAAACCAGTCTAGTTACACTGTTTGTAACAAAACCTGCAGCTGATCTGTGTTTATTAAGCACTAACAGTATCCTCAATTATCACGATAACAAAAAAATTTGCTGTTATGACCTGCTGCAAAGGTAACGCATAGCCAGACACCAGCTTCTGGCAGCTTTCCTGAGTCACTAAAACTAGATCAATTAGCCAGTATGTGCCTAGAACAGATCAGAATGATCAGATGTTTGTAAACATACAGCATCAAAACCAGTGGTCAATACGAACTAAACTGAACTGACTCAAGCGATAATAGTAAAATCTAGTTATAGAGTCTGTAACGTCAAATGTACCCTACTGCACAATGGATTTAGATTTAGGTTTAGGTTTAGTTTTGTTTTCTTCCTAGCTTTCAAAAGTAGTAGAGCTGCTTTGAGAAGTATTAAACCCACTGAGAGGGGGTCCTGAGTGGTCCAGCGGAATAAGGTGCTGTCAATATGAGCAGAGAATCGCTAGTTTAAATCCCAGTCATGCTGCTAACCATCGGGACCTGAGACCCCGAGAGCAAGGCAGTTGGCCTTGCTCTCAGTTTGGAAAGGGAGGCGGTGTCTGGCTGAGCAGGTGTCGGGAGGGGACGTGTGTCAGTCTTCACCTTCTCAGTGTCTGGAGCATTGCATGTGATGGGGGAAGAATATGTAGGTTGGGGAATTACTGGTCCAGAGAAAAGGAGAAGATGGGTAAAAATCAGAAATAAAAAATACAAAGCATAGCACCAGTTCTCAGAGAGGCACTAATTAGCATCATCATAGTGGGCAAGTCCACTCGGGTGAAGGCCTCTTTATTAACCACTGCATTGAAATCTGTAGCTGGTTCATGTTTATGATTGCCGGGCTAAAGAATTAAGGGCCTGGATTAAAGGACTGGAATTCACAACAATAATCTGCTGACATTGTTATTATTATTATTATTATTATTATTAGGATCAAAACATTCTCATACATAATAAATACCAAACCGGAATACAACAATAATAAGACTATTAAACCCCAGCTTAATTATGTGGAATTTAATATTAGAGAGCACAAATCTGTTTATTTATACACAGCAAGTTCACCACTGCTTTACTGGTTAGTCCAGTGAACGGCACACTTGCTATTGCTATTACAATAGGGGCATCTGGTGCAGTGGTGGCTCAGCGGTTAGAGCGCTGTGATATCAATAACAGGGTTGTGGGTTCGATTCCCGGGCTCGGCAAGCTGCCACTGTTGGGCCCTTGAGCAAGGCCCTTTACCCTCTCTGCTCCCCGGGCGCTGGAGTTGGCTGCCCACCGCTCTGGGTGTGTGTGTGTACTTACTGCCCCTAACACGTGTGTGTGTGTGTGTGTGTGTGTGTGTGTGTGTGTGTGTGTGTGAGTGTGTTCACTACCAGATGGGTTAAATGCGGAGGACACATTTCGCTGTACAGTGTACAGTGACAAATACATGCACCTTTACCTTTATCTAGTTTGTCAAACTGTGAATATGTCAAATATCTTTTTGAGAATTTGATGGCATTACTGAGGTCATTGGCTGATGTTAAATGATGTTAATCCATCATTCCTAAGAATGCAGCATTGGCATTAGAGCTTCTATTCTCTATTCTACTGGCACTGCTTTTTTATGGAGGTTATACAAGCGGAGTGTGTGCCCACACAGGTTCACTCTGCCTGAGTATTTTCTAAAATTGGCAAGTTAAATTTCCATGGTTTAAATGTACAAACTGTGCTATATTTCATGCCACGATTTAACGATGTAGATTCAAAGTACCACTAGATTCAAAGTACCCCCCCGCTGCCTCTGCTGTTGTGTGTGCATCTTTCTTATACTGCTTGGTTAACTCCCAGCCTTGTTGTCGGCTGGAAAAGCACGTTACCACATTCTGTAACTTAAATGCCATACATCTGACTTAAACCTGTGCTGTATCTTCTACTTTCATTAGTTAAAGCAACAGTATGTAACATTGTTACCTTAAAATAACAGCTTCAGGATCATATTAATGCTTCACTGGCTTGTGAAAGGGAAGAATAGCATCTCTTATATAGCCTTTCTATTCCAGTCACTGCACGCTGCTGACTGCACAATGTAACTCTGGTAGTGCAGGCAGGACAATGCAGAACTGCTTAATGCAATGTATTTGTGTACAGTCCTGTAATATTACTATACCACTACTGTCCACATGCATCATTCACTTTCAGTGACTGTGAGTAATACGGCTGACTGAAAGCACAAATTCCTCTTCCCGACTGTAGGGGGAGCCTGGGAGCTAGAAATACCAATTCTCACATACTGCTGCTTTAAATATAACCATATATAGAAGAATTCAGGTGTAATGCATAAAAAAAATAGTCAGAGTGTCAGGAGATCAAAATGAGGTCAGTGTCAGGAGTGTTTAATGTGATACTTGCTCAGCCCAGTCATTTGTTTTTGTGTGCATATTACTCGGCAAGGCATGTTAGAGACTTAACGCAGGTTATTTGGTACGAAATCAGCAATAGCCACCAGGGTTTATCGAGGTTATCCTTTATGTATTGTAGATATTTACAGTTGCAGTTCTATATTTTGTGTTGTGCTTTCAGATTGGGCAGAAATAGCTCTCTTGTTTGGGTTATGAAAGATGTGCTGACAGATGTTGTTAATTGTGTGGTTGTCATAGCAGCAGCTGAGGAGTCTGTCTGAGCTAAAGGCAGCGGGGGCATCATGTCCTGTCTAACTCGAGCTATTGTGTGTGCGCATGTGTTGCTTTCATGGTATTAGTCTTCCCCACACTCAAGACTGGAGAGCGTGCCTTTGAAACGTCCTGCTGTTAATAAAATTGAATAGCCCGTAGCGGCATGAGAACGCACGCACAGACACACGCAGTACACATTCTTTTCATATTGCTTGTAAATTCAGAATGAATTTTGGTTTCAATAATGTGATGAAAAGGCAATTTTCCTGGACGATGCGCTTGTAGGCGTCTACTTTATGCTGCCGTGTGCTGTATTGAAAATTAAAGCATTGCGTTTAATCAGTAATTAAAGAAAGTCTTTGGAATTAATATTAGGCCACATCTGCAGTGGAATGCAGGAATCCAGGTTTACTGGAGCTTATATTACATACCAACAATGTCATGAACCTTGACGCTATTGCAAGCAGGTTGTATAAGCGTGTGAGTGTAGTACTCTATGGCACGCTGCTTCTATTTTCTGATGTTGTAACAACATATTAAACTAGAAGAAGGGCTGTGGCGTGTCTC
This sequence comes from Salminus brasiliensis, assembly GCF_030463535.1. Taxonomy (NCBI): domain Eukaryota; kingdom Metazoa; phylum Chordata; class Actinopteri; order Characiformes; family Bryconidae; genus Salminus; species Salminus brasiliensis. The sequence continues at coordinate 10,739,601 of NC_132895.1, forward strand.
TGCATGGGGATAATCTGACAATTGTGTACAATTCTACAGTCATTGTGTCTCTTTATACTCGTAATGTGTTGTCTGCCTCATGAACACAATCACAGGCCTGCAAGGAGTCATGTTCTCACAGACACCACTCAATCATGATGCCAATCAATGCAGCACTGTATGGACCAAACCACACCACAGTGTTCATCACAGCGCAAACGCTCTCCCACGGGCTTACCGTCTTTCTCTCTCACTTTTCCACCTCCTCCTCCTCCTCCTCCTCCCACTCCCAGTTTTCAATGACATGCCATTTCCTCATTTTTCAATTTGCTGTACAGAAAAGAAAAACTCAGACTGCACACACACACACACACATACACACACATTAAAATCCATACTGCCATGTTCACTTTCTCACTCTTGTTTGAATCTGTCTGCATATTTATCTCCCCAAAGCCCCTGACACACCTGATTTGCCATGGATAAGTGTCAGTGGCTGGCCCCTAGTGTGTGTGTCGCGTCTCACAGCATTAGCCCTAGTTGTTTCTAGGGTTTTTGCTGTTGTTTATCGTGTTGACTGAGCAAGTTCAAGCTGCAGTCGAATCGAAACGGAGCATTGCAAATATATAACACTCTCGAGATTACACACACCAAGACAAGCCTCACTGTTTAATGCAGAGTTAGCGCTACCATTGCTGTTATAATGGCCAGCTTTTTAAACCAATAGTATTTAAAGCCACAGGGAACTCAAATGTAGGTTTTGTTTATAATTAGGTTAAAGCAATATTATGCAGCAATTTTACCTTCAAATAACAGCTTCAGAATCATGTGGATGCTCCACTGACTGTAATCGGGAGAATACCGTCTCTGTCATTGCCACTTCAGGCTGAAACACTGCTACTGCGCCCTGGAACTGTGCACGAGAACTGCGACATGCGGCGTAACCCGAGTCATATTTATATTATTATAATAAATCCTGTAATACTGCATTACTCTACCGCCTCAGTCCACATGCTTCTTTCACCTCAGATACCAGTTTCTGTATTTCTAAGCTTGTTAACAAATGCATGTGTAGAGCTGTCCATAAGGGGGCGCTCATGGTGCGATTTGTATTTACAGCACTGGGGTAAAAGTAAATTATACTCCCCAAATCTAGGGGCAGCATTCCTAATATTTTTAGCTTGTCCCATAAGAGATGCTAATCCGGGGCACCCCCGGGCTGATGTGTTTTGTTTTGTCTTATCTATCCATAGCTAGCTAACCTGTCCGTCTCTCTGCCCGTCTGTCGTCCATCTATTTGTGTGCGTCTTGGTCTGTTTGTTTGTTTGTTTATTTGGCCCTTTGCACATTCATTGGTTCATCCGTCTGCCTGTCACTTCGCCTGTTTGTTTGTGTCTAGGTCCATTCATCCAGCAGGCCATATTAGCATTCGATGGGTGTTCCCTGTCTACCCAGCCAGCACTAAAGTAAATCTTTTCTAAAGATTCATTCAGTTCTCCCTGCTGAGCCAGTGTGTTTAGTTCTGCAGGGAGTTTTACAGGCATGTCAACCTTGCTCATTAAAATATTAGTTAGACAGTTCTTAGAGACACTGTATGGACAATAGTTTTGGGACGCACCTTTTAATCATTGAATTCAGGTGTTTTATTCAGTCCCATTGCCACAGGTGTGTAAAATCAAGCACCTAGCCATGCAAACATGGGTATTTCTACATAGCTCCCTGAATTCCAGCGTGGTATTGTAATAGGATGCCACTGTTGTAACAACAAGTCCCTCCTAGATTTTCCACCATCACCTATGAGTGGTATTATTGAAAAGTGGAAGCGTTTAGGAACCACAGCAGCTCAGCCTCCGTTTTTAGGCCACACAAAGTTGCAGATATTCATATTCATGGAATGTCATAAAAGCTCCTGTTGGTGTAATGTGTAGTTGTCCCAATACTTTTGTCCATATGGTAGGTGTAGGTGTGATTAGTGTTTTCTAAGCTGTGTTTGATCGCACTTTGATCCATCAATTCTGACGGATGTTAAATATAACACAGTTTTAGGATCATATCTGTAATTTTAATATTTTACAGGTGTTTTATTTTCCCTGGGACCTTTAAAATGTTATTCCTAACAAAAATTGATTATTGTTATGGGTAAACATGCACACATGAAAGTGTAGCTCTGACGCACACTTAGATTTAAAACCATGGGCCGCTCAACCATATCATTATCCTTATCCTTTTTTTGCCATTTAATTATCAACATGCACCAACCAGTCATTTATTTCACTGCTAAATGGACAAACCCTCACATTTAAGTAGCCTTTTAACCCCCCCAGCACCAAGCCGACAGTGGTTTACCTTCACTTTTACACAGAGCGCTTAGCTTAGACTCAGCTTGTATCACATTCATGCAATATGCTCTCTTCTTTGTATCTTGGTCTCTTTTCCAGTGCTGTTTTTTTTGTGGAAACCACAGCAAGTGATCAAAAGGAGGCATCTAAATGGGTCCTGTCAGATTAGAATTTGTAAGGGGAGCAGAATATCCCTTCAATTGACTTTTTATTATTTTTATATATATATATATATTTGGAAATAGTTGCTGTCACGCAACAGGATCATGGGTACCTATGGCTCATTGATGCGATCCATATGGAAGCCCCACCTCACAACATACAGGAGCAGATACCACGGGACCGTCTTCATGGCTATTGTGGAGTCCATACCTCGAATGGTCAGATCTATGGTGGAGGCACAAGGGAGATTTACTCAGTATTAGGCAGGAGGTACTAATGTTATGGCAGATTGGTTAACACTGGCAGTCAAAAGCATTGCTCAGACATTTTTGAAGTAATAGTTGCTGACCAACTCTACACCACTACACCACACCGCAGTATTTGGTCTGTCAGTAGAAAGGGGCCGCCCTAAGACCAGACATGCTGACCAGTCTTTTTGGATGGTGGACCATTCTCAGCACAGCAGTGAGATGGGCTCTGCCGATGCGTTGAAACATGAGGTTATTACAACGCAAATATCTGACATTGTGCATCATAGAGATGTGTTAATGCATGGTGAAGAATAGGCATAATCAGAACTCTAACCTGTTCAATATGTTTGTTTATGCACTCCCAGTATCTCTCCCGCACACACACACACTCACACACACACACACACACACACACACACACAACTGCACAGCATTAGTCTCAGTAGGAGTAGGGTAAATGTTCCTTCCAGCCACTCTGACGGCCGGAGGTGCGTGGAGAGAAGCGTGTTAGCATGTCAGGTGTGTGGTCCTTTGAGACGCTGCCAGCTCCAGAGGTTCTGCTCACAGCTGTTTGAAGTGTGTGTGAGCACGGGCCAAGCTAAAAAGCGACAGTTCTGAGCCCAGCCAGCCCCCATGGGGAAAGCTCTATCTGAGACCTGGGGGCTTGGCAGATGGAGCCTCTTCAGAGAGATAGCACCACGGGCCCTTTCCACCAGCAAAGAGAAAGAGAGAGAGAGGGAGAGACATGAAGAGGCAGTGAGAAAATGTACCAGTGAAATGCCAGGAAAGCTTTACCACTGAAGATGCATCAGTGCATACATAGGATCTGAGAAAGCTCAGATACAGCGCTACACAGAAGTGCTAAAATTCTATGTTTTCTTTGTTTTGTCAGGAAAGCTGAAGTAAACACAGTAAACACAATTAAATCTAGCATTTTTATGCAACTTTCACAACTTATTCTTTATTAATTTGCTGAAATTAAAGGTATAAAATGTGCCTTCCTTTTTCAAAGAGTAGAACCACCCTCAATATCAGCGGGTCTCACATTTGAAAAATAGAGGGTCGATAATGAGTGTGTGGAGGCGGGGCTTAATGAGACTCGGGCAGAGTAGAAAGCAACCAATCAGAGGCTTTTTAGCATCTGCCATCGCCACAGTGACCAGTAGGAACGTGAACTTTCAGAAGGTCCCCTCTATTTCATCAGCAATTAGGCTGCATTTTCAACCTCTAGGGGGCTCAGACTTTTGCACATGACTGATTATACACTACTGTCCAAAAGTTTGGAATCGTGGGTAAATGTATTTGTTATATGGTGGTGACTTAAATAATGTAGACTGAGATATACAATGTGGACAAAAGTATTGGGACGCAAAAAAAAGAAGCCTATCATGCTTTTGTTGGAGTAACTGTTTCTGCTGTCCAGAAAAGACTTTCTGCTAGATTTTGGATGAGCACTGCTGTGAGGATTTGATTGGTTTCAGCATCAAGAGCGTTAGTGAGGTCAGGCTGTTGGATGATCACCACCCCACTTCATCCCCAACTCCTCAACTCATCCCAAAGTATTGGATGGAGCACCAACCATCATTCCAGAGAACACAGTTCTTCCACTGCTCCACAGCTCAATGCCGGGGGACTTTATACCCCTCTAGCCTGCAGGGACAGGACAAGCTGAGTGTGTGTGGACATTTGGACATCTGTGTCAGCAATGGGTGCAACTTAAAGTAGCTAAATGCAGTCATTAGAAACACTGTCCACAAACATTTGGACATATGGTGTGATATGAATTTTATTTAATGTTGAAGTTATTAAATAATGAATATTCTCATGTTAAGGAATCAAATACAGCTTTGATCAGGAGATCTAAAGTTCACATTAGATCATTTTAGACATTTATCTGCAAATAAATTGAATATGATTAAAAAGGGTGATTGGATACTGTTAATCCTGCTCTCGATCTGTTGCAGGTGCCTCGTACTTCTTTAAAGGGAAGGAGTACTGGCGGGTGGCAGGCAGCGACATGGAGGTAGAGGCTGGCTACCCTCGCCCTATCGGTAAAGACTGGCTGGTGTGCGCAGACATGCAGTCAGACTCTCCGGAGACGCAGAATAACGGCACGGGTGTGCGGCTGCCCGGCCAGCACCACGTAGACCACGCAGAGAATGGCTACGAGGTGTGCTCCTGTACCTCAGACTCTGGCTCGCCCACTGGCCCAAGACTGCAACTCTCACCCGCCTGGTTGCTCGCGCCGCTCTGGACGCTCTCGGCTGTGGCACTCTGATGAGGGCCATGCCACAGGCCTGTGCTGACACGGACACGGACACATACCAGAGACTGGACACACAGTGGCCTGTGGGCTTGGACGGGACGGCAGCGAGGGATGCTGGCCACTGGCCTGAATGGAACTGATATCAGTCCACTCCAATCAGTGAAGGGTTTAGCCGCTTACACAGCTTTTTCTTCGTTGTTCTTTTTGCTGGTTTTTTTGTTTTTTACTAAAACTGGAATTGTTCATTATTATTATTATTATGATTATTATTATTATTACCATCATTCTTGTGTATTGGAATGATTTTGTGTGCCTCAAAGCAAGCTCATTTCAAGCACTTTGCGTGCAAATATAATAATAGCCGTTTTTTTTAAGTTTTCATACCTTGTTCACCATTTAAAGAGTTTAATTAAAGCTTGATTAATAATGTTGATGATAATAATGATGATGATGATGGTAATGATGGTAGTGATAGTAGTAATAGTTCAGATGCTCAGGAGGTAAGGGCAAACAACTCTAAATGGGGGCTCCCTGCTTTCTGCAGAGTAGGAGCGAGAGGCACCATGGGACACCATGCAGCAGTGGCCTCCCATCCACCACTCTCTCATCACTTCAAGTGCTTTAACTACCCAGTCACTCAGTGTCCATCACCACTGCCCCAGGCCTTTCTCCTCTTGAACCATTGACTTTCACACTTTCTTCTACTCGTCTCGCAACAAGCCTTCTCTCGCGCTCTCTCTGTCTCTTTCTCTCGGACTCTCTCAGAGTACACAGGGCCTCCCCACCTCGTCAGTCCAAGTTACTGATGAGTATTAATTTATGAATTAATTGTGTATTTTTGTAAGAAACAATATTTTGGAGCTAAGTCATTGAGGGCATGCATGATCTGGGATTCACGATGCCTTGGTTTCCACAGCTATAAATGTTTTCCAGCTTTGTTTATGAAGGGATCCAGTATTTTCTAACTCTAACTCTGCCCGGGCGAGAGGCGACCTTTTTTAGTAACACGGTTCTTTACTAGCAGGATGTTTGAGTCGGGCACCATGGGCCTGCTGAGCGTGCACTCACCTCACACCTGGACTCGTTCTGATTGCTAAATATATTTACTTCTATACAATATATAAATCTATATATACAGATATATTTAAGGTGAAAGGGTCTGTGGCAGTTGCAAAAAAAATAACAGTGTAAATTCCAAACTGTCTTTTCTAAGGGGAAATATTTTTGTAGAAAAATAAAGAGGAAAAGAGGAGTGAGTGGAGAGACTGGTTGAAGGTGTGCGGGCTTTTTTGTGTGTGTGATGGAGGGACCAAATGGAAAGCGAGAGGACTGAGGAGTTATTTTCACCGCCATTATGACAGACGCTGTCAGCGACTGACAGCTGTTCTTACTGCTGTGCGTCTCTTTCTTCCACCAAAGGCCGCAAACACACAACAGCAGCAATCAGAGTTGAAGTCCAACTCCAGCGGCTCTCGGGTTGTTGCGTATGTGGTGCGTAACAGGCCAGAAGTCCTACGTAACATCTCGTTTTCTCGGACAGTTTCAAGGGCAGCCGAAGAAACGCAGAATACATATCTCACGTATCTCACCAAAGGTATGGAAAGTATCTGTCGCCTTGGTAACGGGCCTCCTCTTTTCCCTGGTACGAGAGATGTGGACGAAAGCAAGCTGTGGGCGGTGTATGTGCATGAGAGTGCGCGTGTCTGTGTGTGTGTGTGTGTGTGTGTGTGTGTGTGTGTGTGTGTGTGCAGTGCCTGCAGAATCAGTTCCAGAGGGGTCTCTGAACGGGCTTCATATTTATTTTGTTGTGGAAGTGACTCTACTGCTTAGAGCAGCAATATTCTCCATGATGTACTCCAGTGCTCCTAATTAACTTGCATGACAAAGAGGTGAGGCTGCCCAGAGAGTAGCAGCGCCTGCCCGTATGAAGGCCGATCACGTTCGAGCGGCTTCCACCCAGCGAAGTCGCAGGAGGAACAGAAACGGCCTTTTGCTCCTTCTTGGCAGGATTTGCTGCTAGAGACCGTCATGCAGAGATTCTGACTCCCCGGCTTAAGCAGGAACAAGTGAATCAAGTGTGCCAACAACAGAATTAGCCCAACTCTAGCAACCCAGCTTGGAACGCCAGTCGAATATTTAAGGACTTGCTGGACTCCATAGCTAATCCAGTCAGTGGGGTTTCTCCAAAGCCGTGCTCTACATGGTGCCCAGTGGGTGCTTAGGCCTGTTGGTCATGTATGAAACTGCAGGTCCTTGCTTTCAAAAATAAATTAATAAAAATAAGAAGAAAAATCTCTTTGATATAACCAGCGAGGGCTGCAAAGCGTGGAGGCTGAACCATCTGGAGAACCCCCGTCCTCCAGATGGTTCAGCCAGAACCAATCCGTCCCCTCCAGGCCGTCAGCGCCCTGCTCAGCTCCTGCAGGCCGTGCCAGACCCTCGCAGAGTGCTGAAGCTGTGCTGGTACCGATACTGGTGGCAGACGGCTGACGGGCAGTGTTTAACTGGCTCCCGACACCGCTCACAGCCTCTCTTGACAGCTTCTGATAACCTGTGGCCTCTGAATGAGCTGAGAAGTCGTCTAGCTTGGAGACAGAGTAACTGACGGTGCTGCTCACATGCAGCCTCTTCAGTTTTTTCCCCTGCGATGCACTCTAACCGAAACACTTCCACTCCTTCTGCTCATGCAGGAGAGCACCTTTCTCAGTCTTTTTAATTCTTCCCGCACACCCCTTCAAGCTTCGTGAGCCACCAACCCTTCAGCTGCTCCGTCAAAAACAATTGGGAACACTTCGCTTTTCTAAAAGCGTTTAGTACAAATGGGCATGTTCTCTTCGACGGGTTGCAAAAACAGATCATATTAAAGTCTAAGCCAGGGGCCATTTAACAAAGCAGGGTTTCTGAGTTATTTGGATAACTGCATGGCAGTTGCCCAGTTAGAACATCCCTGAGGTCTCCTAGACAGTTTTCACATAAGGTATCTGGGTTTTATTGGACAGGCATAAGTTTTTTAGCTAGAATTTCTGCCTAGGTAAAACCTTAATTTAATTTTGAGGTTAATATCAAGTGTGAATATATGTGACAGCACAGCTCTGGAAATAGTGTGATTGCTCCTTTGCTGATTAAATTATCTAGCAGTAGGGAAGCATCTGACTTTTGTAGAAGTGTGTAAATATTTCATCTGCTGATAATCTACCAAATCCAGTTGTTTTGTCTCGTTATAAAAATACATATTTCCCTATATTTTAATAACTAAACTGATGCCTTCAGTGGATTAAATATTCAGTTCAAATGTTCAGCTTGAATAGCCCAGGTTTTCTATCTTGGTCTTAGAGTACACTGCCCTGTACATTTTCCCTGCTCCCAACACACCTGATCCAATTAATGAACTACCTAACAAGCCCTTCTTGGGGGGAACTTGGTGTCACAGCAGGTAAACACTAAATCGTGTAGGTCCTGCACATCCTTTGGTATCTGGCACCAAGTCATTAGCAGCAGATTCTTTAGGTCCTGTAAGTTGTGAGGTGGGGCCTCCATGGATTGCATCAATGGGCTTGGGCTTCCCTGACCAATGTAGCCAGTTTACCGGTTGTCCTTTCTTAAAGCACTTTTGGTAGGTACTGACCACTGCATACCAGGAACACTCCAAAATTTCCTGCCTGATGTTCTGGATATGCTCTGACCCAGTCGCCTAGCCATCACTTTTAAATCTAGACATCAGATTTGGCCTGTTCACTTGCTGCCCAATGTATCCACCCCTTTAAGAGTCCCACTGTAATGAGAAAGTACCTACCAAAAGTGGTCTAAGATGGTCAACCAGTACACCAGTGAAAGGGGCACAGGCACCTAAGGCTCACTGGCTACAATCCACAGATGTCCCACCTCACAACTTACAGGACTTAAAGGATCTGCTGGTAGTGACTTCAGAGTCCATGCTTTAATGTGTCAGAGCTGTTCAGGCAGCATGATGGGGACCTACACAATATTAGACACAGGTTTTAATGTTATGGCTGATTTGTTTTGTACCCAACGTATTAGAAACTGTCGATTTGTCTTTTATTTAGATTTTTGGAACAAAAAAAAATATTTGCAATATTGGAATATTTTATATGAGACATGATGTTTACCACCCTTTGACAGGCAGCGTGCATCAGCTCTATTTGACTCATAAACACCCCATGGAAAAGCGATTCCTACAGAGCAAGAGCTCAGGCGTGAAAATGCAGTGGCGTTTTTAGCTTGTATGACGCCCTGGGCAAACCCCTCTCTTCAGCAGAGACGGCAATAATGCCTGGCAACGATAACTAGAGGGTCAGTTCTAAATACTTTTACTAGCTCAGTGAAGGCGGTCTGAGACAAGCCTAGGCCCCTTTCTCCCAGGCCGATAAGTAGGTGAGTCTGGCTTTGCCTCTGGTTTTTACTTTGCAGGCTCTGATTGCAAATTTGACAACAAGGCAAACCAAAAATAAAGGGGGGGTCAGGGCAACATCGGTAGATAATAACAATGTATTTTGTCACTCTCATGCAATAAACTTTGTATCTCAATTTTGGCCGTTTTTCACTTTTGGATATAATTTAAATCTGGCAGTTGTTCTTTACATTGTATCACAATCTCATGATGAATGGACCAATAGAAATGTTCCAAAATGACCTGGAATAAGATTTTTCTACATTGACTTCCATTGAAAGTTAGGGAGGTTTTTTTCAATGTTCTGTAAAGTTGCTACAGTGTTTTTTCATGTAAAACAATGTAAACAAGAATGACCATATTCTCATGAAATCTACAGCTTCATCTGTCAATGAATCGTCTTTTCAGGAGTTTTAACATCATGTCTTTTATAAAAATATCACTTTTTGCATTTGCATTGACTAAAATTCTCAATCTAATGCTATAAATTCTTACCAAATACCTAAAAACAGAGTGTCTGAGCATGAAAATACAGCATCCTGCAACTCACCCAAATGAACAAAAGGTGTCTGGTGTCAGAACCTGTGGCTGAGAGGTTGAGTGGTGTGGAGAGCACGATGGATGGATGCGTGGGGACACTGGGGGAAAGTGCAGGGCTGTTATAGGCGCCATCAGGAGCGTGAGCGGGTTGCCAATGCGCTCTTTCGGAGGGTAGGAGGGACTCAAAGCGCACAAAGGAGCAGTTTGATGGCTTTCATCATCATCTTCATGCACCCCCCCCCCCCCCCACCCCCTCCCTATCCCCATAGCTACCTCCTACCCTCTCCACGCATCCCTCTCTGAAGGCTGGTGGCCGAGCAGCCTCGTTTGCGCACAGTGAGGGACTGTGAAGTGGCTCTGCTGCTGCAGTAAGTGCCTCATAAAGAAAGACTGTAACTACTCTCAGCTGCATGCCCCAAATGCCTTGTGCCCTCTTCTTCTTCTTCTTTTTTTTTTCAATAGATACAAATATGCAGCATCAATTACCCCGCTCTCTCCCCAAGACCCCAGTCTTCTGCAGAGATGCAGCACCCCCTCATGGTGGTAGGAAGCAGTCCTGTGATCCTGTGACGTGAAAATGTACCTCATGCGCTTCATTTCCCTGGTTTACAGGCAGGAACCCTCTAAAAGGTTTTTCAGATATACATACATCAGTCGGCCATAACATTAAAACCACTTATACAATATTGTTTAAGTCCATTCATGCCCTCAAAACAGCTCTGACCCATAGAGGCATGGACTCCATAAGCCCACTGAAGGTGAGGTGAGGTGAGGTGAGGTGAGGCCTCCGTTAGGTGCCCGTGACTCTGTTGCAGGTTCACCAGGTGTTCTTTCATGGAGCAGTTTTGCACTGCACACTGGGAACACCCCACAAGACCTGCCTGATGTTTTGAAGATGCTCTGATACAGTCGTCTAGCCGTGACAATTTGGCTCCTGTCCAAGCTGGATTTGTGATTTGCACCTTTTCTTAACCGAAATGTTTTTAAATAGAACAATTCAATTAAAGCCTGGATGTTTTAGCCCCTTAATTAAGGTACTTAAAGCTCCCTTGAAGGCACCACCAGCGCAAAAAGCAAGGTACGACCCCGGTGGTGGTTTGGCAAGGCAGTCATCAAGGCCAAAATCAATGATATGCACTATTTCCCCAATACTCATAGCTTATTCAATCTGAGTCAGTGAGCTACTATTTATTTGTGAACTACTGGCATTGCGTAAACACACTGCTGGGACTGCGATGGGACTGTGAGCCACCTTACTGTCATTTTACAGCACTGCGTTCACAGTAACTACAGTGAAAACACTGTATGCTCGAATCTACAGTACGTTTTTACAGCTGAATGAGTCCAGAACGTTTCAAACTATACACCAAAAATAATCCAAATTATGGACAAAATTATTGGGACACCTGCTCATTCATTGTTCCTCTGAAATCAAGAGTATTAAAGAAGAGTTGATTCTGCTTTTGCTGGAGTAACTGTCTCCACTGTCCAGGAAAGTCTTTCTACTAGATTTTGGAGGAGCATTGCTGTGTGGATTTGATTGCATTCAGTGACAAGAGCGTTAGTGAGGGTAGGGTGTTGGATGATCACCACCCCACCCCCTCAACTCATCCCAAAAGTACTGGATGGAGCACCAACCATCATTCTAGAGTGGACAGTTCTTCCATTGCTCCACAGCTTAATGCTGGGGGGGCTTTTTACCCCTCTAGCCCCTAGGCATTAGGCAGCATGGTGACAATAGGTTCACATTTATCTGCTCCAGAGACTCCTATTCTATAGGTACTTGGTACAGTACCTTTCTACCAGTACTTCGAAAAGCTGTGTGTGTGTGCATTTCCACATCTGTGTCAGCAATGGGTGCAATAGCTATGCAATTCAGTTCAGCTCCCAGTACTTCACTGTACTACAGGTGATGTTTGCTCAGTGGTTTGCTTTACTGAGCTGTATGCTGCTAAAACTAAAGAAGAGGAACCACCTTTGCTTCCATAGAGAACCATGTGTGAGTGTGAAGAACTTTTTAAAGGTTAAGGAACAACAAACACTGGATGTAGTGTTTTTTTTACAAGCTGAAGGTTCTGCACACTCTCACATTTCTACTACTAACATGCTTCTTTATGGAACCAAAACTGGCTCTTCTATGGCATCGCTCAAAGTATCATTTAAACTGTACAACATCTGGAGAATTCGACCCTTCCTCTCTAGAGAGGTCACCCAGGTGCTTGTTCAGTCTCTCGTCACTTCCAGACTTGACTACTGCATCTCTCTTCTGGCTGGTCTCCCTCTGCTCACCATCAGGCCCCTGCAACTTATCCAGAATGCAGCGGCACGGGTCGTCTTCAATGTCCAGAAATTCAGCCATGTCTCTCCACTGCTGCGTTCTCTCTTCACTGGCTTCCTGTAGCTGCTTCCCGCATCAGATTCAAAACCCTGACGCTGGCCTACAAAGCCCAGAACAGACCAGCCCCTCCGTACTTGATGGCAATGGTCAAAAGCCGATCTGCACCAAGAGCCCTTCGAGCTTCAAGTACGGCTCGGCTCGACCCGCCATCCCTCAAAATCCGCGAAAGACAAGCGCCCAGGCTCTTTTCTGTCCTACACCAAAGTGGTGGAACAAGCTTCCCCTGGGTGTCCGAACAGCAGAGTCGCTCGCTGTCTTCAAACGCAGACTGAAGACCCTCCTCTTCAGAGAATACTTGGACGAATAGCGAATAGAGTACTATGGTCACCTTATTGACTTGTGTTTAGCAATGTCTAAGCTTAAAGGTATCTTTGAACTATTAGTCTGTTCTAACTAGCTGAGGTTTTCTTGGGTAAATAACAAAGCACTTTTGTAAGTCGCTCTGGATAAGAGCTACTTAGCTGCTAAATGCCGTAAATGTAAATGTACATTTAAAACTCCTTCACATACAGATACCGATATCAGGGCCCAGCTGTCTGAGACCCTCACGGCACTGAGCTGTCCTCTGTGTAGTGACAAATACAGCTCTACCCACAATACCAATCTACTAACCCACCTGAAGCCAAGCTATATGGATCAGATATTGCGATTACTGTATGTACTGTATGATTCCTCTTTCAGTGCACAGTTTATTAAAGTTTATTACTTGTTCGCCAGCCCAGAAAAACACGGTATGTTCAAGTCACGAAGTGTGATTGAACACGGTTGATTTATAATAACCAAAGCCAAGGCAATGTTTTATTTTTCTGCAATAATACAAAAGAACAAACGACTTGAGTAAGTGAAAAGAAAATCATTTGCGCTTTCCTGAGTTCCACATTCAGAGCTGATGGAGAAATAAATTAACAATTATCCTAAGCACATCAGACCTTGAGTGTTTGCAGCTTTTCTGCAGAGGTGGACAATAGGGCATCAATCAGTTCCTGAAACCTCCAGAACATATAGCCTTCAATATGGATTTCTTTTTCGGAGAAAACATCTGTGAAAACTATACTGTGAATAAGTTTGCCTGTATTCAGAAGAGCGCTTTATCAGGGCATGGTCTGATCATGGTATGACTTTATACAACACAAGAGGGCTTTATGGTGGACAGTTTTTATGGTGTAGTCTAATGTGTGGGTATATCTACCCTGTCCTTGAGCGTTTAGGAACGATTCCATTCAGCAACCCATCCATCCATCTTCTTGTCTACTCGTCATGGTCGCAGTGAGCTCAGAGCCCTTCCCAGAATCATTAGGTGAAACCATTAGGTCCAATACATGTGGACAGATGCAGTACAGTAATATAGGGCAACCAGACATCCTTATTTTCCCAGGCCTTCTCACAGCCACTATTGGTCTACATGTACCTGCATTTACATTAACCATTGGTCAAACTGCTTAAGTCCCGCCTTCTCCCTGCCGCTATTGGTCTACGTGTACCTGCATTTACATTAACCATTGGTTAAACTGCTTAAGTCCCGCCTTCTCACAGCCACTATTGCTCTACATGTACTGTATTTACATCAACCATTGGTCAAACTGCTTATGTCCGGAGTCCAAAGCCTACCTGAAATCATTGGTCGCAAGACAGGAATACCCCCTGGACAGGTCACTACTCCATCACAGAATTTAAAATTGATTCATTTTCAGAAAAACTCAGAGTACAGCCAAACAGTGGCAGGTCTATTGACAACAGAGGAGCATGTACCCCTATCATTGTTCCTGGAATAATAGGCCAGTGCCGTCTCATTTTTAGGCTTCAGAGCACAAATTTCACGGATTAGCAAATATTCGTAATGGTTGCAATGAGCTGCAACTACAGAAAAAGTCAATTTCTGTTGTTTTGACACTCTCCTCTGACACTTTCTGTGAATCAGTGGATAAATTTCATGTCAGGTTTGTCTTCTGAGTGTACTTTTCATACAAGATGAGCACGTCAGCGAGGCAGCTCATGTGAAGGTGAAGGAGTACGAACTCTGCCAACATGTCAGAAAGCAGTTAGATAACTGGCATTGTAATTGGCTCGTATGGACTGATCTGACATGTAAACACATGTGAAAGAAGTGTGGGCTCAGAGATGAGTGGACAGGGTGATTTTAAGGGCTGCGTTAATTAGGTGCGCATTTCCAAGAAGCACTGTTTCTCCAGGAATCTAAAGGCAGACAATGTGTTTGTCTTACTGGATTTACGCTTCTGTTACACAACCTCCCCTTCTGTTTGATGGTGTCTGGCGACATGAAGCCTAAAGAAGTGCACATTAAAATTGGTAAGGTGAAATTATACACATACTGTAGTACAAGTACAAAGAAGACCTCCCATCATCCATTTAATTTCGAATCAAAATGGACATTTAGGACAAGCCTCTTATTTTTCAATGGCAGCAAAAAATGCTGGCTGTGTCCAAAACGGAAGGCAGCTACCTCAATGCCTTGCTGCCTATGCTGTCTTAAAAGTTAGTACCTTGGAAGGCAGCATTGTGATGAAGGATGAAATTACACACCATGGGATTTGGCACTTTGAAGGCACCAATATTTAATTGCCAACATTGTCGCAGTGGTACCCAACACTCATTCTGTATGCAGATTTTTGCAGTTTTAAATGCAGCTGTTTAAGCCCTGCCTCCTCACCGCTACTATTGGTCCACATGTACCTACATTTACATCAACCATTGGTCAAACTGCCTAAAATCTGCCATCTCACAGCCACTATTGGTCTACATGTACCTGCATTTATCTCAACTATTGGTCAAACTGCTTAAGTCCCGCCTTCTCACAGCCACTATTGCTTTACATGTACTGCATTTTTTATCAACCATTGGTCAAACTGCCTAAGCCCTGCCTTCTCACTGTCACTATTGGTCTACATGTACCTGCATTTACATCACCTATAGGTCAAACTCATTGAGTCCTGCCTTTCCACTGTTTTTTATTTACTATTATTATTATTATTATTATTATTATTATATTTGTTTTGTAAGATTTTACATTTGTTCAGATTTTTCAAAATGTTTGTATGTTGTATGTAAAATGTATGTTTTTGGGGTGTGGGTGTGTGTGTGTGTGTGTGTGTGTGTGTGTGTGTGTGTGTGTGTGTGAATTGTGGCCACACTTAGGTCTACACTCTACATAAAGCTGGGTTGTCTTTCACAGCTGGAAGGAGGCTACAGTTGCATGCACATGCACTTGTTCTTGTTAATCGAGCAGAGCAGGTGCTTTTGTTGGCCTCCATCGTGATTATTTCTTATTTAATGAATCAAACAACTGATTTTGGCACATTTAATTGGCTGTTTCTGCCACTCGTCTGGTTGATTTATTTCAATTTTGATCATGAGTTACCCCAAAACTCATTCAAAAACCAAAACCCCTCCCAGTACAACCGAAACACCAGTAATAATGGCTGTAAATTTGCATATTCTGTCCCACACTGCCTGTCTGATTAACCAAAGACGCATTTGACTACCAAGTGTAAATGCATGTGGCTAAACTTTTAAAAGGCTACAATCCAGAAACTAGTCACATAAAGGGTCCAGGTGTAAACTGGGTCTATGGTACTCTAAATACAGTACTCTGAGCAACCAGGCTAACCATCAACCACTCAGAGGATTATTTGCCTGATTAAATGATGCATCTGATGCAAACTGATGTATAGTTCTTTAAAGAACCCTTTTAAATGGTTCTAAATAGCACTGAAAAGAAACCTTTTGCAGAACCGCATAGATCCCTTAGAAAAATGGTTCCACCCCAAAATACTCTGAACAAATAGGGGGTTATTGTAATAAATGGAGACTTGTAATAATTGTGAAACTATTAGGGCTATATATAAGAAAGAGAAAATACTTAATAACTCTTTAAGGAACATTATATAAGAGGTTCTCCATCTTAGACCTATTTAACCAGGCAAAGAACCTGTTTTTTAAAGCTATGTTACCATAAACAATCATTGTCTTTATTAAAGAAATCCTGAAGAAGCCCCTTTTCTTAAGGGTACAGACTATTAAAAAGCAGTATACACGTACCTGGACCTTTAAGGGACTCTGTTAAAGACAAATCATGCAAAGATGAACCTGTGCCACAGCAATAAAAAATGGAGCAGAAGAAAGACGGGGACTGAAAAATGTATATTACAGTAGAGGTGCTGAACCTTCAGGGGGAATCAACGTGTGTCCAATTCAGAACCACCTTGTTTAAATGTACGAAGTTCCACTCAGCTAAAAGTACATCTGTGTTACTGTCTAAGTGTGTTACATTCTCCGCCCAGCCGCCCAGCACTGATTATTTTCTTCTCTTGCTAATAGATCTGGGGTCTATCGTGTAAAGCCACACAGTACTCACGTAGTAAGAAACAGCTGAAATACTGTAAATGTCAAAAATGAATTTTGGTTTCTGAACTCGTTCACACGGTAGCCTTTTCAGCACAGTAGCCACTAATGAAATGTCACCACGCTGGAGAGTTTAGAGAAAGTGAGAAGAAAAATTAATAAATAATTTAGAGTGCACTCAAGGAGAAGTAAAAGTGCTGACATTTAAAATATTTATTTTAAAAAAAAAGTGCAAATCATGAAAAAAGAGACGCTTTAAAAGTACAGTAGCTATTACTTTTCAACAATGAGCAAGACGATAACCCCGGACACACGGCACACTGGCAGTGAAGAACTCTTTCAAGGCTAAAAGAAAGTGGAAAATCCTCTGTAAAACAGTCGGTCTCCCACTCTACACCTTTCAAAGCCAGCATTTTACCTTCTAGAGACCTGGCAGAGCAATAGTCAGGACGATTGCCAAAGTATGCCAAAGACGTCTGGGTGGCATTTCATGCAAAGTCCAAAAACAAACCACTTTTATTGTCCAAATACTTTTTTGGCACCACCAGGCAGGTATGATATCCCAAAGGGGAATTCATCCCAGATGGCTGAAAGCCCTGCTAAATTTGCTGCTGATGGTCCGCACTTTAAACTCTCTAATCACAGAGCCAGATCCAAAGTGATGGCACACACAGATCCAAAATAATTTTTTTTTTACCATCTGAATGTTTGCTTTTGGAGCTTTCCTTGAGTACAGAGCTGTGTTCAGGGAGTTTTGAGCTTCTGCTGGCCGAGATGGAGCAGCATCATCGCTAGCACACAGGACAGCTCACTCCGAGCTCAGCTTCAGCCTGTTCTGGAAAACCGAAAACAAATAGTTCTGACCTCCTCGGCTGACAGGCGTGATCAGTCAGAGACGTGAGGTCTATTGACTTAAACATTCAGAACCATTTAGCATCCCAACAAAGCTGCAAAGCATAAAGGCCTGCTGGGCTTTCATACACAGATGATAGGAACACTGTGATGATGGTGAGATATGAAAGGGTTGCTCACTAGAGAGATGTTTGATGAAGGAGGTCTTCCTAATAAAGTTCTTGGTTAGTGTGTGAATAGACGGCTTGAAAAGTCATCAGATTTGTGCAGTGTCATTATTTTTTAAACACTCAATAATAAAACCTTTAAAAATAATATTGATTTTACGTGAAGGCAATATTCTGTGAAAAAATAATGTCTGGATAAACATGTAGACGCTCCAAAGCCCTACTGAGGACACATTTGGCTTACAACCGGCCTCTGCCTGTAAATCAACAAAAAAGGTCCATTTTAAAAGCAAGTACTATTGATCAGAGTGTAGATCTGCAGGAAAGCTGTGAAAAATAAAGATTTAAGAGCATACTGAGGAAACAACAGATACAGTTATGCACAAGCACATGATAGAAGAAGGATACACCACAATATCCAGGTGTTTAGCTATTCCGGAAAACCTCTGGGAAGAAGAGAAAAGGAATGGGGTGAATCAGGAGAGGTCAGCTGATTAGCATTAGCTTAGTTAGCAGGGTAACAATCTGCTGCTCACCGCCGAAGTAATTAAGGTCTGCTTGTCTGAAACCATTAAGACAATAATGACTCCAGTCAAGAGACTGTACGGGGTTTATCTGTAACTGAGGCTGGGTGATACAGTAAAAATACTAAATCAGGATCATATACAGCTCTGGAAAATAAAAATCTTAAATGTGCATCTCTACATTTGTGGCATCCGTTTTATTCCAGGCATTTCCTCAAACAAAGCTGAGTTAGCTGAATTTGCTTTGGCTATGAGGGCATAAAGTCACCCTACAGCAATGTGCAAGAATAGTGGAGAGCCTGCCAAGACATGAGAGCTGTGATTGGCTGTCAAGGTTATTTTATTATAGTTAATAATATTATTATAGTATATTATAGTATATTATACTATAGTTATTATAGTAGATTTCTGAATGCTCTCAAAGTTCAAATATTAGTACTGTGTTTACATTTTAATACTAACTTTTTTGCATTATAATTATTATTATCATTTCTTTGCATTATTTGAGCAGTTGTTATTTTTGCAAATAAATGCTCAAAATAGCAATATTTTTATTTTATGCTGTGTAATAAAGGTGAAGGTGCATGTATTTGTCACTGTACAGTGTCCTCCGCATTTAACCCATCTGTGGTAGTGAACACACACTCACACACACTAGTGAACTAGGGGCAGTGAGAACACACACACCCGGAGCGGTGGGCAGCCAACTCCAGTGCTCGGGGAGCAGAGAGGGTAAAGGGAATCAAACCCACAACCCTGTTATTGTCTAACCGCTGAGCCACCGTTGCCCAATATAATATATAATTGTTAATATATAAATGTTAATTACCCTGGTCTCTTAATTTTTCCCGGAGCTGTATATTCAGATATTAAATTCAGACATTTTCACACTACACAGTATTTATAACAATACATGTAATCACAGACTAAAAACTGATTCTTAAAGACTCATTATTCAGATTCTCTCCCATTCTGAACACAGTGATTTATATTCAACATGTGCTGCTCTTTATCTAAATAAACCAGTCTAATTACACTGTTGGTAATGAAGCATGCAGCAGATCAGTGTTTTTACCATCTCCTCGATATGCTTAGAAAGAGATTATTGTGTATCACGATAACACAATTTATCACAATACGATAAAATATCATCATATTGTCCAGCCCTATCTGTAACCCACTCACTAGGCTAGCCTCTGCTTGGCTGGCTCAGGTAGCCATAGCTGCAGAGCCACAGAGCATCAGACAGCCCTCTGCTGTCTTACAGAAAGGTGAAATGAGAGGTCGGTACTGCTGTTTAGACTCGTAGTCGGCTATCTAGGCCTAGATAATTTAGCTAACAGGCTAAACACCACAGCACAGGCCGTCGTCCAGTGAACTGAGGTTCAAACCACACATGTTTAGAAGAGGATAAGCCTCATATCTGATAGCACAAAATCAAGTTGATGGTCTTAGGAGTGTTTTTGGCTGTTTTCAGGCACATTTAATAGACTCAGTCATCTAGACTTGCTTGCTCTCCCTTTTTAATCAAAATCAGTGGTGGCCTTATTTTTGTCCCACCTGTTTTCAGAGCATGACTTCACCAATCAGTCATGGGGGAATGAGCTTATCTGCCAGTGCACTAGATAGACACAGAACAGAACTTGGACACATCAGACACTCTGTCATATTGAGATACTGTCAACATTTGTAAACTCTGCAGTATATGGTATTACTGTAACACCACCCAAACTTATCTGAGGGACCATGCTGAAACATGGGAGATGGCTTTTAATGCTAAGTATTTGCATATCTCACATTAGAAAGCCAGGCTGAGAGCCATTCTACAGCGCCCCTGGACCAGAGAGGGTTAAGGGTCATTGCTAAAATTCAAACTGCTGTATGTGGAGCAAACCTGACACACCTGCCCATTAGTCAACCTACACCAACAGTGAAGCATGGGGGCGGCAGCATCATGTAGTGACGAATCTTTTACTCTTGTTCATACATAGAGTGTCAAGCATCTCTTTAAAAAGAGCTTGGGGTCTACAGGAGTTTTGGCTGTATAAAGTATTGCATAAAATTGTATATTTAATTGATATAGAATACATGAAACCTTGCTGGTAGGTAACAACACTGCGCTCCCCATGGCAAACCAGGGTTCGATTTTCCAGACAAACGAACACACTACACCAATAAGTGTCTCTTTCTCATATAAAATGCATTTGATAGCAATCTAAAGTCCACAGCGAATGAGAACTTGTCCTACTTTAGGGCTGGTTTCTCACACACAGATTAAACCTAAGCCTAGGCTTTAAAAAGGATTTAATGGTGAATCGCTCCTGGCAATGCAGTTTAGTCCAGGTTTAGGCTTAATCCATATCCAAGACACTACCTATAAATGTATAATTAACTCAACCATCTAAAAACTGTGCTCTGCTTTATTTAAGAGAACTGCAGTGTATAAGTGTTTGGCCTCTCTCCACGGCCAGGTCAGTCTCCACTCTTCAGGGTGTAGTTCCCAAACGTTCCACGAGGGGGCATTATTGCACATCTGACCACTGGGCTACATATGGGACCATATGTCCAGTCTGCTAAAAGTCACAATAACTAGCTTTTTAGCTTATATATGTACTATTTTGTAAAATAATTGTTTTCTTGATTGTGTTGAAGTGTGAAAGGTCAACAAATTGAGTCAACTACTGAAAAAAAAACAGCTCAAGACCTTTTTAATTTTTTTTTTGCTTTCTCACTTTCCTGTTTATGTCTACTCTTCTTATATTCTAGATTTCTTTATTATTATTATTTTATTTATTCAATTTATTGGTCTTTAGGTGTAACTGGTACCTTGAGATCTTAATTTTTTTGTACCACATGTGATGCGAATGATAAGAAAGTCTCCTTGAATCCTTTTGCTGTCAGCTGGTTTCAGATAAGATGGTCAACGCTGATCTTTGAGGGTCTAGCTAGTTATTTGTAGTGCCTTTAATGTTGTACAACTGGGTGTGGGTGTGTACTCCTTTAGGTTTGATGGACTAGCTGGGTCTGTCAGCATTATCAGCTTGACCACTGCTGGCCATTTTGGTCAAGCTTATCACACAGACGACTCGTGGCGTGGCCAGATAGACTTGCTAGACCAACTAAATCATCAAACTCAAATGAAAACTGAAGGGCTGATCTGGTTGGCCAGTTTAAGTAGTTGGAGCTGGTCAGGCCACTTTTTTTTTTTTGGCAGGTAGATATAATGGAGAGTTCCTTAGCTAGCTACATATATCAGATAAGATAATCCTTTATTAGTCCCACACAGGACCCTCATAGTTCTGTAGCCATATTTAGTTCTGTATATTTTGTATATTTAGGTCTATATCTGTGGCGTGATTTCCGGAGCCTCACCACAAGCATTTCCGTGCATTATTATCGTGACATACTGTGCAAATAAATAAATAAATAAATAAATAAATAAATAATTAAATTAGTTTTTTCTAAATCCTAAAATATTATTTGTAGTTTTAAATGTAATAAAATTAGTGAAATATTATAAACTGTTTATGTATAAAAAAAAAAAGCCATATGTTTACAAACTAGGCTTTCGCCTCATGAATATTCATAAGTCAACACACTGGCTCGGTCTACGTCAGCAGCGAAGACGGTTCGCGCCTGCGCAGTGCCACTGGGCTCAGGGCTACAGCTGGGTCTTTGTTAGCTATCATAAACAGAAGAAGCTGCAGCAGTTTTTGGAGAAATTTCACGGAAAACTAATTTAACGGAAGGTTGCAGCAGATTTCTGTCGTTTTCCGGCGCAGATGAATCGCACTGAGGCGTTTAATTAGTCGAGAAAACGCGGTGTCGTAGAGCTGAGCTGACAATATCAGATGTACACAAACAAACCCAGCGCTCTCAGTTAAGGTGGAATTGAGGACACACCGCTCTCAGGACCTGCTGCTCGGGTTTGCGGCTGAAAGCTGTAGTTGTCGGGGTTGTCATTTCTGTAGACTGCTGCAAACGTTTGCCACCGACCACCAAAACATGAAGCTCCTCCAGAGCTGAAGGGAGCTCGGCTCCGTTGCTCTCCCCAGCGACCATGAGAGGCGAGCGGAGGATCTGTTGGATCAGGCCGCCAATGGCACAGGAAGGTGGGCTTCGACTTTCAGGCTGCCTCGTCGAAACCGCGGAGAAGCAGGGGACGGAGGGAGGGATCCCGTGGCCCAAAACAGTTCCCAGTTACCCCGCAAACTAATCCGAGTCGTCCACAAACAGCGGAGAGATGGAGACGGTGGGGAAGTTCGAGTTCAGCAGAAAGGACCTCATAGGACATGGGGCTTTTGCGGTGGTCTTCAAAGGCAGGCATCGTGAGGTGAGGAAATTGGGCTGGCAGTGGAGTTAAGAGGTTAATGATCAGATCTGATCAGATCTGAACACTTTCGTCTGCTCTAATGTCCGTAAATCGTGAGCTGAGCCGTGCATGTCCTCGGGGCCCTGCAGGTAACTGTGCTGGTCCACCTTAAAAGAGGCCTCAGCGACAGCAGATGGAGGCAGTGTTTATTATAGCCACATAACGCAGCCTTTTATTTGTGGTCCATATCCTAATATTTCAACGAATTGTGATTATTGATTGATTGGTTGATTTGATTCCTGAGAATTTGGTACTAAAGTACTGAAATAAGCCAATACTACCTGCTATATTTTAGGTAGCTAGCTAGGCACTGTGGGGGGATGCCTAGATATAGATAGCAGCACTAGTAGATGTATGGATCGATAGCTCGATCTAGGTAGATTGATCACTTTATTAATCCCAGATTAAATAAACACAGACAAATAACTTAAAAAAAAAAACTTAATTATATGGAGATTAAAATAATATAAAACACTAAAGTAGTAAATGTATCAGTGCTGTTCTAACTAATTAATCAATTAAATAATTTACTTTAATTTCACAATTTTTTTGTTGTTTTTGCATTGTTTGGTTCGTCTTGGACATGTCCAGACATGTCTGGGTTCATAAAATGTGAATTTGCTCTCTTGCCTTTGTCAACAGAAGCATGACTGGGAGGTTGCAGTGAAATGCATCAATAAGAAGAACTTGGCCAAGTCTCAGACTCTCTTAGGGAAGGAGATTAAAATATTAAAGGTGAGATATGACACGTCTCCTGTTGTCTGTTTAATATTAAAGTGCTTTGTTATTCAAATCAGATTGGACCCCTTTTGATGTTTGGCTTTTGTCTTTTTTGCAGGAATTGAAGCATGAAAACATCGTCGCTTTGCACGACTTCCAGGTAAGCAGAATAAGCACATAACCCAGTCAGGGCTGAGGTTGTTCGGTTAAACTGGTGGGTCCTGCTTTACAGAGGGCAGGATCTGTGGTTTAGGGTTTTCAGCCAGTTTGCCCAAACTCCGCCCCCTTGTTTATGTTTTATGCAGCTGCTTTGCATTGGCCCGTTAGGGTCACGTGTTCTGATGTGACACGTGGTTGATCTGAGACTCTCAGACCGTGTGCAGTGTGGAGGTGCAGGTTCCCACAGCATACCCAGCTGCTATTGGTGTACATTTTGTGTGTGCAGGGGTGATTGAGGGAAAGAAAGAAGACTTTATTGCATGGTTAGTATGAAGATACCCTAATTAACATATTCCTGAAAAAGCTTCACAATCCTGTTGTTGTTGTTATTATTATTATTAATAATAATAATAGTAATAATGCATAAAACATTGCGTTGAGTATGTTGTACAAGTGTAGTACACTCTCATACAGTTTGTAGCTGTGGTGCACACAACTAGGCCTCTACTACGTCCACATGCTATTAAAAAAAATTTCATTATGGATTTCCTATTGCCTATTATTTAATTATTATTTTTATTATTATTGACGGAGGTTAGGCCACATTTTTATTAGCCTTATTTATTGATTTGTTTAGGTATATAATATATAAATCTGAAGCTCACTCTGTGGGCTAGATTACACACCAGCCTTTTTGCAATGTATGCAACAACAAACTACAACACAGATCTCCCATAATCATCATAATAAATTGAGAATTGTGAATATATTGAAATGATATATAATAAAAGGGCACAAAAAAAACAAGACCAAGAAGCAGTGCAGTACAAGACATTGCAGTCTTACAGAAATGTGGTGTAGTGTTAATGATGAGTTGTACATTGTATAAGCCCCCGTATTTCTACAGTGCAGACTCTTGTGCACTTGGACCCTGCTTGTACTCTTTGTGTAGTAGTGTTTTCCTCCATACCTTAATGGCCTGAGATAATACTGAGATAATCACCTCTCTGTAGTCTTGTGTCTTTCGCATGTGTAACATCTTTATCAGTGCGAACGGCCCAATCACATTAAAGGTATGACTCTCTGGTCTAACCAGTTCTGCCGTCTGGTGTGGGTAGTATCGCCCCTCTCTATAGCTGACTGTCTGGCCTGTATTCAAATATAATTTATGTGAGAGTAACTCTGTGTAACTGACTTTCACCCCCAGGGTCAGATATACATACAGTTCAGGTCAGACGCCATGCGGGTGTATACGTGACTGCGTAAGCTGCAGTACGTGCCCTGTTTGGCTCTGAGCCACATGTGATTTAGTGTGTATTTAGGGTCCGCTTGGAAAAACACACAAAACATTTAAATTTAGCCTTGTTTGCTCATCTCTGTTTGGTTTCGAAGCTTGTCTCTGTAGCTCGTTTGGCTCCAGCAGGGCTCTGACTGAGCCTGCAGGTCCTGCAGAGTTTGTTCATTAGGCCTCGCTGTGAGTTTCAGGTGCCTGTGAGTGTGTGTTTGTGCTGCAGCAGCATTGATCTGTCCATTACATGATTGAAAATGAGAGAGATAAGTTTCCGTTTTCTCCAGCCCTATTTAGGCCATGGAATAAGTTTACCTCTCTTGAATTACATAATGGATCGAGGGGTCTGTGTTATGTATATGGGTGCGAGTAGTGGTGATTGCTTATCTCTTTAAATCGATTGTCAAAGCCAGTGTTTTTTTTATGTTCCGGGAACTTCAGATTAGACAGATCTCAAAGGACAAGGGATGGGAGTCTGTGTTAAAGGGAGTCTGTGAGATTTTGTATTTATCAGTTTCAAAAATAGCAGGGAACGTGCATACTTACAAAATGCAGGAAAATACAAAAATACAAGCTTCAGATACTCCACTTATCAAAGAAAACCATCATTAAAAAATGAACACATTGATCGTTATTGAGATGTACGTCTCAAACAGCTGTGTAGCTTTGCTTCTTTCTATAGAAGAAAACACTGATGTTGAGATAGCAAGTTAAGAAGAGAAGAATTACGTGTTTATTACTTTATTTATTTTCTAAACTGTTGTATGATTTCACGCTAACATACTACTTCTCATGTTCTATTGATTGTTTGTGTGTGTGTGTGTGTGTGTGTATATATATATATATAATGTGTATGAGAGAGAGAGAGAAAGAGAAAGAGAGAGAGAGAGAGAGAGAGAGAGAGATACTATGGTTTGCTGCAGGTTTATGAGAAAGCTGTTCCCCTGAGACTTTCCCGCTGAAAGCAGATCAATTTCAACAAACTGAAAGAGATGTATCCGCTGTCCCGCAACTTGCAGAACATTATTTTAACCAAAACAGACAAATGTATTTCCGATTCTTCCTAGTGTATGGAGTTATCACATGATTTTTCTCAGCAACGTCCTACACCATTTCATCTCGTCCTTAGCCTCCAGAAAACCACACCAAGTTGCAGGAGTGGAAGAAGTACTGAATACACACCAAAGTACTTCACTCATATAGACGTTGAAGTACACAGTGTCCAAATATTTGTGGATACCCCTTCTAATGAATGCACTCACCGATTGCTGACACAGATGTGCAGATAAACACAGACAGCTTCTCTAGTCCCTGTAGAGAACTATTGCCAATAGAATAGGACACTCTGGAGCAGATAAACACGAACCTGTTGGTAGCAGGCTTAATGGCATAAATCCACCCACCCAGCATTGAGCTGTGGAGCTGCTTAGGGGTAGGCAGTGTGGCTGTATTTTTTTTTTTTTATTTTTTTTTATTGTCATGGAAATGTAATTGGGTACTTTCCTCAAATGAAACGAGTATAAATAATTACACTGGTACTTTTCTGCAGAATCAGAAGTACTGTACTTTCCCTCTTGGGATCAATAAAGTATTTCTAATGCTGGGGAAAAAGTACCAGTGTAATTATTTGTACTCACATATTATCAGTTTCATTTGAGGAAAGTACAAATCTTTGAGTAATTGTGCTTGAGTTGACACATTTGACACCCATCCAGGTGGACCTTGTATGTTAAGACCCTCCGAGCCTCAGAGCACGGCTCCTGGACATCATTTGCAAGATCTGTCTCTGCTAACAGTGAAACCGTTCAGTTTATGCATTGCATGACCTTTTTTTTAAATAAATTTTTTAGACGTAGTTAAAGATGGCTGTTGAAGTAGGGTACTTTCCCCCCACAGCTTTAGCTGGCTGGTCTTTAATATCTGCCCTGTTTGTCTGAGATGTTCCTACATGATATTTCTGGTCTTTGTTTACTTACTTCTTTAATAGTAAACTATGAACAAAAAGGATCTGTTGTGATAAAAGTTGTTCATTGCAACTCATAGATGTTTCTCTAGAACCGAATAACCAAAGTGAATATAGAGATCGGTCAGTCGGTGTTCTCATGTCTGACTCTGTTATCTGTTATCATATGTCTTCATTAGCTTCACTGGCTTATCGTCCAGATGAGTCTCACCCATTCGGGCACCCGCTAGCCAGTATATGACGCAGGCCTGCATGTTTTCCTCAGCTGATTCACCGGGCTCAGCCCTGCTTAATCAGAGGGCAGACTGTTTATGCCTTAGCCATCGTAAAATGTGTGCTCTCAGATGTGCGATATGTGACCACTAAAGGCTGTTACTGTTGGGCCTAGCCTGGAGCTGGATGTCTGGTTCGACAATAGAAGGGAAATGACTGGCCAGCTCATTGCCCTTTATCTCCACCCTAGCAGAAAGACAAACTTTAGCTTTGCTGAGTCAGCACAACAGCTCTCTCATGGATCACCCCATTAGGCTCAGCTGATTGGCTGCCGAGAACCAGGGTGGGAGAGAGAGAGAGAGGTCAACTGTTGCTAGGTGCTATATTCTAAAGGGGACACCCTGCTTTGTTTTTATGAGCCTTGTTTGCCATGGGATTGTGGAAAAATGGACCATAAGCAAACTCTAAACCCTGAACCTTTAGCTGTGTGAGCTGTAGATTGCATTACTGCAGAACTCTTTCTGAGGAGCACCAGCTTGATGGTTATCTATGCTGGAGGTCCTGCAGTTAGTCATTATGTGAAATACATGGAAGGCACCTTCCATTTGTAATCAGTGCTCATAATATAACAATGTTGGGAGTGGGCTTTTACACATGCTAAAGGCATCAGTGCTATGTTATGATGAATACCAGCTTTATTAGAAAAATAATAATAAGGCAATTTCTGATCTACACCAGTTGTTGTTCTTCACAGTGCCCTTTTCTCCATAATTTTAGAATATTACTAAAGTTTTTCCTGCGATTTTGCAGTCCTGAATTTTCTCTGAGGTTTC
The DNA here is from genome assembly GCF_030463535.1 of Salminus brasiliensis. Classification (NCBI taxonomy): domain Eukaryota; kingdom Metazoa; phylum Chordata; class Actinopteri; order Characiformes; family Bryconidae; genus Salminus; species Salminus brasiliensis. The sequence goes on from NC_132895.1 coordinate 10,767,394, forward strand.
CCTTTGATCTAGATCATTTCTTCTGCAGCTCATTGCCCTTCTCTCATAACCATGCCAAATAAGGCCTATGTGAGAGTCACACTGCTGCCTGTTTCAGAATTGGAAATGTGGGAAAACAAACATTTTGAAAGAGATTGCTGTCTCGGGTCTGCATATTAAAACTGAGCCTTCACTCTTAGAAATAATTAAAAAGGTGCTAATAATGGGTGTTTGAGTGATGCCATCAAAGAACCACTTTTGCTTTTGCTTTTAGACCTTTCAAAGGTTCCTCACACTCACACATCCATACGACAAACATGGCTTTTTATGCAACCAAAAGAGGTTCTTCCATTTGAAGGACCTTTATTTGTAAAAGTGTGTGCCGAGGAGCGACAAGGCTGCATATGTTCAAACTCTCATTAGTGTGAGCCTCTTAGACCAAGTAGTAGCATATTTAACTTGTAATGATGAAACGGTTCCTCTGTATGTAATCATCGTCTGGAAATTTGGTTGCATGTGGCTGTAGATGAGATTAGCAGGGATATCATGATCCACAGGTTTTCTCATTTCGTTTGATGTGATACAGGGCACTGACGTCTTGATTCCATTAAAACTTTTTCTATGCAGCAAATATAAGAAATGTCCAGATCATGAAATAACAAATTTCATGAAGGCTTTGTTGTACATCAACGTTGTTCAGGTTTCAAAACCTACACTTCATTTCTCCTGTCCATACAGTCAATATACTGTCATGGTTGTACAAAAGCCTTGTGTCTCCACTCCAATTCCAATTTTACAGAAGAAGTAAAAACCTTGGCTTTCATTGGAAGTCAGTATTTGAAAAAAATAAAAGTAATTTCAGAGTGTTTCAATATGTCCATTCATCATGAAATTTTGACCAAACAAAAACAAGTTCCAGGTTCACATTATGTCAAAAAAAGTGAAAAATCGCAGGTTGTGCACAGTCCTGTGTCATTCAAATGAAATGAAGCATGTTAAACCTTTATGCTGTTTTATACAAATGGAAATTCACACTGTGTTCATTTACCATGGCGGGTTTTATCTGCCCGATATCATTTATTTATTACACTTACAGTTATTTACCATCATGGAGTGCTTTATTAATATCATTACATTTATTACAGTAGTGACTTCCAGTGAAAATCTCTAGTTCTTTAATATCACACGAATACAAGATTGCACTGTCAGTTTTTTTTCAATATCATGCAGCCCTTACTCAGGGTTTTTGCATGACGGTGATAGTCTGTGAACTATGCTGCAAAACTGCATGCTTTTTATTTGTTTTTGTAATGTAAAAAAAAAAAACCCTGTGTATTGTGTGTATCACTTTGTATCAGTTTATTCTCACCCATTCATGCTGAAGTAATAAGGGGTGCTACAGCCTGGATAGGTTTTTAAATGAGCCATAGTACCGAGCAGAGGTTATTTACATCTATCCTTCTCAGGGGTGCAGAAAGTTTGTTTAATTCTTAGGTATTAAAGGAGAGTAAAATTATTCTGATCTGTAAACCCATGCATTCTAACAACATTCTAAGAGCACCTAGGAGAGAAAAGGGGGTACATAGAAGACTTTAGAAAATAGACCCTTTAAAAAAAACATATTCAGTATTAAAATCACAGTATTTGAGCCTTTAAAAGGACTGTTGTACCTGAACTAACACTTAGGCTGCAAGCTAACCTTCTAGTCGAGATACAGTACAATACGTTACAGTGCAGTGATGGATCTTTTCATGTGCCTCTACTAATTTAACCACTGCTTTTCACAGTGCAAAGATGGACATAGACCATTTTAGACCATGTTTGTGTTCCTCAAAGCCGTATTGCTTTTGTGTCTTTTCAGGAAACTGCAAGCTCAGTGTATTTGGTGATGGAGGTAAGCTAAGCCTGTCTTTCTTCATTGTTTTGGTTTGTTGACCTGCCCTTAACCTAACCTGGGAATGACTGCAATTAGCTCAGTGTTCAGGTCAGAGGAATCGGCTAACGTCTGTGACTGCATTTAAAAATTATAATATACATGATAATGTACCTTTGACCTTTTTGGACTGTGTTTGGGAGGTGGTTAACTACACCGTATCATCCAAATGTTTGTGGACACCACTTTTAATGAATGCATTCAGCTACTTTAAGTTGCACCCATTGCATACACAGATATGCAAATGTACACACACACACACACACACACACACACACACACACACAGCTTGTCGAAGTACTTGTAGAAAGGTACAGTACCAAGTACCCTCCAAGGACACTCTGGAGCAGATAAACGCAAAAGCAGGATAAACCATGTTTAATACCCTTGAGTTCAGAAGAAACAGTGAATGAGCAGGTGTCCAAATACTTTTGTCCACATAGTGTACCTCATCCTGATGTTCTTAGGGTCATCACAGGATGCTGCCTGGTCAGTTGCCTTTTAGGAAAGGGTGTGTGATGGGTAGGAAAGTGGTGGGTGCTACACAAAAGAAATGGAAAGCAGGGGAGGCCTGGTTCAATATGCATTTCAATGCCTGAGTCACAGCTGTTGATTCTTGATTCAGGCCTCAGTTCTTAAACTAATGGGATTGTTTATTGCATGGTGGTGGTGGGGGGTGGGGGGGCATTGTTGGGTCTTCATTCAGCTGTTCACCCACTGAGATAATGCTTTCTTTTCACATTTCTTTGTAACTTTCCAACAGTACTGTAATGGAGGAGACCTTGCCGACTACCTGCACTGTAAGTGTTTCCGTTAAACACAGGAAGTGTGATTTCCGTCTTCACTGTTTGATGTTTGAAAAGATGAGTGGGAAATGTCTTAAACATCTTCTTAAAGATCTTCTCATAGTTAAGTTGACTCGATCTTCTCATAGCATCATGAAACACAGCCAGAACAAGAAGTCAGATAAGTAGTTTGAACTTTGGACAGGATGTGGGGATTCTGAGTGCTCATTTTATCCAAAGCCCTTTTGAGGACGTGTCTGGAAATGTCACTGAAGTAATTCTGCATGCTTGAAGATGAAAGGCATGATAGAACGGTTTGTTTTAGATGCAGCAGAACAGGCCCAGAGTTGGGCTCAGGAAGTGAAGCAGGGAGGGGTTTGTGTTTTGCTTAGAGCTGCAGACTGGAGGAAGTTTACCGTTGAGGCCGAGGCACGGCAGCTTTCTTTCAGAGGAAGCACACAGAGGCATGCTGTCTGGCGTTCCACCAGCAGTTAAGGAGCAAAATGGCATTTGTTTTCTTTTTAGAGAAGATCTCTTTTAGTGTAGATCTTTTTTTAGAAGAAGTGAGAGCAAGGCCGAGTCTGTTAGCATGTCATGACTGTCAGTAGAATAGCGACTTTACAAGAGAAGGAACAAAAACTTTACTGTTAATGGACGTCAAAGTCATTTTGGAGCATTTCTGTTGGTCCATTCAACATAAAGTTTTGAAACAATATTTACATTACATTTACATTTATGGCATTTAGCAGACGCTCTTATCCAGAGCGACTTACAAAGTGCTTTGCTATTTACCCAAGAAAGAAACCTTAGCTAGTTAGAATAGACCAATAATTCAAAGATACCTCTAAGCTTAGACATTACTAAACACAAGACAATAAGGTGACCATAGTACTCTATTCGTCCAAGTACTTTTGGAAGAGGTGGGTCTTCAGTTTGCGTTTGAAGACAGCAAATGACTCAGCCGTTCGGACACCCAGGGGAAGCTCGTTCCACCACTTTGGTGCCAGGACAGAAAAAAGCCTGGACGCTTGTCCTCTGTGGATTTTGAGGGATGGCGGGTCGAGCCGAGCCATACTTGAAGCTCGAAAGGCTCTTGGTGCATTGACCATTGCCATCAAGTACGGAGGGGCTGGTCCAGTCTTGGCTTTGTAGGCCAGCGTCAGGGTTTTGAATCTGGCAGTTGTTCTTTACATCATGGGCCCTATTTTACAGTCTGCGCAAGGCGATTTGCAATTCTTATTGCTGTCTTACACCCCGTCAACAGTCTATTTTCACGTCTTCTGCCTGCACCAATTAAATAGCAACGATGCTTGCGAATGTGTTAATGCTGATGGGCGTGGTGGTTTGAAATGAGGTGTGTTCAGGTAAATTTCTGGCGTATTCCTATCTTTGCAACGGAAAACACAGGAGCACCACTGACTGAAAACAACCTAGGCAGATGTCAACAGTCAGGGGTTTATTGTCAACACGTTTACAACGCGTGTACACCCTCGCTTTGCGCCATTGAAATACCAATCCGCCAAAGTCAGACCACGCCAGGCTCTTAAAGGGAATGGCGAGTGACACGCTGATTGGTTTATTGCATGTTACACCCAAAACACACCCATGAATAATCAAAAGACTTAGTGCATGCCTTTTGCACGCTTCGAGCGTACTTTTCCTATCGTTACGATAGCAAAGACATACAGACACAGCCTAAATTAAGCTGCATGCTTAATTTGCTTAATTGAATTTGCAGTTGACAGCCTGCCTAAGATCGCTAAAATAGGGCCTTTAGTCACAAAATGAGAAACCGCAGAAGTGAAGAGCTGAAGGAGAAGGTTTTGGCATGGCTTTGACTGTGTATTTTTGTGGTCAAATGTAGAGCAGAAGTCTGGCTATAGTAAATCTTAAATAAACTGAATGAAAGAATGAAGATGGTTAAAGTTGTAAACAATGAAGCCTGAGTTTGACAGTAATAGTTTGATGTCTCCTGCTGTCCTCCCCCTATAGCTAAAGGCACTCTGAGTGAGGACACCATCCGTGTGTTCCTGCAGCAGATAGCAGGTGCTATGAGAGTACTGCAGGCCAAAGGCATCATCCACAGAGACCTGAAACCCCAGAACATCCTGCTGTCACACCCAGCCGGCCGCAAGTCTCATTCCACCAACACCTGCATCAAGATAGGTAGGGCGTGTAATTATATTAAGGAATTTATTGGAACCTTTTCTGTTTCTTTTTTTACTATTGTGCTTTGTAGCATTAAAGCATGGACTGCCAAAATGTAGAGGTGCGTAGAATACTCTGATAAGATCTACCCCAGGTGGTGTGCTGTACCTGAATCCATTTTCACTACATACTCAACATGAAGGTGGAATTTCTCTGGAATTCTATTAATGTTATACTTTATAGACTATGCTGGCTACTATTAAGGATGCACCAAGTATATTTTTAGGGATATTTTTTATTAGGGAAGTGTTGTAGTTTGGAATATTGTACAAATCACAAAATTTGTCCAGTGCTGATTGTTTATCTTTAAGCAAGTATATAATACGACGATAACGTGATTCTGAATTCGTTGTGTATCCTCAGCTAGTAATATCATGACACTATGAGATAACCTCCTGTTATTTTCCCTTTATGTGCATGGAACTGACAGATCCACCTCTCAGTTGGACTGTGTCTATAGTGGGGTTGCAATATTCTAGGAATTTTCAAAGTTGGGAAATTTACCAAGGGAATTGATGGGAATAAAATTGGAATATTTGAAGACAAAGGTGAAAAACTTACATATTGTTGGTAAACAATATACTGATGTATAATCCTGTCTAAAATAATTAGATATGATACCAAAACAGTTGAATAGCAAAGCTGCTGCTCAGTCCCACCCACATGGCACATTATACACTGAAAGGCTATTGAGATGTCCAGATGATTTCTAGAAACTGTCTGTGCATTTGCACATCTGTGTCAGCAATGGGTGCAGCTTAAAGTAGCTCAATGCATTCGTTAGAAGAGGTGTCCGCAAACATGTAATAGTGTAGGTATTAGAGATGTACGATAATATTGGAATCAAATCAGTACTGGCAGATTTATTTTTGAGCCTACATCAGTGGAAATGCACTGGGTAAAATATTGATCTGGTCATTCCTGTTCATGGTGCCATTTTTATTCATATTTAATTGTAGGGTTTTATTAGATTTTTTGTTTGTTTAATTAGTTTTATATAATAACACCCTTTTCAATGTCCTGCTACTGTAAGGACGTAGTACTGTCCTGTCCTGCAAGTTGTGTTTTCTCAAGTACATCATCTGATTGCATCTGCTGACCTTATGTTTTTTCATCCAGTGAATAAAAGCCACTGTAACACACAGGCGAGCTCTGCCTACCATACTAGTTAATATAGACCAGGAATGGTCCGAACTGGGTTCCTTGCAGGCCACAGCTGTATGCTCTCTCATGAAGCCAGCTTTTGTTTATAAGCTGATCTATTGATTCAGATCTTGTGTTAAATGACCCAGAACACAGCTCTGCAGTGCTGTGGTCCTTGAGGACTGGGGTCGGACAAGTGTGCTGTCGGTCAATAGGGAATACTTGACTACTGCAGATGTCCTTCTGAAATGTAAGGTTCACTCTGAAGTGACCGAGATGATGTTTCTCTCTCCTCAGCTGACTTTGGGTTTGCACGGCACCTCCAGAACAACATGATGGCTGCCACCCTCTGTGGCTCCCCTATGTACATGGCAAGTATCTCCTGTGCCCTTTTTGTTGATTGTTCTAGATATCAGATGTTTCTGACATGTCCGTAATAACACTGAAATGTCCTGATGTTAGGCCCCAGAGGTCATTATGTCACAGAACTATGATGCCAAGGCTGACCTGTGGAGTATAGGAACCATTGTGTTTCAGTGCCTGACTGGGAAAGCACCATTTCAGGTGAGAAGTTTTTAGGTCTTATGCTGGAGGTCTAACAAATTGATTACAGGTGATTACAGATGGCCACTTCAGTGGAACAGGACATGAATCTTTGAGGTTTGAACTGATGAGGCATGAGCAAAATAATGCTTTATTTATAAACTATGATTTTATTTTACTCTGCATTGCTTTATTCAAAGCATTTCAGATCAATAATACCAGGTAAAGTTCTCGTTGTGAGCCATGTGTGTATGAACTGTGATTATATGTCTGCCGTCCATGACTCTGTTATGTGTTTGTGTTTTAGGCAAGCAGTCCTCAGGACCTCCGCTTGTTTTATGAGAAAAACAAAAATCTCAGCCCAAAGTAAGTGTACCCTGCTGTCTGTACTGAACAATCCTTAAGGTTTCTCTCTCTCTGCCCTGCTGAAGCCAAGTCTCTGTGTGTTTGTGTGAGCAGTATTCCCAGAGAAACCTCCAGCCACCTCAGGCACCTGCTGCTGGGCCTGCTTCAACGGAACCACAAGGACCGGATGGACTTTGGTTAGTGCCACTGTTTTCAGCTTCACTCTTGGCACTGCTTTTTAGCTCAGACAGCTTAAACGGTTGTTGAAGTGCCTTTTTTGGTGAAAAGTCAGATTTACTCACTTTAGTCACTCAGGTAAGGCAGCTTTCATGCCTAAAGGTTTCTTCTTTAGGTTTGTGCTGCACCTGCATGTACAAATGGAGCTTCAGGCAAACGGCATTTATAAATCATCACACACTTGTGTCAAAGCATTCCAAGTTAAGTTATCTGGGACTAAGTTCTGGGACTGGATGAAATACATTCACTACTAGCTATTCTGCAATTCTTTTATAAATGTAGGGTGCGGTATAGGCTTTTAATGACTTAAACTTTGTAGATCTAATGTAGTCCACTGGTAGTGTTGCATGGCCCGGGTAAGCCTGCTTTTCTTATTTAGCCATCTAAGCAATGGCTTTCTTACTGCCACTCCACCTGTCAATCCTGCTGCTCCAAGGGCCCTATTTTGGCCGTCTTTGGGCGAGCTGTCAACCGCACACCACGCAGCTTGATTTAGGACGTGTCAGTGTGTCTTTGCTATCGCCTTGTGCGGCAATGAAATGCACAAAAGACATGTACCAAGTGTCTTAATTAATCATGGGTGTGAATCAGCCAATCAGTGTGTCACTTGCCATTCCCTTTAAGTGCCTGGTGCAATCTGACTTTGGTGGATTGCTATTTCAATGGTGCAAAGCGGATGTGTACGCTCGTTTGACACACACCTGTGTTGACAATTCACTTCCAAAATAGCAATGAACGCTTGACTGTTGACGTCTGCCTAGGTTGTTTTCAGTCAGTGGTGCTCCTGTGTTTTCCGTTGCCAAGCTAGCAATCCGCCAGAAATGTACCTGAACACACCTCATTTCGAAACCACCACGCCCATCGCCGTAGATATATTTGCAAGCCCTGTTGCTATTTAAACGGCGCAGGCAGAGGGCGTGCAGATAGACTGTTAATGGAGTGTAAGATAGCAAGGCGCATTGTGAGTGTAAGATAGGGCCCCAAGTCTTCTCTTCACAGCTGAGTCTTGATCCAGTGTTACGCTGAGCTACAAGTTGTTGTCACGTGAGCTGTCTATCACACAAGCTGTTGACTCTCAGAAACTGGTCTTATGATGCTGTTGTATATTTCAGTCAATCAGACCTCTTCCTATAGCAAAGCTGATCAGTTTTCTCTGGTTTACTGTATTCTTATGACAGTGTAGGAAACTGTATACACTCGGCACACTCTGGCTTTATCTGTAATTAGAATGCTCAATCTGCTCTGTCTGTGTTTCTTTAAGGGTCTTTTTTTCTAGTCATTATGAGAGCAGTCGGAGTGTGCAGTGTTGTGTAACTGTTGTGGTAGAGAGTGCAGTAACAGTCTGTTCCAGCACTGCTTTTAGTCAAAGGGTTTGTAAATTATAAATTATTGGCATCAGTTGTCAAAGCGCAATTTACTTCCATTGCTACGACACAGCTGTTATCAATGACCTGTTCCTTGTAATGACCCCCTTTATTCTTCTGAAGACGTTATCATTTTGTTCCTCAAAAGCGCAGAAGCTACGGCTTACCTTTGTACCTTTTGAGGTTATTCACTCGACCTGAAGTTCCCAAAAGTCAATAAAAGCTGGAAGAAGGGTGTTCTCAAACTTTTGAATAGTAGTGTATGCACGCCAGCAAGCGAAACCTCTTGGCTGCTTCGCTACATTTGGGCTAAGGAGAAATGTTGCAAATGAGATTTTTCACCAAATTAGTCTTTAATCAGGGTGTATTCCAAAGCTAGGCGGAATCCGTGGCAAATGTGTGTGGCTTTCTGGTCATTATTATAACAGTCTAAACACTCTCTCTCTCTCTCTCTCTCTCTCTCTCTCTCTCTCTCTTTCAAAGACCACTTCAATCCATGCTTTTCTCATGTCAGATGTGGTGTGATTAGCACATGATGATGTGTAACCTTAAACTTGTTCTTTTTTTTAAATATTAGACGAGTTCTTCAAACACCCTTTCCTTGAGGCGAGCTCCACCATGAAGAAGTGTGAGTTTCGTCTCAGTCCTCAGTTTTGTTCTTTGCCATTTCTGTGTTCTTTATTTCTTTTGCTGTTTTGCTGTGATTGTGATTGACTAGACAGTTTGTATTTCACCTGCCAAACAAGATTCTAATGGTGGATTTTGTGTGTGTGTGTGTGTGTGTGTGTGTGTGTGTGTGTGTGTGTGTGTGTGTGTGTGTGTGTGTGTGTTTGCATGTTTACAGCGGCACCGGTGACCCTGACATGTTTTCCCAGTTCGGCTTCTGCAAGCTCATGTAGCAGCTCCTCCACCTCACACCTTGCTTCACCACCTGTAAGTGTGTGTGTGTGTGTGTGTTCAGAACAGCTCATTTGCGCTGCTGACTAGCCCTTTCTCTTTATGCTGCCTGATACACTTCTGACCCTATGTGTGATTTATTAGCATTGTTAGCACAGCAAACAGTTCAGGCTGCAGCCTCAGTGTATAGATTTTAGGTTAATACTCAACAGCAGACCCCTCCTGACTGAGGTAGACCCAAGTAGACATACACCCTGGTGATCTGGAACCCGAATCAACAGCAGGTGTAAAAATGCCACAATTAAACATTTGAAGTTGAAGAGTTTAAATGTGTAGTTTATAGTGAGTTCCAGTTATAGATTGGACCCTTTTGTGTTGAATTTATCCCTTTTATAGCTAGATTAGTTTAACCTGTGGGAGTTCTGTGCTGTGCAGTACTGGGCAAAAGTGTTGGCCTTTAAGGAAAGGTGTCTATATTAGAGCTGTTTATCTGGGCTTTTCCAAAACACTGAATAAATCATAGCTGTTCAAACATGCATCTCCATTTTTTTTTATTTTTGCCATTTTTGGCAGTTGTTCCTTACATTGTACCAAAACTTATTGATGAACAGACCAATAGAAATTCTCCAAAATGACTCTAGAATAATTCTTTTGAAAGTTAAGAGAGAGTTTTTGTCCTTTGTACTTGAAGGCCAGTGTTGCCAGTTCCCACCCGACACCTGATTTATCTAATTCTTCATTAAAGTAAATCGACAGACAGACAGACAGACTGACCATTGGCGTTGGACACAGATGGAATTTGGCCTTTAACCCATCTGTACAGTAAACGCATATATACACATCAGTGAGCAAACGGAGAACCGCAAGGGTGAAGGGCTTGCTCAAGGGCACAACAGTGGCAGTTTGCCGAGCCCGGGTATCAAACCCACAACCTCGTCGTCCATAGCCTGTTCCTCTAACCGCTGAGCCACTACTGTCATGTCTGTAGTTCACAGAGAAGGGCAGCTTTACTGAAAAACAACATATTCTTATTACTGACTACTGTGATTATGTTCATTTGTGTTTATTCTAATGTTATATAGTGTTTTCATATGTGGAGTCATTGAAATTGGCTGAACCCAGAGCTAAGCAATGGCAGTTCTGTTCAAATTAACCTTCTGGTAATTTAACAGTAATCATAATAATAATAATAAAAAAGCACTGCCCCATGCTGTGGTGTCAATGGTGTTAATTACTGAATGTGGAGCTGGTTGGCCAGGCAAGTCCCCTAGGAATTACATTACAGACCTTCTGGCAAAACTAATCCAGCTCAGATAGTTCCTTTATTAATATTGTAGTCATCTTGTATTGATCTAACATAGATTGCACATTAAATCTGAGGTATGCACCTCATATCACTCACAGCTATATGTATCTCTCCCTCTCTCTCTCTCTCTCAATCCACAGCAGTCCCTTGGTGAGATCCAGCAGATTCGAGCAAAAGCTTTAGCCTCCCCTACCCAGGATTCCCCAGGCTATCTGCTGAAAGACTCAGGAGGCGGTGGCGGCGGCAGCAGCAGTAAAAATTCCTCCTGTGACACGGACGATTTTGTCATGGTTCCAGCTCATTTCCCCAGTAAGCCTAACTCTCTGCTCATCTCCATTCTAGACCATATGGACAAGATTGGTCTACCATCACACTCAGTCACAGGATGGCAAGTGACAGCCTATTAGTGTAGGATCCAGACCATTTGTCATTCACTCACATCTCACTCTTCCACACCCCCTCTCTCTGTCTTCTCTCGCTAGGTGAGCTCACATGCGAAATGCCCTCAGGGAAGGTGCTTCAGGACAGTTTGATGTATAGCGGGTGAGAAGCCTACCTTCTTTTATCTCTTCACTGGAGCTTGAAGGAGGGCTTTATTGTTAAAGGACTCTTGTTTTGTAGCGTATACAAAATCTCTTCACAGTCTCATCTTTCACCAAGGTGCTCTTTCGCACACTGTCGCCAGAGTAAGTGAAATTTCATTTTCCCTCTCTGCGGCAGGAGTTCTCTCCTGGCGTCTGGAAGTCAGGGCAGTCAGGCCAAAACCCCGCCACGCTCACCCTCCTACAGCAGCTCTCCAAGCCCAGCAGGGTAAGACAGCATTTTACAGTCACGTCCATGCTCTTGTCAGATTCTCTCAGAGGATCAATGTCAAATCAAGGCACAATGAATCCTCACACTTTCTATTCAGACCGTAACGTCCCACTCAGTATTGAACATTGCCTGCATTATAATGTCCACATTGGCAGTAGATTGTGGGCAGAAATGGCTATTCACAGTATCAATGCATTTTTGTTGGAATAAGACACAGGACACTTTCTCAAAATGCATCAGGGAGTTAAATGCAAATCTAACGATCAGAGCTGTAAAAAAGGTTGCACTCTATTTGGTTTTGATTTCCCTATCAATAAAAAGAAATGGGAATAAGCTTTCAAGAAGCTCTCTTGGAAAAGATTTCTTTATTTTGAAGTTTGTAGTGTGTTCATTCTTTGCACAGTATTTCAACTACAGCAAATATGGATTATAAGAAGGTTAATAGGTATTAGTGTATTATCCTCTTAGCATTACAGAAGTCAGTCTAGTTCTCTTTAGGAAAGCTGGCAGTCTAAGCAGGGGTGTCCAAACATCCAAACAAGGTTAAGAGGGATGAAGTAATATACAAAAAAAAAAAAAAAAAAAAATGAATATACACGGTTTAAAAAATAAAATAAATAGCTAAATATAGTATACAAATGTTTGTTCCATCATTTTGTATTAATAACAACATAATACATTTTGAAGAATATAAGGTTAAAATATTTCTCTTTACCTTCAGGTCTATCTTAATAGTGGCCTGTATAAAGGACAATTTATGCGTCTGTGTCAAATCTATGCTGTAGCCTGATGCCTGCCTCTCCAGAAATGTAACTATAGGCTACAGTGACGCAGAGCGCAGCTACTGTGATTGGTCCGCTTCATAGCATCGTATTCCGCCTACCCCATCGGCCTTTAATTCAGCTGATCGAACATGGATCATGGATTGTGCGCACACCCATGGGAGATAAATGGTTGCAGAGAGCTGACGCCTCTCTCGCTTTCATTGCAGACTTTTTAGTAAAAGTAAACCGCTCTTTTGCTCCAACTCCAATATAATCCGCTCAGTTTTAGTGTCTGGCATTTGTAATACGCCAAAAGAGTCAACGTCATCAACCGTCCTCGCCAGACTCAAAAACGCATCTACGCGCAAATGTAAACACTCACAACGGCGTAGGCCTCTCGCCCAGTCTGCACCGTAGACTCTGTGTTGACTCGATGCTGAAGCTTAAATCAGCCTTAAGAGTCCTTATTACCAAGAGACTTAGACAAGACTGCGGCCATTCATTGGTAGTCTTGGGACCAAAACCTGACTTTAGTGCTACAGCCCTTGCAGAGAGCTTACATATCTAATGGTTCTTAAATACAAATGTGTAACAAAGAAAATATAAAATTACATTAAGAAATGGTACTTTCCTTTACATAGTTGAGTAACACCATTCATTCAGAAAATCCAGCAAAATCACCAACTAAAACAGGGCTGTAAAACAAGCCAATACCAAAACTGTAACAGTCCTGACATGAACCCAGCCCACTGGCGAACGCTCTAGTCAAGGCAGGTGAAACAGTATAACACAGCGACAACTTCAGGAGAATATGGTGTTGTTGATTATGGAAATATGGATTGCTACAAGAACCGAACTTTGTAGCAATCCATATTTCCATAATCAAAAACAGCATATTCTCCTGAAGTCGTCTGTGTGTTATACTGTTTCACCTGCCTTGACTAGTAAAACACAGTATAACAAAAACCCAGCAACGCAAAAACAATTTTACAAATTCAGATGAATTCTATGGATGCTGGCAAGAAAAAGCCATGATGTTGAATATGGAAATATGGATTGCTACTAGAACCAGACTTTGTGACCATGGCTTTTTCTTGTGCCAGCGTCCATAATGAATAAATGAATTAATGAATTTGTAAAGTCCTCAATAAAAGGAAAAATCAGAGCACTATCAGCATTTAGAGACAAAATAACAGAGATGTAAATAGACCAGTAAAACAGCATCTGAGCTTTTTTCACCCCAAGCAAAGTCCCATGCTTATTAAATGAATAGTAATGTATAGTATTATTCCTCTCTGACATTCCGTATGTGACAATGCACTGCAGTACTGAAGTGTACACACAGGGTGCGTCCCAATTCCATAGTTATGGCTAATCCCAACTAGTTTTTGAGTGTGAAGTATGTAGTATAGATAAAAGTGTCAAAGTTGAGCATACTCCGATCCAAGATACATACTCAGAACTGGTCGGTTTTCGAGTGTGATAAGGATGGACGCTGTTATCCCACAATAAGGAAGGAAAGGGAGGAGCTACTCACGTCTAAAACAATTATATGAAACCGTGGCGGATATTGAAGCAAGTGCAGTGGCGGCTGGTGAACTTGCAACATTTCATCACTTCCTGTTCGAGTAAAACGGATTAGTACGTTAACATTGTGTGTATTGACCTCCCAAACCCACACTGTTAGAAGTAGTACACAATCTATACATTATAGCATTTAGGGTGTAGTACGCAATTGAGACGCAGCCACAGAGCCTCACATCAGTGTTGCAGAATAGGACTTTGCTTCTGGCAGGATGCAAGCGTGCGCATGGCTGTCAGTGCTCTCTGTTTGTTCAGTGTTATTCTGTGCTGCTGCCTGGGAATAGAAGGTGTGTCTTGGGTTTGTTGTTGAGTGTTTCGGTTTTGCAGCACTCTTTGAAGATCGTGTTTCGGAGTGTCTGTAGTATTGTTTCATAGCCGCAAGTGATTAGCATCTGTGTGGCATCAGCTGTATGATCTGTTTAGAATATCCTCAGTGGTGCAGTTGTAGAAGTGCGCATGCATTTTTTAGGCATGCTTCTGGTGCTTATATAGCACAGAGAGGAGCTGCACCACTGCAGTGCCTTTTTCTGAGTTCTGGTTTGGGACGTTCGCAGCATCCTGGTGACCAAACCGCTCTGAGAAATATGGAACAGGTAGAGATTTCTGCAGCTATTCCTTCAGTACTGATCAGAGTGTGACTGCCTTTGTTTCTGCTGAAGTCAGCAGTGAGTCCTTTTCGTTTATGTTGACATGCAAAACTAAGTGCAAACTCAGCACCGGCCAGCAGATTATGTAGGCAGGCAGGTTCTTGTAATAACTGTAGAAAACTCCATCAGCAAAGAAAAGATCCATAGTCCTGAGACAGGGTAACGAGGAAACCATCGGAGAGCTACCAGAATTAAGTGTCCTCCTGGAAGAGTGCGAGTGATTTCCGGGGCAGAGGAAATAGGTTTGTGAGTGAATTAAGTGTAGTATAAATTGTGACCCAAAGGAAATAAGTGTAAGTGTTAGTGGTAGAGTTAGACAGATATGTTTGGCTGACTGTCACATCCGTCTGTAAGGCCCAGATTACTACATTAAATTACAAAGCAATGCACAGCTATATTTCTACCCAATTTACATTCTTCTTTTTCGTCTTATTTTTCTGCTGGGTTTTGGTTGCGTAATTTGCCGTTACCAAGATATTTCAAGATACTCCAGATTGTTCGGTCTGATTGTGTGATGCCGGACAAGTAGCAACAGATTTCTGTGGGGTTTTTGTCTCATTGGCACTACATAATACACTACATACAAAAGTCTGTGCATTACAGATATACTGCTTTCACACAACCAACCATATGGGATAGCACAGCAACCACTTGGTAGCACCTGAGCAACCACCTGAGCCCCCTGGAATGTCATAACAACAGCCTATTGCCAACCAAGCAACACCCTAACAACTACTTTCTTAACAGAATAACAACCACCTAACATGCACCTTAAAACGCCATATCAGCCTCCTAGCAGCCACTAAACACTAAATGGAAACCTTCTAGCAACACCAAAGCAACCACCTGGGATACCAACATAATAGGAATTCCACAGCAAGCATCTGGGATAACATAGCTGCCACTCAGCAACACCATAGTAACCACCTGGAAAACCATACAACTAAACAAGGGAAAGCAACAGTCTATCACCATTGCAACTCGATAGAAACAGTCTAGCAACATATTTCCCACCTAGCAACATCATACCAATGCCTTAGCAACACCATAGCAACCACTTAGCCAAAATAGTTTCACCCTAGCTGCATAGCAACAGCCCAGAAACTGGAAGTGGGAATCAGTTAAACTCTTTTTTAGCTCCCTAAGATCAGCATTGGCCACAGAAGTGTTATTCTGCTAGGCCTCTGAACTGAACACGTGTATGTGTAGGTTTCAGCTCAGTAGAACTAAGCATTACCACTTTATGAGCAACTATAACATTGGTTTCCAGTCATCTTAAAAGACACCATCCTCCCCATTAGTGTGCTTATAGAGCTCACAGCATCGGTGAAGGCTAATAAAGCCAAAGTTCTATCCTCTGTTAGTTTCTCATTACTAAAATCTCCTAAAAGTTTTATTAGAAGTCATTTCTAGGGCAGTTTAATTAAAAAGGCTTTGATAAAAGTGTAATATATGCTTTAATATATGCTCCATCATTGTGATCTTTACCGTTTCCTCTCCCTTTGTCCTTGTCCTTTTGTCTCTCATTTCCCCTTTCTTTCCCTCCATCTCAGCAGGCCCATTGAATACTCTGTGAGTAACTATGGCAACTATGGTCAGTCTGTACCCATTCCAGTGCCCACTCAGATTCACAACTACCAGCGAATGGAGCAGAACCTGCACTCACCCAGCCAGGACAGCTCCCCACGGTCAGTACACACACACACATTCAGGCTGATTTTTGCACACTGCACACACTAGCCTGACTGGACCTCTTCATCTGCAGATTTACCTACTAGGGGTCACGGAGTGTCTCATGCCTGTCTCACACAGCTTGAAACTACTTACACTACCAACATCCATCACAATGTTGGAATAATCTGCTGTGTTGATGGCTATTTTATTTAGTAATGATTTAAACAGTGCTTTCCTTATACAGTACAAACCTACAGAGGCTAGACATTCAGTAAGATCATGTGATTAGGGCAGGGCTTTGATCCTAGATTAAATGAATTCAGCCCTGGATACTATTTTAATTATTCAATATTTGTTTGTTTTTTTTCGGGGGGGGGCGTAATTCATTAATTTATTGTTAATAAATGACATTTAATAACACATGGCACTGAAGTGATTATATTCTGTACGTTTTAATGGGAAAAAACTTCGACCTGGGATACCATAGAAACCACGTAGCAACCGAGCAATACACTAAACAACTCATTAGCGACCACCAAGCAAAACCATGTAGTACCATATCAGCTACCTAGCAGTCACTTATCAGCATTATATCCACCATCCAGCATAACCATAGCAACCATGTAGCGACAACTTAGAAACCACTTAGCAACACTTTAGCAACCAACTAGTCACTCAGCCACCTTGCAATACCATATCAGCTACCTAGCAATCCCTAAGCAGCATCATGTCAACCTTCTGGCAAGACCATAGCAACCACTAGTGTCCACTAAAGAACTTACTTAGCACAGCAGCCACAAAGCAGTGTCATATGAACCACCTAGCAACATCACATCAACCATCTCTGTGTATGTTTGTGTTTGTGGTGTAGGTGTGGCCCAATGCGGCGGTGCAGCAGTGGCAGTCCTCTGAGCTGTGGCAGGATGGGCCCATCTCCCCCGCACCCTGGAGCCCTCCCTTCTCGCAGGCTGTCTATGGGAGGCTCCAAACCTTTCCAGCTCTCCCCGCAAGGTGAGTACTAGGTGGCGCTCTGTCTGAAGTATTTAGAGCAAAAAGATGAAAGATTGGTATGAATGAAACCTTCTGTGTTATTATTTGTTATTTGTTATGAGACGGTCTCTTGTTGGAGATATTTGAATACTGTTATAATCACAGCACGATATTTGGTGGATTTAGGAAGTGGAAGCATGTCAACTGCGTGTTTCTTAAACAACCATTTCCTCTGCTCTTTGTCTCAAAAGTGGGCACCATCCCTGAGCTGCCAGGCCAGGCTGCCCCCCTGGGCACAGAGACGGGCCACAGGGGCTCTTGGGGCGGAGGTGAGAGCATCCTCCCTCCATGTCCTCCCTGCAGGCACACATTTTTGTTTTTTCTTAACACAAACATGAAGCGACTGCACTCATAGTGTTCTGAACTATGCGGTAGCTTAATGGTTTCAGACCGTATGAATGAGGTAACCGAGTTACTTTAAATGCAGTCCCTGAGGACTCCCAGCTGTTCCACATAATTATGTAATCAAGTCCCACTCAAGAGCTGAAGGCTGGGTTCAGGTGTGCTGTCAGTGAAACACAGTAAATATGAGGAATGGTAAGTGTTCCTGTGGGACTGGAGTGACAAGGTGTGCTGATAGGAGTTCATGAGTAGCTTGTTTTATATCAGCAATTTTCCATGATGACCCTAGAGACGCGTTGTCACCAGCGCTGGGAAAATATGGGATACACATAATATCTACCATGCATTTTGAGATATAATCGAATATGTTCTGTAGTTATCACTCATTCGAAGTTTGTGAATGAACTGAACTAAATGGATAATCAAAGCAATAGACCCACATTTTAAAACCATTAATATAGTAAAACGGTTGGTTAAAAAATAAGAAATCCTTTATTGCACTTTCATTGTTGAGTGTATGCATAATTCGTTTTAGGCAAAAGGACAGTGCTATGATTTTTTTGTCATGCTTTTCTGAGGACAATGTCTGCACAAGACCACTTACAGAGAACCTGTAAGCAACCAGTAGCACTAGATGGATATCAGTCAATTATCCAATTAAAATATTTTCATAAGTGCTGCCATTAAAGAACCATTTTTGTAAAAGAGATGAATGTCTGAACCTTTTAAAGGTTTAAAGAAGTCCACATGAAGATTCTCTACCGATCTTCCTACACAAAAAGTGGTTCCTTATGGGACCTAAATTGTTCTTCTGTGCAAAGAACCTTCTGCAGCACCTTTATTTGTATGAGTGTTCACTCTTAATATTAAGAACCGCTTTTTGTAAAAGATCTGTGAGTATGACGAGCCTTTACATTAGTAAAGAATCTTTACACTGACCTCTTAAAGGGGTCTCACTCATGTTTTACAACTATGATTTTACAAAACTGATTTCTATCATTTATAGCATTTTTTTTATTAAAAGTGTATGCAAAAAAAACATTTTTTTCTAGGTAAAATAATGAAAATTAACAATTTCTTTACTGGAAACTTAACTAATATATTTTCTTTTACTGATTTTGGAGCACAACTATATTCTCTTTTGTAAAACGTTAAATATTTGCTAAATGTAAAACTTAATTAACCATAATTTCTGTTTAATTTTCTATCAGAATATGAAATTAAGTAGATATTTTGCAATTAAACATACAGAAATACGCTCTCTATAGACGATGTGTACTTATTTTCACTTACAACGTCTATAAAACATAGAATTTGATTAGGATCGCCCAAACGTTTCCATTTGAATAGTCTGCCGTGTTCATTGCTGCACCATACGCTGTGCTGTGCTTTACTGAGATTACAAACAGATACATCAAATTCTGCAGCGTTTTCAGAGGAAACTGTCAAGATTCTTGCCAGTGTGTGTTTTGGAACATCTGTTAGGAATATTAACACCTTGCTGAGACAAGCTGGGACACATTCTTACATATTTGCACACACACACTGTATTCTGAATGCTTGCTTGCCCTGTCACCAAATTTATATTGGGAGTCTGAATTGCTGAGCACAGGCAGAAGGTTCACAGTGCCCACCTCTCCCACCGCTCCCCCTCTTGTTGTTTCATAATTCATCTGCCCTCTGGTCTGTGTCATGCTGTTATTTACGTCAGCACAGTTCACCCAGGACCTCTCTCTGCTCTCTCTCTTTTTTACTGCAGCTCTCCAGATTCCAGAGACCAAGGCCCGGCCGCAGCAGCAGCAACAGCAGCAGGGGCTGGGCTCACGCCTCCACAGCGCCCCCTGTCTTCTGGAGGCTGCTGGTGGCTGCAGGCAGACGATCAGGAAGCAGCACTCGGACCCGGTGGTGGCCCCTCAAGGGGGCATGATGGCCCTCAGGCCTCTGCATTCCTCTCCCAGACTCAGCGAACTGATGCAGCGCAGCCCCCTGCCCACCATCCTAGGATCCCCATCTAGAGTATGTGGCCGTTGTTTGTGTGGTGTTTGTGTTGTTTTGTGCTAAATATATATGTTTTAGTATAGCTTGGAATTAATTCTGGGGTATGACCAAGTCTCGGCTATTGGGCTATAAATAACTTTTTTTAAGCCCCAGCCCCAGTTTTGCAGTGGGGGGTTTAAACCATATTCAAACTCAGTATACCATCTAAAGTTACTTAGATGATGATAAATAACTGCAACAAATGAAAGGACAAAATACCAGGTTTATGAGAAAGCAAGCTTTCATTCTCCAGCAATATCTTCTTTTGACTGGACTTGACCATGCATATGCATAAGTTCAGAAATGTAGGCTGGACATAATGTGAGAATTTACTGAGTAGAGTTTTATACACTACTCAGCGAAAGCATGGTTGCACCACACATAGAGCTCAGTATTGACCAAATCTTCACACCTCCTCCAGAGCAGGTGTAAGTGTGGTGTAAACTCACATAGAGAGCGCAAACAGCTGACTAGAAGGGACTACATAAATGATTTAAGGCTGCATAAATAATGTTACTTTTTCTTAATGTGTTTTTGCTTGCCAGAAAATGATACTGTTATATTTTAGTCTTGATTTGCTTTGCATTCATACTGACATATTAGCAATCAAACAGAACTGAAAGTAGCTGTTTTTTTATATGGCATTTGATATATTTTTAGGGACAATGGGATCTATCATTATAAGAGCATAGCTGCCAACAATTCTACATTGGGAAGCTGGCTTAGACTGTTTGGACAAACATAGGGTTCTTATGAGTATATTGGTAAACAAGGCCTCGTCCATAGCTATTCGGGTTTTTTGCCTTCAGTTGGAAAAGTATAAACATGTGAAAAGAGCGACGGCTTTACTTGCATAAAAAAAAGTATTGTTAACTAAGGACTTCACACACAAACATCAATATTAACTTGTGCAGAACTGATCCAACCCATCACAGCTTCTCATTTAAATGTTCCGGTCCCCCTTAAACTGTGCAGCCGTTACGTTCTGGCACAGGAATGTAACAGCTGCACCTTTTACGGTGGAGTATAAAATTCATCATTGACAGATAAAATTCTTCTCCCCAGGCTATGCCCCCGTTTGAGTTCCCTAAGCCACCCAGCTCCCCCAACATGGTCACCTTTTTGACGCAGCAGGGCTTGGTTTTCCCATCATCTGCCAGCAGGCCATCCCAGGCAGACACAGGCCTGCCTGCTGCCTGCCAGCCTGATGAAGCCAAGGCCTTTGGAAGGTACGTGATGTGGGTGGAGAGGATATTTGTCAGGCATTTTAGACGGTCTGTTTATGAAAAGAAGCATATGACCATGTTTACGAGTCAAATTCCTCTCTGTCTTTCCCAATTCCCCTTCAATCTTCTGTGTCTTTCTTCACTCTCCTCCTTGCTTACCCTGGGCATGCTCTGCTGTTCCTCCAGGTCCCAGAGCGCAGGCCGCCTGTCGGACATGCTGCTGATGGCAGCGTTTGGGGGCCAACTGGGAGAGAGAGGAAGCACGGAGAACCTCAGTTCTGACAGAGCCATAGACATCACAGGTTAACTCATGTAGTCTTTCTATTAGACACTAGAATATACACAGCCATCCTTACTGTGAGGATCCTCACCTACAGGGGTGAATTAAACTTAGTGTTGTGTTGACGAGCACAGGAATTAGGCCTGTATGCAGAGGTGCCATACAGTGTTGTTATTTTTGTGGGGTGAGTGACGCTGTATCTGGATATCTAATTGAGTCAATAGGAGATTAATGATTGTGTAGGTCAGGATAATCTTCTGAGAAGTCCGATGAGACGTTTCATCGGTAAAGTAATTGTCATACACCGAATCCTTGTCAACTCCTGCCAAGATTACACAAGGCATTTGCCTCACTATTTACTGTACATGTTGGTTCCTCATGGCAGTAGCAGGCTTTATGACTTAGAAGGTTCAGCGGTCTCATAAAACTAAGCATTAGTTATCTAAGTGGGTCACTGCGGCATTTCATGCAGGGAGAGTGTGTATTTTTCCAATAGTAAGTAGGACAACACAACATGCAGAGAATGACAAGCTGCGTCTAATAGCCAGAGACACGCATCACATGATTATTTGAAGATTAGAAGAGATTCACGTCATTTATCAGAGAGATTAAGTATTCAGCTTGATGTCAGAGACCTGTTGGAGAAGTGTTCCAAAAAGTAAATTCCCCTTGTTAAATGAGTAGATTGCTGGTGAGACTGTAAAAAAAAAATTATAGAATTACTTTTATTTTATTTCTATTTTTTATTTTTATTCCATTCATATTGCTTAATTTAATTTTTGTAATAAATTACACTGAAAACCAAAAACCACATAAAAATAAAATTAAAAACCACATAAAAATAAAAAAATCATGATTTCTAACCTATTTTAGGACACTTTTCTTCAGGAGTAAATAAAAATTATACCCAAAATCAGTGGCGACCATGAGAAAAGAAAAGATCCTGCTGCAATGTACAACACACCAACCACATGCATCCGGTCTGGTGTTGCACAGTATTATGACTACTAAAACTACAACTGAAACCAAAGAATATTTAAACCACATATATCTATTTTAAAATATTAACAAAAACAGCAGCTTTAACTAAACTGAATTTCACATTCCCATTATGTCTTTATTGCTAAAAACTCCCATCTGTCCTCACTGTAATTCTCCTCTTACTCCACAGCGCCTTCTGGTGGTGGTACCATGGTAGTGGGCTCAGGCAGTCCAGCACGCGTAGTGTTCACTGTGGGCTCACCGCCCAGCGGAGGCACACCACCGCAGACATCCCGCTACAGAAAGTTCTCAGGTGAGGTCGGGTGCTTTCTAAAGCCTCACATAATTGATATCAAGTTTATTTTTATTTAGAAATTAAGCTTAAAAAAGCGGCAGCTTGAGTGAGTTTTGTCTTCCAGCAGGCTCATCCAGCTCCATTAGCCCTGTGGGATCTCTCACCAGCCGCTACCCCCATTCAGGAATGTGCTTGGACGGCTATGAGGGATCTAGTCCCCGCTATGGACTTACAGACCACATCTCTGCTAACCTAGAGGGAGCTGTAACATTTGAGGCCCCAGAGCTCCCAGAAGAGACACTGATGGAGGTAAGTGTTTCACTCATCGTCTGAATAGACTAGACTAGATAAGACTAGGCCTGGAGTCAGTTACGGAATCCGTCAGTAATCACGGATTAGAAACAAGCCTGTATCTAATATAAAATATGAATACAGAAGATAGAGATGTATTATTTCTTTTAGCTTGTTTATTTTTTACCCCTCCATTTATTTCTATATTTATTACTAAATAAATAAATAAAATAAAATTTAAAAAAAAATGCATCATAATGTATTTGTTTATTTTTATATTAATTGTAATGTAATTATTTATTTGTTCAGTGATTTATTGTACTGCCTTTTGTACAGTATTTAAATTGGGTTGTGGTCATCAAGTGTTTTGTCTGTGTTGGTTCTCTCTCTGTAGCAAGAGCACACAGAGACTCTGCGTAGGCTTCGCTTCACGCTGGACTTCGCTCGCTGTATGGTGGAGGTGGCCACAGCAAGGGGTGGAGAGGCTGAGCAGGCAGAGCCGGCACCCACCTGTCTGCACGAGCAGCAGAGCATGGTTGCTGACCAGATCAGCTCTCTGAGTCGTGAGTGGGGGTGAGGAGTCCAAACACGCACACACATACACATACTTACTGCATCCATTCATCTCAGATGCAGGACATGTCTGCAGGGAAATGAAAGTCCTCTATGTATGTGTGTGTTTCAGTTATGCTGAGCAGTTGGTGCTGTATATGAAGACTGCAGAGCTCCTGTCTTCTGCACTGCACACAGCCATGGAGGGTATCAAACAGGGCAAACTGTATCCCTCCGGCACTGTCAAACAAGGTCAGTAATCCAAGATTCAGAGTTTCATCCTCACTGAAATTGTATTCCATTATTCTGAACTAATCATGACAATAGGAACCACTTGTGTTACCAGTGCTTTTACTCCATAATTCCCCATACATCCAGCATAAACCTAACCTACTCATCAGAAGGCTAGAATTTCAGCTGCCGATAGTGCCAGTTTCTAAAATGAAGACTACATTTGATTGCCATGGTTTCACTTATGGCAGAAAGGCACAAAGGCAGTTTAATAATAATAATAATAATAATTGTATTAAATTGTATCAAATACTGCTACTACTACTATCTCCAGTAATACAATTATTAGTACAGAACATATACAAACTCAAGTCACAAATCACACACCCTCTCGCCTGAACTTTTGGACAAATTGGATCAGTGATCAGTTTTTAGTTCCCACTAAAAATAAAAATCCTGGAGGGAAATCAGTTCCATCCATGTTCGTGTATTCGGTATGAGAAGAGGGCTGCCTTTGTTATTGCTGATTGCTGACGTCTATTTGTGGCAGATGCACCGCCATCGCTCTATCAGGGAGCATTAAAATATTCTAGGCTGGACTGCGAATGGCGAGCATCACCGGCTGGTATTGAAGCTCTGGGTTGATGATGACTGATTCCAGCAGTATTTCTCTTCTGTCTCTAGTAGGAATGAATATCTAGGAACCAAACAAGGGGCACTGTTTCACAGTGTCTGAGATGTAGCCTGCATCACCCTGCTCTGTTTCCATTAGGGAAATAAGTTAAACTCTGTCCATTTTATTATAAAACTGACTTTAAGTTGAAAAATTGCCCTGGAAATTGCCAGCTTGCTTTGTAAATTAGTGCCTGGACTCTTAGTCATGTTGCATCACTGCTAGTTTTGGGAGAGTCAAAGAGCATATAACTAGTCATACTTCCTCTGGGTGGGTAGGATGGCCGCCTTTCTCTTGCCCATTATTTAAAACGATGCCAACACAGGCATCTTTTGACATTTGAAGTTCTCTAAGTTTGTTGAGCTGTCCCAGAGTGTTGCATTGGTAGCTTTTTCATAAGATAACCTGGAATACCTCACTCCAGCATCATTTGTGATGAGGAGAAATCTATAAGTAAATAAATAAAATAATGCATAAAGAAGCCACTTCAAAAAAGAAAAGCTTGTCCCCCATTTTTTTAATCTCCTACTTAATGTAAAAAAACAGCTTTTTTCCCCTCTATAAAGATGCTGTTTTAATACTGTTTTAATGAACATTTTTTGAAGATGACTTTTGAAGATGAATCATGTGATTAACTGAAAAGATGGTGGTTCAATCTCTGTCTTTCAGTGGTCAGGAGGCTAAACGACCTGTACAAGTCGAGTGTCATGTCGTGCCGCTCGCTGAGTGCCCGTCTGGAGCGCTTTTTTTCCCGCAAGCACCGTCTGATGGATCACATTAACAGCATCACTGCAGAGAGGCTCATCTTTAGCCACACTGTGCAAATGGTATGAGGAAACCGTGACACAAATCCCAAGAGATTTGGCTCTTTTGATTGGAAACCAATTTATGGTTTGACAATCCATCAGCACACGAAGACTGTTTCCACCCAAAGAGCAAAATCTCTTGTATTCATTATCAAATGTCGATGGTAAAACCGTGGTTCACAAGTTTTAGTGATTGACGTTATTGTTTGTGTGTGTACAGGTGCAGGCTGCAGCGCTGGATGAGATGTTTCACCAGGGCGAGGCTTCAGTGCAACGCTATCACAAGGCCCTGCTGCTGATGGAGGGTCTGTCTCTGCTCCTTACAGAGCAGGCTGATATCCTCAGCGTCAGCAAGTGTGAGTACGACCCTACAGTATTCAATTTCAAAAGCTTAGAGCAAGGCTCTTCAAATCCTGTTCTGGACAGCAGAGTTCGGAGATTAGACATACCCTGCTCAGACACACCTGGTTTCAAGTCCTCTCATAATTGCCAGGTTTAGTGGGTGTGTCACTGGAGTCACCAAATTGTGCTGCACAACGGCCTTCCAGGACTGGATTTGAAGAACCCTGCCCTGTAGCATCCTTTTGCTGTAGTGATTTGTGGTGTACATCTCTGACCTTATGACCATTATAATCCAGTCACTGTTCGTCAGGACAGAATAACATCAGCTCGATACAGTATGAAACCTTAAACCTCACCTATTCAGTCTATTAAATATATGAAGACAAAAATATGGGATACATAAATGTGACTCAAGGCACTGTGTACATGCTAGTGAAATGGCAAAAATAAAAATACCACTTTTACTTTACACTTTACACTTAAAATAAATTAAATTAATTTTTTTTTAACCTAGGCCTTAACCAACCATAAACCAAGCTTTATTTTACCTATATCATTTTATTTGGCCCAAAAATACTGAATATTATTGAGCATTATTTTAGTGGATTATTGCAGTTCTAAATGTAAAAAGGTTTATTAACACGATTATTAGAATAATTGTCATTATAAGTAATCACGTATAAAAGGCGTCCTAGAATGCATTTATTCAGTATGTTATCAGTGTGTATAGAAGTTGTTTGATGTATAAATAGTAAGTATGTAACTTTAGTTTGGGTGAAAATGCTCAGATATCATTTTACAAGCCTGTTTACCACCCTGTTATTTTGCCTCCAAATGAAACACGCTGAAAATACATAAGCTCTGCCTTTATTGGCTGGTTTATGTTGTAATGATGGCTCTCAGGAGCTGCATAGCATAGCATAGCCATCTATGTGAAGATAAATACAGTATTCCATATATTCTAAGGCTGCTTAAAGGTCCCTGTTGAATCACCACCTTCAGCAGTGCGTTTTAACATCACTAACTGTGATTTTCCTCTTGTCTGCACAGGTAAGCAGTGTATCGAGCGCCGTCTCACTGCCCTGCAGTCTGGCCTGTGTGTGTAGAGCCCTGCCTTGGTTCTCTGCTGTACTGCTGCTAAGCCTGCCGATTTCCCTACATTCCTCTAAACCACCCCCAGCTTCCATCTCTCAGACTGAGCTCTTGCTGATATGGACACCACAGCTGAGTGTACATGGTGATGCCTGCAGTACTGCTGTGGACTTTGTAATGGAGAGTGGCTCTGAGAGGCTCCCTAGCTACCGTGCACACATCCGATATCAGGCCCGTTCACCCGAATGGTCGACGCGCTGCAGGCATTCCCGATAAGCAGGCTCACACTGATTCCTTCACATTCTATCTGCAAAGGCTGTCTCTGGATTTACTACTTCTCCAATAAGCTGCACTGTGTACACGTCTTTATTTTCACACAGACATGATGATTTCACTTTATAATGGGAATGTGCAATCACAGTCAGTTGACAGGCCTGGACCTGCGTCTTCATCAGCGGTCGGATTGATTTTTTTGCCATGGGCTGGAACTATAGAATAGAAATCTGTTCAGGAAATCTGTTCAGGTGTCTGCCTGGCTACTCCGAGACAAATTGAATGCTTTTTAGTTAATTAGAAATAAAGAAGAATTTAGCTCATGGGGGATGAGGTCGGATCGTCTTGATTTTTTTTTTTTTTTGAGTGTCACTTTTTTTTTTGTTAGTTTATTTTCCTTTCCGACTTTGAGAGTTTCCAGTTTGGAGAAGAAGGCACGCTCACTGGATGCATGTTTCTGCCCCAGAAAAGGAACTGTGTTCTGTAGATGGATGCTGCCGCCATATCGAACACCAGGTGTTTTGGGCTGCAAAGAAATGGTGGTGGTGGTGACACCCAAACATCCTAGTGCTCTCCTTCTGTTCCAAAGCAGCAGTTTAGTTCCGATTTCCAGCGTAGCCATGTGTAGCACTTTAGTGAATGTTGACCAAGCTATTCAGAGGTTGTCCAATTCCATTGGGTCTCCAAATCAATCATACAGACAGTGAGCGATTGTTAGATGGGCATCTCTTGATCACGTTTATCTTTTTTTTTCCCTCTTTGATCTTCTTTAATCTTTTATTCAGTGTTTTTATGTTGTGTTTGGCAATCATGCATTTATGTGTATGTGTGTGTATGTGTGTGTGTATGTGCTTCTTAAGTGCATATGTGTGAATGGAAGTAGACCAAGGGAACAGGCTATTGAAAGGAAAAGGGAGCGCAAAGGCCTTGTTGCATTATTAAAAACGATGTAGTTTGCACGTCTGTTTGTTTTATAGATTTAGGTGTTATTTGAGGAACTGGGCCAAATAAATCGACTGGTAGCCTGCAGCATGCCTTGCTTAGTTAAACAAGCTTGGCAGTGCTTTGTTATTTGGGGTTTCCTTTACTTCAGCAGAGCTTAACTGACATTTTCTGGTTCAATGCCATAGAAGATCCACTTTTAAAAACCTTTAAAACCTTTGAAAGGGTTCTCCACACTATACATACGTCTCTCTTACAAACTTGGTTCTTAATGGAACCAGAAGTAGTTCTTCTATGGTTTTAATCAAAGATACACTCTCCACATGGATATCTCTTAGGAATATAGGCCCATGCATAAGGAGCTCTTCCTTCTAACTTTTGCTCCACTTGGTTTGGTTTAGCCTGGTGATTTTGCTCATTTCTTTGGGCTCTATACTACATGATCAGTTAGACGGTTCCCAGCCCTGGTCCTGAAAGACTCCCCCCTGCCCTACACATTTTAGTGTTTATCCAGGTCCCAATACACCTAAACCAATTAATCCGCTTATTAAAAAGCCCTCCCTGTTGTAGGATGCAGTAGGCCGCTAAGGAAACATTCAGGACAGGGGCTCCTCCATCACCAGGGCTGGGAACCACTGCTCTAGATGTTTCTAATCTATCCTAGCCTTCACTCCTACAAAGTCACAAACAGCCATAGGTTTTTTTTATATTTATATATAATAGATGTTGACCATTCATAATCTGGACCAGCTAACAAAAGGGCAAGTCTTGACCTGAGACCTTCTGTACCCTCTGTGGGTTTCCTGCGCTGTATACGGGGCCGATCAGTACTGTACGTTCAGTGGTGGCTCAGAAACAGGTGGAACATTGTAATGCTACTCACAGTGTTCTTTTTAAAGAGTGTCCAGTGAGTGCTTTTAATATTTAGATATATTATTGTGTGCTTTTTTGAGTGGATATGTGCGTCAGATGTGGTTAAAGCTATTTAAAACATGAAAAACGTGCCTTTAAGAAAAAAAGAAGAAAAAATTGAAACACTGAAAAAAGGTTGGGTTTAACTGTCTGTGTGCTAATCTGTGTTTCCAAGTACTCGAGTGAACTGATGCGTGTGTTTTGATGTTTGATCATATTCAGCTGAGTTGAGATTATTATATTGGCTTTAGTTTTGCGAAGTGTAATATGTGTATGTGTGTATGTGTGTATGTGTGTGTGTGTGTGGACTGACTCAGTGTGTGTAAAAAGATATAAGGCATATTTTAATTATAAGGAGATTTAAGTTTCGAGAGGGCGAAGTGTGGAGCTGTGTATTCTACTAATTGCTCTGACAGTGTATAACAACGGCCAGTTACAGTATGGACCGAGGTGAAGAAGTTGCTGCATGTGTTGAGATTTTGACCATTTTTCCATGTGTTCTCTTTTTCTTTTCCATTGTTAAAACCACTCCAGGCACGCTGGACCCGACGTTCTTCAGATGTTACCCTTCTTTACTGACATTTGTCTTATTTTTAATTTTTTTGTTCTTTACACATCAGATATGCACCATCTTTGAACTTAATGCCAACCTCTGCAGAGTTATGTCGTGATTCCAGTCAGTCCGACCATCCAAACCTTATGGGTGCGGAGGTTCCGGTCTGGGATGGCAGAGGGTCACTGCTTCCATGGAGCTGCCTGAGCTGAGGAATTGGTTTGTTCAGCTAGAGTTCGATAATGATAATCATGGGTGACACTAATCATGCATTACCTGAACTCACCGATCCTGTGTACTTTCAGCCTGGAAAGTTCTGCTTCTGTATACGTAACCACAATACTGACGCATTTAACCCGGATCTCCAAGTACCACTTGTAAATAAGGATTGTAAATTAAGTTATTGCGCCACATTTGTACATACAACGAGCAAACGCATGAAACCATGCTTTCCATTCCCTTTCTACCCCACCAAAGAGAAATCTGCTAACCCCCCCGTTGTCGCTAGACTGTTGTAAAGCATTTCTTATAGTCGGCTCAGTAGTGACTTAAGGAACTGTACACACTATTTCAATGTCCATATACCAGATGTAACTTTTTTTTTTTTTTTTTTTTTGCTTTAAAAGGTACAACACAAATAAAATACTATTAAAATCACGTCCCTTGTGTTTTTTATTCACTAGTGCATGGTCCACACAGCTGTTACAGGTGTGAGTGTCAGTAGACACCGTGAATAGTTTCAGTTTTTTATTTTAAATGTATAAATGTATGCAAAATAATTTATAGGGGCAGTGGTGGCTCAGTGGTTAGAGCACTGGGCTATTGATGTCAAGGTTGTGGGTTCAATACCTGAATGCAGCAAACTGCCTCTGTTGGGTCTTCTCTGGTTCAGCAGTTAGAGCACGGGCCTTCTTCAAGGAGAGCTCTGGAAACTACCAAGCTGTGTAGCTGTACTGTTTATTTTTGCTAGTGCTGCACATGATCAAAAGGTCAGTGGGGTCCAGTAGGTAAACATACTCTAGAAATAAAGGTTCTAACACGGTTCTTGGCTTGGACATGTGCTTTAAAACTTCTACATTAGGTTCTTGACAGTCCTGTCCAAAATGGTTCCATCACTGAAAGCCTTTTCAGGGTTATAAAAGTGGTTATTCTATGGCGTCATTTCAAAGAGTCTAGAGAGTGTGATGGTAATAAAATGATGATCATCAGGCTGATGTTCAGGACGATATTTTAATGAATATTTGATGATGTATTTTTTGTTTAGTTGATGCTGGGCTACTGCACTAAATCCAGAAATGCTAATAATGCACATAAAACATAAAAATAAATAAACGAATGAATAGAAATAGACATTAAAACAATGCATTAAAACAATTTACTTAATATAAAACATTACTATCTGCTATAAATCTACGACCTACTACTACACAGTATTTATTTTCACTGCTTACTAATTGTACTTGTATTTTCTTTCTATACAATTATCATACAGTAATAAACTCGAACATAATACATATATTAGTGAACAAAAAATACACAAAAAATAAAAAAAAGATGTATATATTCATAATGAGTCCATTCTTCTTCTTCTTCTTCTTCTTATTATTATTATTATTATTATTATTACTGGGTATTTACATGGTTATATACAAAAGAAAATAGCATTGTTACCAGACTAATTGCTATTAAGTTGACATTAAATAAAAAGTAAAGAAACGAGAGTTAAATAAGTATAAGTATTATAAATAAATGAATGAATGAATAAATATGTAAAATAAATTCCCACATAAAAAAGAAAATAATAAAATATAATAATAATAATAATAATAATAATAATAATAATAATAATAGCTGTATAGGCAAATAGGTCGTTTATTTATAATTTAATTGTATTTTGTATTCTGTTAAATCTCTACAGGTGAGCTTGCAGTCGGAGGGGGGATTCTGTTCACAGCACTGGCAACCCACGCGCTTCGCCTTTCTCGCGATGTTTTGCGAGAGTTCCGAGTTCAGCGCTCCATGTGGATGAGGTTCATGACTAGAAGAAAAAGAGCTGGAAGTCAGAGAGAGGAGCCGCTTCAGCACCATCGCCTCGAAACTCGCCTGTTCAGAGAGCAGCGCTGACCCGGGAGGGAGGGACTGGCGTTTTTAATGGAGTAACAGCAGGAGCGGAGCGGGACATGCTGAGGATTGTTCAGCAGCTTCATGTCTTCACCAGCCAGGGCTTCAAACCAGCTCTCCCAGTCCGAGGTGGGTTTCCACTGCTGCTGCTGCTCTGCTCCCAACTAATTAGACCAGCTGATCAACCAGTGTAGGTGTGGGTTTAATGATTTAGTTAATCTTCCAACGTCAATCAGCTCGCTGAACTAGCTGGTTGACCAACCTGGACTAGACTACCAAGGTGGTTGACCAGCCTGGACTAGCTGAGCTAGGTGGTGGACCAGCCTGGACTAGCTGAGCTAGGTGGTTGACCAGCCTGGACTAGCTGAGCTAGGTGGTTGACCAGCCTGGACTAGATTACCAAGGTGGTTGACCAGCCTGGACTAGATAACCAAGATGGTTGGCCAGCCTGGACTAGATAACCAAGGTGGTTGGCCAGCCTGGACTAGATAACCAAGGTGGTTGACCATCTTGGACTAGACTACTAAGGTGGTTGACCAGCCTGGACTAGATAACCAAGGTGGTTGACCATCTTGGACTAGACTACTAAGGTGGTTGACCAGCCTGGACTAGATTACCAAGGTGGTTGACCAGCCTGGACTAGATAACCAAGATGGTTGGCCAGCCTGGACTAGATAACCAAGGTGGTTGGCCAGCCTGGACTAGATAACCAAGGTGGTTGACCATCTTGGACTAGACTACTAAGGTGGTTGACCAGCCTGGACTAGATAACCAAGATGGTTGGCCAGCCTGGACTAGACTACTAAGGTGGTTGACCATCTTGGACTAGACTACTAAGGTGGTTGACCAGCCTGGACTAGATAACCAAGGTGGTTGGCCAGCCTGGACTAGATAACCAAGGTGGTTCGCCAACTTGGACTAGCTGAGCTAGGTGGTTGACTAGCTTGGACTAGCTGAGCTAGGTGGTCAACCACCTTAGACTATCTGAGCACAGTGGTTGACCAGCCTGGACTTGATAACCAAGGTGGTTGACCAGCCTGGACTGGATGACCAAACTAGTTAACCAGCTTGGTCAAGTTGGTCATGCTGATAGACCAGCTGAACCATCATTCTTACATGAAAACATAAGCGTGTCCAGCTGGTTTACCAGCATACGTTTTCACTTTGGTGACCACCTTGACCATCAAAGACCAGCTTAGACCATCTGAAACCAGCAGCCAGCAAAAGCTGGTCTTGAGCTGCAGTGTTCAGGCGGGTTGTCTATGTGCTGTGATCTTCTGTGTGCTCCTAAAGGTTGTGGCCCCTCAGAAAGGCTCTGTGGCTTTCTTGTGAAGTGCGCGAGGAAGAGGATGATGATGGCGGCAGAGGGGCAAAACCCAGCTCAGATCCCTGTGCTGAAAAGAGCACCAGACAGCCCTGTTGAGGAGAACGATCACCAAGTTAAGAAGCTGAAAACGGATGATGACCAGGCTTCGGATGAGAAGAGGTTTCCGAAGAGGAAGGTCGTCCTCCTCATGGCGTATTCGGGAAAAGGGTATTATGGAATGCAGGCAAGTCGGTGATGCTGAGATGATTGGCTTGTTTGCTTGCCTGCTTGCTTTGTGTTAATTCTCCTGCTATTTTTTTTTTTTTTCCTTTAGAGAAATTCTGGAAATTCACAGTTTAAAACCATAGAGGATGAGCTTGTCACAGCACTTATCAAAAGTGGATGCATCCCGGAGAACCATGGAGAAGATATGAAAAAGATGTCTTTCCAGAGATGCGCGAGGACCGACAAGGTGAGGATTTGAAACGATGCGCAAATCCCTCCATGTGGTGTGTCCAAAACCATGCAGTAGCTTCCAGTTCGACAAATGCAGCTAGTTTAGGGTTCCCCCAGCCCACTGCTGACACTCAGTATCTCCAATAGAATGGCGTGGGCTGGAGGAGCTGCATATGGGCCTCAGTTTAGCAGCTTGCCCAATAGCTTTACTTGCCCAACTTACCTTGGAGGGTGTAAAGCCTCCCAGCATTGTCCTGTGGAGCATTGGAACTGTGTACTGTGGAGCAACGGGGCATCTTCTAATACTATTGATCATCTAGCATCACTACATGGCCTTGATGGCTCTTGTGTTTGCATGCAGTCAGATGCAGTCTCCAGACCTTTGAACATTCAGTGTATGTGAGCTAAGAGACTTTGTCATTATTCTCTGCAGGGTGTTTCTGCAGCAGGTCAGGTTGTGTCTCTAAAGCTGTGGATGATCGACGACATTCTGGAGAAGATCAACAACCATCTCCCACCGCAGATCAGAGTTTTAGGTAAGGTGGTCAGTAGTGCTGGACAATTCAGTGTTACTGTTTTAAGGTTTTACACGTGTATCACAGTACATATTGCTAGTCATATGTGTATACGAGTGTTACAGATATTTTTTCAACAAAATAATTGTGGTATTAAATGTCCAGCAAAGATTGGATTGACCCAAGGTGACCCCAAACTGGATTCTTACTTATCTGGCAGGGGTGATGCCATGATCACAAAGGTGGTTCGCCCTTGCGGCTGCATAATTTGGGGTAGTGGGGTACTGCATTTAAGCTCTTCCCTGAAAATGTATACAGGCAGTGGTGGCTCAGCAGTTAGAGCACAAGGGGCTATTGATGACCAGGTTGTGGGGTCGATAACCAGGATTGACAAGCTGACAGTGTTGGGCCCTTAAGCAAGGCCCTTAACCCTCTCTGGTACCTGGGCATCGCAGCAATGGCTACCCACTGCTCTGGGCATGCATGCTTACTTTCCACCGTGTTTGTTTGCTCGCTCGTGTGTGTGTGTGTGTGTGTGTGTCTCTCTTCATTGCTCGGATGGGTAAAAGGCGAAAAATGGGTGCTAATTAATTAATTTATTTATTTGTTTGTCTGTCTTCTGGATTAGGTTTGTTGAATGAGGGAAAACACAAAAATGGACGGGGTGTCTTGGCTAGACGTCCATAGCAGCCCATAGTGCAGCAGAACTAAGCACAGCAGCATGTGTGGAGAGAAATGACTGAAACAATGACTGAGAAATGACTGTGGTGTTGTGTGTAAATGCACCCTGCTCACTTAGCACTGGGGTTTGCATCCAAGAAATACACAGTTTGTTTGGACAAACAAATGTCTGAATTACGGGGTTGTTTAAAAGTCAATCATAAACTAAATTGTCATTTTTATGTTGTTGTCTAAGAACATGGTTCTTATAATCTTATAGTCTTATAATGTTCACCTGATTGGGATGTGAAACCCCTCAAATTAAGCTGACACTTCTGACAAGGCACACACTTATATTATTTAAATATATATTTAAATGCTGATATGCTGCTGTAGACATAATTAAAGAATTAAATTGATGTCCAAATATTTTTTAAAATAATCTGATTTGTATTGTGTGTAAACCAATACGAACCTTCTATAAGTAACCTAATTATAAAGAAAGCATGCGTTTAGCATCCCTGGGGCTTTAACCATGAGGTGTTGTGAATTGTAAAGTAAACAACAGTGTAAAGTTTACAGGGGTAGACTGTAGGCTGCCTGTCTACAGGGGTAATGCTGCTTGCCTGATATAATGCTAATGCCGCAGTATGTCACGCCCATGGATCAAATATATTGGTAACTTTGAGAGTCAATATTACTGAAGATCACGGCATATCCAATATGGACGATACGTCCTCCAGCACTTCTGTGCTGTTTCGCTATTTTTCTGATTTTGTCTCCTTTATTGTCTCGTCATCTGACAGGATACAAGAGAGTCACAGGAGGCTTTAACTCCAAAAACAACTGTGATGCCAGGACGTATTCCTACATGCTGCCCACAGTGGCTTTCTCTCCAAAGGACCATAACCAAGAGGACACGTCCTTCCGCTTGGACACGGAGACTTTTCAGCTGGTTAACAGGCTGTTCGCTCTCTACAAAGGCACCCACAACTTCCACAACTTCACCTCGCAGAAGGGTCCGCGGGACCCTAGTGCCAAACGCTACATCACCCACATGTCCTGCGGGGATCCTTTCGTAAGGCAAGGAGCTCAGTTTGCGGTCATAACTGTGCGAGGGCAGAGCTTCATGATGCACCAGATCAGGAAGATGATTGGTCTGGTGATCGCGGTGGTGAAGGGCTACGCGAGAGAGGAGATCATCGAGAGAAGCTGGGGGGAGGAGAAAGTTGACGTGCCAAAGGCTCCTGGACTCGGCCTGGTGCTGGAGAGGGTGCACTTTGACCGCTACAACAAGCGCTTTGGAGGAGACGGCCTTCACGAGACCCTGGAGTGGACCCAAGAAGAAGACGCCATTGCTGCCTTTAAGGAGGCCCATATATACTCTAGTATAGTGGAGACTGAGTCTCAGGAGAAGTCCATGGTCAGTTGGATGGCAACGCTGCCCATTCATGACTTTGAGGCCACTGAAACAGGCAAGCAGGAACGCAAGGTGGGTATTAAATATGGTGTTTTTGTTTTGTTTTGTGTAGATATGGGCAATCACATCTGCGGCAAACCTACAGATGGCATTAAGTGTAGTCGTCCAGTCTGATACGAACAAATGAAAATGAATAAAATGTCTGTTTTTTCCACAACAAATAAATATTATGCTTTTTTTCAGGATGAAGATGAAGATGGAAATGCGTCTGACTAAATCATTTGAAGAACAACCTTCTTTATTTAAATAAACCTATGTTTTTATTTTCCCATACCTCTGTGTAAATGATTTAGTTCCACTGTTTGCTATATATTACACTTTTGAAATAAACTTTTTATTTTATTGGCGTTGTATATTTCATGAGGGAGAGAGAGATACAGAGACTTTTATTTTGCATATTCACTGTTGGAATTATATGAGGACTCAGTCGTCCAACAGGAAAAACAAATACATCAAATAAGTGGCTTAAATTAAGATTAATAAAATATTTCTAAAGTAGATGATCAAAATTAATGTCTTAATAAAGTTATAGAAATTGATAATGTATACTTTCTGTTTTAATGCTTGATAGAATCAGGCAGTGGCTATTAATGACAAGGTTGTGGGTTCAATACTGGGCAAGCTACCTTGATCAAGGCCCTTCACCCTCCATGCTCCCTGGGTGCCACAGCAAAGGCTGCCCACCACTCTGGGCATGTGTGTTCACTGTCACTGTGTGTGTTTGATCACTAGTCTTTGTGTGTGGGTTTACTGCACGGATGAGTTGAAGGGAGTGGCAAACACAGATGGTGAATATGGGGGTCTGTCTGTCTGCATGGACTTGTTCTTCACCTGATTTACTTTTTTGAATGACTAATTTTTTTTTCAGTAAAGTTGTTCTTTGCTGTGAACTACAACCATGGCAGTTGGGCTCAGTGGTTAAGAGCACTGGCCTTCTTTAAGGAGAGCTCTGGAAACTGCCAGGCTATGTAGGTCTATGAACCTTAAGTAAATGTCTATACTTAAGGTTTTATTTATTAGGTAATCTATTTTTTACACTGCCGTGTCTTGATCTTTCACAGAATAAGGTCTTTATTTTCTAAACAGGTTTAAAAATTGCTCAGTAAATGAATTATGAATGATTGAATGAATGAATGGTTGGTGTGGTGTGGTGTGGTGTAGTGGATAACTACACCATCTTCTACATGACAGACTGGGTTTTGACTCCAATAAGAGTCCTCGATCAGGACCCAGGGCATGCTCAAATTACGTGGCCGCTTTGGGCCCCAAAGCCACCTGGGGCCGAAACGGTGTCACACAGCCTATGGAATGATGAAGCGTCTGGTGCTGAGGTGGTGGTATGGAGGGGCCCCAAATGCAAATCTGTTCAGGGCTCCATAAAGACTTGGGCCGGCCCTGATTAACCTACCTGTGTAACATTATTCTAATAGAAATGTATGGATTATTGTGTATATCAAACTAAACGCTGATCTTGTGAGTGAAGCTAGCAGATATCCTCCGGCCGCTGGGGGCGCTGCAGGCCGCGCCGGTCAGGCGCTCCAGCGTGGTTCCGCTGAGCCCTGGCTATCATGGCGCCGTCCAGAGAGAACAGCGTGAAACAGGGCGATGCAGAAAACAGCAAAACTTCCTATAAAAAGGCAATAAATGGCAAAACAGAGCTCCTACTCCAGAGCAGAAAACATGCCAACGAGATATTCGACGTGCTGGAGTTCCTTCAGGTAAGACAACAGGAACCTGGGCTGTTTTGAGAGCGACACATGACTGAATTCCTCTGCCTGTGTGTGTGTGTGTGTGTGTGTGTGTGTGTGTGTGTGTGTGTGTTTTTAGTGTTATTAAGAATTGACTGGCTGTTAAAGTGTTGGTTGGTGGTCTCACTTGCAGTCCGAGAAAGAGAAAGAAGTGCTTTTTGCCATCGCAGCCTGTCAGAAGATCTTCTGCGCTTTGTTGGAGAGAGGAGACCTGTATGTTGGGCAGCTTCCCAACGAAGAAGAAATAGTGGAAGGTAGGAAGATCTTCAGGTCTTCACCAAGCCCAAATTCCTACACGTTCCAACTGCTGACTGACACCAGCATAAAGACCAGGGATCCTAGTCTGGACCTCAGTCCTGGGTTCTCCACGTTACTGTACTGACACCTGTACTGTCCCTCATCTTGCCTTTCTGATGAACCAGCTCCCCTGGGTCATCAGGTCCCAGCCATCATCCAGAGTTACTCGAATCTGGTCATATCATCTTGCAAGTTCTCTGAAGAACGTTAGATCTTTGAGCATATAGATGCCAGTAGAGAGACAGTTCTCGTAATGATGTGAAGGGGTGTTCAAATGTTTGTGGACACTCCATCTAATTAATGCATTCAGCTGCTATAAGTTGCACCCGTTTCTGACCGCTTCTGTTTTCCCAGTAGAATAGAGCCCTCTGGAGCAGATCAACATGACCCTATTGGCACCTTGCCTATTGCTAAGCATGGGCTAGAGGGGTGTAAAGTCCCCCAGCGTTGAGCTGTGTATTCTGCAGTGGTGGATGGTGCTCCAACCAATATTTTTGGGGGGTGAAGTGGGTAGTGCTGATCATCCAACACCTTACCCTCGCTGAAGCTCTTGACACTGAATGCAATCAAATCCTCACAACAATGCTCCAAACTCTAGTAGAAAGCTTGCTTGCTTATTTATTTATTTATTTATTTATTTATTTATGATAGTACAGACAGTTAAAACCTAAACCCTTGATTTAGGAAGAAATATTGAAAGAGCAGGCGTCTCAATACTTTTGTCCATGTATCTTGAAAGTGGAAGGATCTTTGGTTGTGTGTTTGAAATGTGATTTATTTTTTTTTGTACTGCACACCACTTCACTGCCCTTGTGAGCCAGCACGGGCAGAAAGTGATCAAGGCAGCCACCTTTTGTTTTGGACGCAGCCTGAGAGTAACAGCACTAGTCCAGTAACATGTGCAGTAGTTTATACTACTGTGTGTATACCAGTGATTGTCCTGTTACAAGCATGATGCATTAAAAAGGCAGTGTATGGACATGTCTGCAGTTATTCTAATAAGCCCACACACCAGTAATAGCTAGCAGTCTCAAATTCTGCTCTAAATGTCTCTAAAGTGCATACTCCATTGCAACAGTAGGACATTATCCCTGAGTTTTTATGGGTTTTGCTTTTTAATCATTTCAGGAGATCGTAATGCAGATGAGAAGTACCACATATTTGTCAGACATCGCTACAACAATTGTGTGGAGTTCCTCCTGGAGAACATTGGTCATGAAGCGTTCCAGGTCAAGGTGAGTGAGCTGAGCTGCACTGATCATCATGCCTGAGATGATCTAGGTCGTTCTTGTCAGTACATTCATCTTTTTTTTTTTTATTGTAGGAGGCTGCTCTTTGTGCCCTAATGAAGTTTGCAGCAGCTGAGGGGAAACGCCCTCTCCAGAAGCTGGAATGGAGTGAGCACTACAACTTCCCCATAGAGCTTATACTGGTGAGTCCTCCAGTGGCCTGCATGTGGAGGTGTGGGTGTGAATGGGTGTTGTTTACTCTGGAGTTTTACACTGAGTGTTTATTTGCAGGCAGTGGTGCGCTGTCTGCTCTCGGAGACGGAGGACATGGCTCTGCTCATCTCCAGGTTCCAGGAGTTCCTAGAAATGGATGATGTGCGCTACTATGTGATGAGCTCTGTCCGTGACAGCATAACCAAAGTCATGGAGAAAAACAAGCGGGTATGTTGTATTATTTAGTTCTCTGTATTTTCTGCTCTGTGGTTTATGTGGATGGATTAAACGAGAGGTTGTCTGTTGTGGTTCTAGAGGATTGAAGCCCAGCACAGTTAGTTGGTTCAACACCTGATTGAACTTCAGTTACCGGTAGAGCCTGATGCTGAATGATAATGCAATGATAATGGACCCATTTATTTATTTATTTATTTAATTTTTAATAAAAGACATGATTGACATTTTTATACAAGATTTGGCATGTTTTAGGATCCTGGCAGGGCTTTGATCCTATGTCCAAATGTGACGCCCCTTCAAATGAATGCATTCGGCTACTTTAAGTTGCACTAATTTCTGACACAGATGTGCAAATGAGCAGATCTCTAGAGCAGATAAACATGAACCTTTTGGTGTCATGCCTAATTGCAGGTGTAGGGTAGAGGGGTATAAAGCCCCCCAGCATGGAGCTGTGGAGCAGTGGAACTGTTCTCTGGAATAATGGATGACGCTCCAGCCAATACGTTTTTGGGATCCAACATCCTGACCTCTAACACATTTGTCACATTTACATCCTTACAGCAATGCTCCAAATTCTCCAAAGTCTCAAAAAGCCTTTCCCCCAGACAGGATAAACTTTTTAATACCATTGATTTGAGAAGAAACAACGAAGGACCGGGTGTCCTAATACTTTTGTCAATACAGTGTATTTTCTGGGCTTTGTAGATTTGTAAATGTGTTGAATCAGAGAAATTCTAAACATTGTTGGAATTCCTGAACTGGATTTAGTTGGATTAGATGAGACTTTCCTTCTAACCTTTTATTATTATTATTATTTATTTTATTCATATATATTTTTAAGCTTTAAGACAAAATCAATAGAAGAGAATGTAAGCCTCATTATCTATCATTTCTAGGCTGTGATGCCCGTGTACCAGACCAACGTTTTTACATTGCTCACGAACATCACGATACCCAGCAAGAGTTCAGACATCAACAACTTCCTCATCAAGCAAGACAGTGAGTTCTCAATTCTGTGCAACAATGATTTAATCTTTCCTTTAAATGCTTCCGAACAAGCTAACACTGTTACCTTTTCAGCCAAACAAGAAGACTGGAAAGCTGCCAAACTGAAAGTAAGTGGAAGCTCTTAAAGCGGTCATTGTTCACCATGTTGTGTCTGAAGTGACCCAAAACTTGACTGAATTTTTTTTTAAACCTTTTCTCTCCACCTCCTCGTGAAGGAGCAAAAGCGAGCATTTGAGCAGATGTGGTTGACCTTTCTGAAGTACAAGGTAAGGTCAAACACCCATACGTTGGCATTAGTATTAGTGCGATGAGTGTGGTCTCTGCTAGGCTTTGAGGATGAACACTCTGTAACCAGGCTTTATGCTTTCTTGCAGTTGCCTGGAGGCATGTATAAAAAGGTGCTGGTCATCCTTCACGAATCCATTCTGCCCCATATGAGCGACCCCACATTGATGATAGACTTTTTGACCGCAGCGTATGATCTTGGTGAGTCCATAGTGGTGAGACTACACTGGGCTGAACACATGGATGTTTTCATTTTTAAATGCTGAGTGCAGTGTAATAACTTAATGATATGTAAGAAGTCACAAGCTATTATTAAGGTCAATTATCTAAGATTTTGAGGGTTTTTTTTCTGTGAGCTCATGACTGTATGTTCGGCTCATTAGTGTTGTAATAGGCCTCTTATTAAACTGTGCTTGTGTGTCTGTGTTTGACTTCAGGTGGAGCAGTCAGTTTACTGGCACTGAATGGACTGTTTGTCCTCATCCACAAGCACAATCTGTAAGTATTTAAAGCAACAATATGTAAGTAATGCCTTCAAAATGCCTTCTAATAGGGAGAATAGTGTCTGTATTGTTGGCAATGTTGGGCTTAACATCTGGCTAACTGCACTATGTAACTTTGGGGAAGCGCTGCATAACCCAAGTCTGTGTATGTTTGTGTGTAAAAATGTTATTCTACACCCTTCTTTCACTTTAAGTGATGGTTCTGTATCTTTTTAAAGTCCAGAAATGCATGCAAGCGTGTCGGTTGCCGCTTCCCACCTGTACAGGGAGCCCAAATGCTACTTTAAACCACCCAAATTAAACCGTGTATTGTAAATCCATTCTTTTCTGCTCTCGATTGTGTTTCTTCATAGTTTTCTAATAGGTCATATTAATAAACTGATGATTTTCATCATTTAAAACAGAGATTATCCTGATTTTTATAAGAAATTGTACAACCTCCTGGACCCTTCAGTGTTCCATGTGAAGTACAGAGCACGGTTCTTCCACTTGGCCAACATCTTCCTCTCCTCAAGGTAAATCCGCTCCCTCCAACCCTTCAAAGTGACAGTGCCAGCTGAATACATTGTAGCTAATCTTATAAACACTGCATGGTCTTATCATTTGCTCTGTTCCCTTGTTACATGTTACATTTGGCTTTGTTTCTACAGTCATCTGCCAGTATATCTTGTGGCTGCTTTCGTCAAGCGACTGTCTCGCCTGGCATTGACGGCGCCTCCTACTGCCCTGCTCGTAGTCCTGCCCTTTATTTACAACCTTATTCGTAGACACCCGTCTTGCAGAGTGCTCATCCACAGACCCAGCGCAGCTGATGGTATGTATCTGAAGTTAATTACTTATTACACTAATCGCAAAAAGGGATCTATACAGTACTAATAATGTTTTTAGAGCTTGTTTATGACTGGCATTAACATACATTTTGGGTCTGAATCTACTGGTTCTGACCGGGTTCTGATTACGCTTGTCACTAAAATGAGTTCCTAGTGTGACCAGATGAGATGCGATCTGATCCGATCCGATCCAATAGGACAAACTCGGTACTACTCTGTAGTAAGTGCACAAGCACTTGCGCGCACCCAGCGCAAGGGGGATGGAGGGGGAGAGAGAAGCCAAGATTAAAATGACTCCATTTGACTATTTAAGCTTTTATTGGACGCCGTATTTTTGCTTGTCTGATGAAATCCGATCACAGATAACACATTCAAATGTGGACGAGATCTGTCTCTGACCACCCCTGAATGTGGATTGAATGCTCTTATTCTAATCCAATCACCGTGCGTCTTGAGGGTGTTTATCCGAACGTGGTCCGATCACCAAAACGCATTAGTACAGGTGTAACCGGCTCTGTGACTGTTTGGTTGAAAATAGAACAGCCTACAAAAGCTTCTTCCCACCAATCTGAAGAAACTTTTATCCATGTAAGGAACCATTTAAGTATTTAAAGGTTTCACAAGAACAATATAAAAACTCTACCTTTACTAAAAAACCCTTTTTAACTTTTTAAGAGTACTTAACTGAATTGCAGTGTTCTCTTTTCCTCAGCCTTGTAATTGCTGACAGATGCCACATCAGGTTATATGAAGAATGTTTGACAGACTCTTGTGCTTGTGTTTCTCAGAGCTCTGTAATGACCCATATGTGATGGATGAGGAGGATCCTGGCGAGTGCCATGCTCTAGAGAGCAGTCTATGGGAACTACAGGTGAATTAACAGCGTCTTATCTCCTGTTCTTGTCATACTCTCACCCTTCACTTATACTCTCATGAGTATCTGTGTATAAGAATGAATGCAAGCCAGCTTTGATTACTGAATATGAATGCAGAGGGGTTACGAGCCAAATTTACATCAAGCACCTCTCAGTCTAGCTTTATTCGCCCAACGTTAAATTATTTATCTTGACCCGTTCAGACGCTGCAGAAGCATTACCATCCAGATGTGTCCAAGGCAGCCAAAGCAATAAATGAACCTCTATCAAGGCAGGAAGAAGATATCAGCGAGCTGCTGGAGCTGTCCACTTTTGAGGTGAGTGATGAACAGTAGTAGTCATCCTAATAATTAAATGCTTCATAGACACTGTCTGCATTATTTTGCATGTAAAATAATGTTTGTTTTTTTAATAGCTGATGGAGCGAGACTTGAAGAGCCAGGTTC
The DNA here is from genome assembly GCF_030463535.1 of Salminus brasiliensis. Taxonomy (NCBI): domain Eukaryota; kingdom Metazoa; phylum Chordata; class Actinopteri; order Characiformes; family Bryconidae; genus Salminus; species Salminus brasiliensis. The sequence goes on from NC_132895.1 coordinate 10,810,703, forward strand.
AGCCAGTGCCACTGGAGTTTGACCCAGCCAATGGCCTTCTGCAGAGCGCCAGAGAGGTTCTGGGAGTGCACTTCTGTCTGGAGTAGGCACCTAGTCTAGCAGTATCTGGATTACTCCCTGTTTGACACTTTTTCTCTTATTATTGTAATGTTATTTTTTTTCTCTCTGATATTTTTCAATGTTTTGTACATGGAAATATGTTTCCCTGTGTGAATAAATCAGTTGGAAACATGTGTTCATTGACTGAATCGAGTAAGTGGATTTCCTTTATAGTCTGGATAGCTTTTTTTAGACTGCTGATTTTGTATAAATATGTGGAAGTGTAAACATTTTTAAGCTCTTTTGGTGACTTTATTAAAATCCCTTCAGTAAAAGGAAACATGGTGTCGTATGGCACTATGAATATGGAGACCGGAATGGACAGAAAAAAAGATTTACTACATAAAATATTAAAGATGTGGGAGACTTTAGACATTGATGGCAATTATGGGCTTTCAGTGATTTCTGAAGAGTTCTTTTTCTGGGGTAGAATAATTGTACAGTATACAATATGATGCACGGTTTTTATTTTTGGAGCTTCACTACTTTTAAGATGATAAATAAGATGCTCTTCTCTATATGTATTTCCCTCTCATGCATCTTTTTAATAAAAATGTGTTCTTTATCAGAACAGTATCTGGTACGCCCCGTTTCCCACAGTACTTCAGAAGGACGTTGTACTATAAATGCAACATTTGCCATCCTCCTACCTGAAATAAAGGCCAGGATTGACATCTGTTATTCCACATAATTAATGACTTCACTAATTGACATCCTCACTGCTATACTTCTAAACAGCCCCTTTTAATTAACAGTGCAGATACTCAGAATTAGCAGAATGCCTATTTGTTGGGTCTGTCTTTTCTCTATTACTTTACTACACCTACAAGTACTACTACACTTATACAATTATTTGCTATGTAGAAATATCACTTCTACCAAAAACAGTCATTTATCAGGTTAATCACGTTGGACTGCTGTTTTGTTTTTTACCACAACTGTACAATAACAAATATACAGAAAATACACCTAGTACTTGGTTAAACGTTATTCAGCAACTTGTGCCATGACCAGATGCCTATGGTAGCCTTCAACAAGTGCCCGCCAGAGTTCTGGTTGGAAATCTGACCACTCTTTTTGGCAGAATTTTTACTTTCCATCAGGTCAGGACACCTGAGAAGGTGATTCCAAGATCTGGGTTATCTACATTTGATGTGTTTGGGGTCACGGTCCTGTCGGAATATCAATTCACAGAATTCAGGGGTTTAGCTGATTTAAAGGTTTAAGGTTATGTTAACAGAAGAGGTAGTCCTCTCTTATTATTCCATTCACCAAGTCCAAAACAGGCCAGAGTATGTGGCCACCACCACCATGCTTAACAGCTGATATAGCTGTAGTGTTTTTAGGGCTGAATTCCTTTGTTTTAAATATATAGGTTTTACTTATACTATGAAATTGTCAGATTTCTCACAATATTAAACACATTTAAGCACTGTGTGTGTGTGTGTGTGTGTGTGAGTGAATGTCCTGAGCTGGCCTGCGTGAGATCAGCTCCGCTCCGGTAGATGGCGCTAATGCCACACCGGCACCGTCGCCGCAACTGGCAGGTCGCAGCAGTTGTGCAGTGTGTGAGAGGAGTGTGTCGTGTGTGTCGGGTGTTTTGAAGTGTGTCGGTGTTTCTGCTTCTTATTCCTGCTCTGTGTTCAGTAATGGCTGCTGAACGACTCTCCACAATCCCAGAAGCTGATATTGACCCGAGCGGCGTGTTCAAATACGTCCTCATACGAGTTCACAGCACAGAGGAGGAGGCCTATGTGGACATAGTGCGAGGCTACAGCTGGGCGGAGTACCACGGTATTTAACCAAACTTTACACCCTTTATTAAACCAGCATCACTGAATACGAGCTTCTGCCTTCATCAGAATGATCGACCAGGCTCTGTGTGGTTATCCTGCTCCAGCAAATCAACTCATACATGTCTGTTCATTCATCAGGTGCACTGAGTTTCCCCCAAAGCCTCTTAACACAAGGATGATGGATTAAATGGTGGAGAAAGCATCAGATTATACACTCTCTCTCTCTCTCTCTTTCTCTCTCTCTCTCTCTCTCTCTCTCTCTCTTTCTCTCTCTCTCTTTCTCTCTTTCTCACTCACTCTCTCTCTCTCTTTCTCTCTCTCTCTCTCGCTCTCACTCACACACTCACACTTTCTCTCTCTTTCTCTCTCGCTCTCTCTCTCTCGCTCTCACTCACACACTCACACTTTCTCTCTCTCACTCACTCACTCACTCACTCTCTCTCGCACTCACTCACTCTCTCACACTCTCTCTCTTTCTCTCTCTCACACACTCACTCACTCACTCACTCTCTCTCACACTCACTCACTCTCTCTTTCTCTCTCTCTCTCTCTACCATTCCCACCTGCGGTCTATCAGCTGGGTCAGTTAGCTCACACTGGACCCAGATTAGCAAACCTATCTCAGTCTTTCCAAACTTCCCACCCTCTGTCAGATTATTATCATCATAAAATCCAGCTCAAAACCAGCCTGACCTCTGGTGACAGTTGTGTAATAATGGCAATTGTGGGCTAGAGGAAAATATAAAGCCCCCCAGCATTGAACTGTGTTCTCTGGAATGATGGTTGGTGCCCCTTCCAATACTTTTGGGATAAGTTCGGAAGTTGGGGATGATGAGGTGGGCTGGTGATCATCCAACATTCTGTCGCTGATTGTCCTCATATCCTCACAGCAGTGCTCAACAATCTAGTAGGAAGCCTTGTTCCCTGGACAGTAGAGACAGTTACTCCAGCAGAAGCAGGATACACTCCTATTTAATACCCCTGAGTTTAGAGGAAACAGTGAATTGGCAGGTGTCTCAATATTTTGTCCACATAGTCTAGGGTCCTACAAACAAGAGGATGAAACCATGGGTTTCCAAGTGGGAACCAAGAACCAAGTCTCAGAAGGAGAAGGCCCTCTCCTCAGGTTGACACCAGATCACAAAACAACAGCTCTGTAATTGAAATATTGGCCAAGTGAGTCTGAACATTAGACATTGTTCAGATTGACCACGGCTTATCTAACAAGAATCATCATTTAAAGACATGATTGCTACGAGGGTGTGGTGGTATGAACCGGTAAGGAGGACGAGTGTACCTGTTTTAGCCTAAGATCACCTGTAGACAGACTACAGACACAAAAGACACAGAAGATCCAGGTCTGTTAGATACACACCATAGCTGCATAGCTTCTGAAGATGTTTCTCTGTGTTTCCTTTTAAAGCTGATATCTATGACAAGGTTTCTGGGGATCTGGAGAGAGCAGGTGGTGTGGACTGTGAGTGTATAGGCGGTGGAAGGATCAAGCATGACAGTGCAGAGAAAAAGATCCATGTCTATGGCTACTCCATGGTAAGTGAATCTCCTATCAGCTAACGTTAGCTCACACTGGTGAGCCCAGATTAGCAAACCTCTCTCAGTGTCTTCCCAAACCCAATATTTACCCACTCTCTGTCAGATTATTATGCTAATAAAATCCAGCTCAAGACCAGCTTTTGCTTGTGATTGGTTTCAGATGGCCTAACCTAGTCCTCCATGGTCAAGGTGGTGGAAAAGCTGGTCGTCCAGGCGAAAACATATGGTTGACAAGCTTAGCCGCTGATCAGCATAATGGATGTTTTTCATTCGATGGTTTAGCTGGTCAATCAGCATGGCCAGTATGACCAAGGTAGTTGACAAGTTTGGGCAAGCTGGTGATGCTGGTCTTGTCAGTCATCCAGCTTGGGGTCATGCTGGATGCTAAAAACCGCTTGGTGATAATGGTCCTGTTAGTTAACCAACTTGGACTAGCTGGTTGACTGGCTTGGTCAAGTTGTTCATGCTGGTAGAAAGGGTGGCTAGACTGATGGGAGTTTCCGTTTTCGCAGTACGTAGTTTTTATGTGATTTGATGAGTTCAGACAAACAGACGAAGGAAAACGGTAATTGTCACAAAAACGCTGTGATTTTTACGGTTCTGCACTAAATCCAATGAAACTGCACTAATTATAGCCTCTTAACTCTGTTCAGATTGGATTAGTTTATCACGGTGGAGCCAGTAATAAATGTTTTACACATCTCCTCAGTGATAACACTCTCAAATCCGGATGGCAGTAAAATCGTTCCAGGGCAGGCAAGTTTCTCATGGGTCGTATTATCTATGAACCCAGATGTTTGGGTCATGGGTGGTCATGTGATCAAAACTAAAAACTAGAATTTGATGATGTAGTGAATATAAAGTCATTTATAAAGTGGTTTATAGCTGTAGCTGCCACTATTATCTCCCCTTCAATCAGCCTGCAGGATCTGGCTTTTCTTTTTATTCCTGCTAATGTTCTGCCAGGGTAGAGAGGGTGGAGGTGAGGCTTCCCAATGCATCAATCCTTTAGCAATACAAGAATTCTGTAATATGGATATATGTGCATTAGGAGACTACAGCAAGTAGCAGCAGTCAGGAAGCTTTTCTTATTCAATGCCAGACAACATCTGGCTGGAGAAACATGGAGATGTAGGAATAACCACCCTTGGCTCGGATGTCACTAGTGAGACGTTGTGGCATGGACTGTATTAGGTGAAGGAAGGTGTTTATTACAGAGGTTAACTGCTCCACAGTGGTGTGCACAATTGCTCTGCACCACTCCCAAGAGTCATTGTTCCCCTCAGTCATCACTGTTATGCTGTTGGGAGGCACCCAATGTGCTGCACACCCTCACTACGGCAGCTGTAGAGCTGTAGAGTTAGCTCTTTCCGAGATGCTACCACCCTTTGCCCACTGTTGCAGTCATTTTAGAATATTATGACCACCCCTGGTTTGGCATAAATTCAGCCTGGGTAGCATATAAGAAACTGCTGACTTCATGGGATGTTCTAGAGCTGCTGTAGTAAAGGTGTACCGAGAATGGACTTCTTGCGCATGCTCCAAACGTCATGACCGTGGTGCCCCAGAGGAGAATGGCCACTCCAGCGTCTGGTACAGAGCAATAAACGATGGGACCTGTTGACCTCTATAATGAACACCTTACGTCACCTAAGACGGTCCGTGTCCACGACCTCTCGCTAGTGTCATCCTAGCCAAGGTTGGTTCTCCCCACTTTTAGGTAGGTGGTCATAATATTCTGGTAGGACTTTGTGTAAGCATCATGCCACTGCTGAGTTTAGTATCAGATCCAGAAGAAACCCAGCCAAACCAGTCTTTTGGAATGAAGCATGCTCATATGATTAGTGGTGACAGTGGTGTAATCATCACCATTGTCCTCTCTTATTACACAGCAATGTAGTTTCTTGAATATTTTGTCCCACAGAAGGTGGACGATCTGCTGACTGAACTGTCTCTGTTTTCAGGGTTTTGGACGAGCAAATCATGCAGTTTCTACAGAAAAACTGAAGGTGCGATACCCAGACTATGAGATTACCTGGGCAAATGAAGGCTACTGATTGTGACAGGTCAAGATTTTATCATCCTGGTCAGTCCAAGGACAGCCCGTTCTCTGGGAGATCGACTGTTCATACGAAAACAGAGCCTTTCTCAGCCTGCAAAGGAGCGCAGAAGTACTCACACCACATGTTTACACTGGATGGAGCCAGTTTCTCATCATCAACTGCTGAATTCATTCTGAACCTTATCGACACTCTTATTTATATCGGCACTGTCACACCAAAAGCTTGCATGTCCAAAATGTCAACTTTGAATAAGAGGATTTTTTTTTTGTTTCTAAACGTTTAATGGAAGTTAGTGTAAAATGATTTTATTCCAAGTCATTTGGAATTTCTTTTGGTCCATTCATCATGAAGTTTTGACACAATGTAAAATAAAAAACTCTCTGATTCACAATATGTCAACTGTAGATGTGGAAACACTGCGAAATTGGAGATACAAGGTTTTTGTGTGACAGAAGCAGTACATGTTTTGTTTACAGCTAAGCTGCCTTTTCATTTTGACATTGACCACAATAACAGCTTGACACATTTTTGGAAAGTGATCTTGCGATGTGATGAAGATGCTAAGTGGCTAGGCCAGCGGTGAAGTGTTAGAAGTCATTGACCAGCTTAAAAAAAAATGAAAACACTCATGTTGTGCAACAATGAGCCACTTTAGATTTAGAGTAGAAAGTGTTTCAGTGCAGATCACCACTGGCATTGTGTTTTAGTCAAGCATTAGAGCCATATTCCTGTATGGGCAACTAACTAAATCAGTTCCTGAAGAATAAACTGTTAATTCATGAGTGTTTCAGTACTTTAATAACACAAATGGAGACAAATGGGTACACTGTGATATACTCTCTACACATTGATAGGACAGGAAAAAGTCAATTTTTTACAGTGGACCTGTAAGCTATTGGACAATACACACCGGCATGTAATGCAGTGCTGAACCATGGACCGATTCTTTTAAGGAATCGTAAATGGCTGTAAACCTGAGGAAGTTGCAAAATGAATTGAATGGTTTATATCTATTCTGTCAGCAGTTTCAGCAGGAAGTCTTATCACATTCATCCGGTCCTATTTTACTCCGGCCCAATCTGAAGGTTATCTTTGTGTCCGTAACAACAGCTTTTAAAGCTTGCCAAGGAATCCAGCCTATAGACTAATTAAAACCGAAAACAGATTAGTGATTTTAATGGTATTTTCAAAGTGCTTAATTGTACTTTTGCAACTATAGTGACCCGAATCATCTGCAGTGACCCCTTCAATAAACATTTATTTTGCTTTCCACACCAGTGTTTTCTTCTCATTGCATGCCTCCGCATGCCTTAACCTGGCCTTAGATCCAGCTCTTTGACAGTGGTAGTGACGTTGGACGTCCCTGTACATTGCCCAAGCAGTGAAGAGTCGGCGGTGTGTTTTAGCTGGGAGATTTACAGCAGTTTTATAGCAGGACAGCCAATGCAGCTGTGTACTTAAGGGTATCAAGTCCAGGTGTTATCTATGTGGAGAAGCTGGAGGAGCAGATGAAGGTGGCCTGCAGAGCACACAAACACAGTGTCTCTACAGGATGAAGGGGGAATGCATTCAGCTCCTGGCTCTGCTGCTGATTGTTCAACAGGGTGAGTTATTCTTCCAGGTGTGGGTCCTTTTTAGCAGTCAGACAGAGCAGTGTTCGCTGTTTTAAGGGCAAATCTGCTGAATTGAGTATCATAAGTGGTTAATGTTTTCTGAAGAAGTCTCAGTTAAGATATTTGTCTGTAATTGTTGAGTAATTATGGACGTAGGGCCACTCTTGGACCAAGACTAGGCCTACGCCTCGATTAAAAAGGGTTTTATTAGTAATGTATATCAAGAATTTATAAATAGTTACAAGTGACTAGAGGAGGATGGGACCCCTTATGAGTCCTGGTTCCTCTCAAGGGTTCTTCCTCCAGCTGTGAGGTAGTTGTTCCTTGCCACTGTCGCCTATGGCAGCTCACTGGGGATCTTAGGTTTTCATGTCTTGTTGATCTCTTGTCCTCTAACTGATTACTGGTCGTGTAAAGTTGCTTTGTGACGATACCAGTTGTGAAAAGCGCTGTACAAATACATTTGATTTGATTTTGAATGGTGAACCACATTGCCATTGCAGTTTAGTCCACATTTGAATCATGTATGGAGAAACCAGGTGAAGGGCTACTTAATAAAACCACGCTGTTTACTGCCCTTACTGTAAGTCATCCTGACCTCATCTGCCTGAGCACCACTGATATAAGCTGTTCTATCAGAGAACTTTGACTGGAGCTTTTCCAGTTGTGGACGATCTGAACTTTGAAACAACCTGTCTGGAAAGTTCCCAGTCTTTCTATACTTGTGGTACATTCATATCTGTGGGACAGATACAGTATATTTCATTAATTCATTTTTATCAATATATGTTTTCAGTGCTTATTAGCTTAATATACGATTATTCAATATATAATTTTAGCTAAAATTCTGACCTGAAAAAATGAATTGTTTTGTAAAATAAGGTCGAATTAAACATGGCTCATTTATAGCTCTTGTGATTTTCTGTTATTAGCAGTTATTATCTTAATATAGAATTACTATATAATCATTCTGTAAGAAAAATCATTTTCTGCTAATAACCTTACCTAATCAAATCAAATAAAATAAAAGCCTTCGGGATGTGGAAGGGTTTGTCACAATGTTCCTATCACACATGATGTCATTTCCTTCAGAACCACTAATTAAATGTTCACAACTTATATAAAAAGAAAATGAGCAATGTAAGAAAATGCAGTTCCTGGGATATCACATGCCAGCTAATTCCAGGCTTCTGAAATATTAAAAATGTCAACTATGTTACCCAGCAGTAAGGAAAGGTAAGGTAACACAGAGGACTTTAAGTTATTACCTCTTTTTCTTTACCTTTTAAGGCATTGAAATAATAAATATTGATGAAAATGCCTCAAAATTATATCCCATTAAAATTATATGCATATTAAAGTAACCTACATAATGATTATTCTGTAACTTAATGTCTAGCAAATCAGACAATATTGCTCAAATGTCTTTTAAGAGCTCAACATTTGACATAACACAGCAATGGTGACAAAAAAAATGGGCCCTAAAAGTAGTGGATCCTGCTGTAGTGAGGTCATCTTTGAAATAGTGGCTGACACACAAAACCTGTCTTTAAAAAAAGGTGTTTAATTTCCAATAAAAGTTAAAAAAAATATGTAATTATAAGTTTAAATGATATATTCCAATTAACTGTGGAATATTTAGATTGGTCCATTCATGTAAAAGAAACAACTGCCATATCCACGTCCAGTCATGTAAAAAAAAAAGTGAAAAACCCAAAAGAATCATAGGGTTAAAATCATCTTGGCTGGTGGAGAGTGTGTTCAGGATGATGCTCACTGTACCATCTTTGCACTGAGGTACTTTTGGGAACGCCAGCTCAGATTATTCAGTGGAAAAGGCATTTTTACTTCTACTATATTGTCACTGATTGCTTTGGAAAAAGGTCATGAACTCTAATATTCTCTTCTAATCATCGCTGTGGATGATGATGATATAACTAATAAACCAGTATTTGCTCTAGTGTCTGATCTTCTATAGATGAAGCTGAGGGACAAGGCCTGATTACATGCTGGATTAACGCCTCTGTTTGTTTCTTCTTCACATATTCATTGGTAGCCGTTGCTCTGGAGAGCCGAGCGTGTGCAGGGCCGAGATGTGATTTTGTGTGTGACTGCACAGACTGCAGCGATGAGCAGGACTGTGGTGAGATACGAAACCATCTCATATCTGAAACCAAATGATGTGTGTGTTGGTGGCGGTGTTTCCTGAATCTGAAGGAACTCTCTTCCTCTGTCTGTGGTTTATGCCCTGCTGTGGGGGGGCAGGTTATCGGGTGAACGATTTTGCGTGTGATTTTGAGGATGCTGGAGCGTGTGGCTGGACAGACAAATCGATTGATGCCAGCTACAAGTGGGAGAGGCGTCAGAGGGGAGACCACCTGCCCAACAGTGGACCATCCTCTGACTACACTGTTGGCACTTCTGCAGGTAGACACATCCACCACAGTGCCTCATTATAACACTGTTAAAGATTCAAGAAGCTCCTCATCTCACTCTCCAGTCCATGCAGTCCACTCCACCTTGATGTTTTAGAGCTGTTTAGGTGATGCTAACAATGCACAGTATGTCCAAATGTTTGTGGACACCCCTTGAAAATGAAAACATTCAGCTATTTGCATGCATTGCTGACACAAACACACAGCTTGTTTAGACCCTGTAAAGAGGCACTGCCAATAGAATAGGACTCTCTGGAGCAGATAAACATGAACTTATTGGCACCATGCTGCCTAATCCCAGGCATAGGCTACAGCATTGAGCTGTGGAGCAGTGAAACTGTGTTCTCTGGAATGATGCTGCACCATCCAGTACTTTTGGGATAAGGAGGGGAGATTGGGATGAGGTGGAGGTGGTAATCATCCAACATCCTTATTTAAAGAATAGTGGGTTTTTTAATAATTAAAAAATGGTTTTAAAAAATTATTTGTCTGATGTTATGCGCATGAAAAATTTGGAATATGGTCAATTTATTCCTTTGTTGTGATTAGGCTGGTTCATGGCGGTGACGGCAGTGAAAGCAAACTCTCCCAGCACTGCTGTTCTGATGTCTCCTGTGATTAACCAGTCCGCCCACACCTGTCGCCTTCGCCTACGCTACTTTATATGGGACTCAGGTATACACACAGACTAGCAATATCATCTTCTGATTTTATCATTTGATTTGTGTGTGAATGTGTAGGCCAGTACCAATAATTGACTAATATTGTATTCATATATATTCAGTGAAATGATATTCATAACTCTGATAATCCCACTTCCAGAACAAAATCTTGTATCTCCTATTTTGTGTGGTTCCCCAAAAATGACTTGTGTTCCATTAGAAATTATGCAAAATCCATTACTGCCTCTATACTCAGTTCCATCTTCATTTACTCTTCTTATTAAAGACTTAATTAAGTTATAAGTCCAATAATTATACATTTCTGAGCTACCATGTTGACCAAGCAAATGAAAGCACAGAAGCTTGAGAAATGCATAGATAATTGAGGCTGTGCGAGTAAGTTGTTAATTAAATAGACATTACACTGCTTAAGCCATCCTTTATCCTTTAACTGCCTGTTCCAGGTTATACAGGCCTGGGAGACAGCTTTCTCTGGGCGTCGGTGTGGCAGCCTGATGGACAGCATGCGTTAATGTGGAGGCCAGAGAACACAAGTGTCCGTGCGTGGAGAGAGGCCACCATCTTCTTGGGTCGCATCGCCGGCCCCTTCTACATACAGCTTCACTCACAGCGCCAAGAGGGTAGGAGTGGAGATATAGCCATCGATCAGCTGGAGTTCCTGGATTGTGCTCTACCAGGTAAAGCAGGACGAGGAGGGAGAACGCAGGAGTGTGTTGTGGAATATAGCAGTGGTTTCAGAATTCAGCTGTACACATAATTATACATTGAGTTTACACAATTTCTCATTTTTAACAGCTAATACATGATTATTGTGGTATTTAGTTTAGACTAATGATATTAATGCAAGCGTATACCCACCAGCCAGTAAATACTTTGCATCCCAGAATCATCACACACTTACCACAAATGAAGTAATCCTTAAAAGACTTGCTTATGTTGTGTCATTTTCCAAGTGAAACACATCTTTCTATGTATAACAATTTGCTTGATTTTAATTTGCTAATGTCTGTAATTCCATATTTTGGGGCCCACTGTAAAGGTGGCTCAAAAAAACTCTGCCCACGACTTTATACAGTCTATACATCTGAAACTGCATTTTAAAAACACCACAGTTTGACTCGAATATGGAACCTGAAAACACTGCTTACATTTACATTTAAGGCATTTAGCAGACGCTCTTATCCAGAGCAACTTACAAAGTGCTTTGCTATTTACCCAAGAAAGACCATAGCTAGTTTGAATAGACTAATAATTCAAAGATACCTCTAAGCTTTAGACTCTACTAAACACAGGTCAATAAGGTGACCATAGTACTCTACTATTCGTCCAAGTACTCTCGGAAGAGGTGGGTCTTCAGTCTGCGTTTGAAGACAGCGAGCGACTCTGCAGTTCGGACACTCAGGAGAAGCTCGTTCCACCACTTTGGTGCAGGACAGAAAAAAGCCTGGACGCTTGTCTTCCGTGGATTTTGAGGGATGGCAGGTCGAGCCGAGCCGTACTTGAAGCTCGAAGGGCTCTTGGTGCGGATCGGCTTTTGACCATTGCCATCAAGTACGGAGGGGCTGGTCCGTTCTTGGCTTTGTAGGCCAGCCTCAGGGTTTTGAATCTGATGCGGGCAGCTAGAGGGTGCTAATGGCCCCCACTTGTGGAAAACCTTCAGCCTGCTAAGCATGAGTGAGCTACAAGCAATTCTGGAGTGGATAATCGGGAGAGTCAGGAGAATGTGTAGTGGGCCAGAAACATTTTTGGGTCGTTCCCTGTGAGCTGACATATAAATCAACACATATAAACACAAGAACGCTCAAACAAACTGTACATCTCAGTTTAGGATTTTAATTAGCACTCCCCACCTCAAGACAGGACATATGACTCCTACCGTGTCTTTAAAGGCAGCACCTTGAAATTCAGTTTGAGGAGTGGTGTGTGGGGTGTGTGATGTGTGGGTAAGTCTCATTTACACTCTCAGTCTGTCTCTCAGTTCCTTCAGTAAGTGGAGTGTGTGGTGAAGACCATTTGCAATGTAAACGGGGAGGCTGTGTGGAGCGGCATGCTGTTTGTGATGGGACAGACGACTGTGGAGATGGAACAGATGAACAGAACTGTGGTTAGTGCCCTGATTTGTGCAGCCTCTTGCTGATGGTAGATTCTGTACTTTCACATCAACTGTAGCTGGAGCTCCTAGTAGGTCCCAAGATGGTAGTCTAGCATTGGTTAAGACCGCTTTACATATATTGGGGTCTGCTCTTGGGCCTGACTCGGCCATGTTCTCCACTTGTAAATAAATCCTCTGGTTTTTTGATTGCAGAACAGTACATGAGCTGTGACTTTGAGGCTGACTTGTGTAGTTGGCACTTAGCGTCACTTTCATCGCTGAAGTGGACAAGAACCAATCAGTTGAATTTTACCACATCTGAGCCTCTAAGAGGACCTGGGAGGGACCACTCCACCAATTCTGCTTCAGGTACTTGCACTGCAGTCTGATCATTTAGATGTGCTGTGGAAGAACGTTTGTGTTATTGTATACTTGTATGTATTTGTACTCGTAGGTCATTTCCTGTATGTAACCAAGCCAGCTGTGTTGACGAGTGATTGGGCATCTTTTCAAAGCCCTCGTCTTGCACCAACCAATAGCACACACCCTTGTCGTGTAAGTTCCAGGACCTTGTTCTACATTTTATTTTGTATATATAATATTTGTATGAGATCCACTTGGAGATCCATTTGGAACAGTGTATGTACTAAAAATGGACATCATTCATTTTTATTTGACGTTAATATTTCATTTTTTGACTTCACAGTTACCTCAAAATTCCTTAATTTGTGCAGCAATTACTAGATATATAGATAACTTTCTTAATCCCAGAGAGAAAGTCAGGTAGTACAGCAGCACAGAAGTACAGTGAAAAGCGAACAAGAGCAAAGTAGCCTCTCATTTATGTACAAATTCTAATAAGAATATTACAAAGCAGTTTACTCAAAGTGGAAGATGCAGTAAGGCGCATAAATATTATGCAGATGACAGTGCAGTAATCCATTACATGTACAGAGTATACCACCCTGGACTGGTGCCACCCTACCGTTTTCAGCAGCTGGTGTTATTGTTGGCAGATGGTGATGTACTCGCACCAGTTTGGTGGTGTGTCTGGGGGTCTGTCAGTACTGGTGGCAGAGAGAGAAATCTACCCAGTTTGGCAGCGCGGAGGCTCACTGGGTGATTTGTGGGTAAAGGCGGAAGTGGAATTTGTCGTCAACAGCACATTTCAGGTACGTGGTCTAACTTGCCACTATTTGCCACTGTTTATTATTAAAAAGTGTTGGGAAATAAATATAGTTAGAGTCAAACTTTTAATGGCCCTAGAATGTCAGACTGTATTTTCCCTGGCATAGGTGAATAATGAGAGGATACACAGATGGAATTTGTCTTTCGCCTTTAACCTATCTGTGCAGTGAACACACACATACACACAGTGACTGGGAGCACACATGTGGTGGGCGAGGAGCAGAGAGGGCTCAACAGTGGCAGCTTTCTGTGCCAGTGTCCACAGATAAAGGAATATGTAATGTAAAATGTAATATTATGTGAACTGTCATAGTTCTGTAAACCAGACAGTAAAATAGAACTTAATAGGCAAAATAACAGGGTGGTAAATAGGCATTTAGCATCAGATCTGAGCACTTTTCACCCCAACCGAAGTCACATACTTACTATTTATACCTGAAAACTGAATAAATAAAATACTGAATAAATGCATTATATGGCTCCTGTAAGATTTGTTCTTTGAGGAGGAAGTCTTTTCTTCTTTTTTACAATTTATCCACAGTCTGGCGCACAACATTTACATAAACAACAAAATGATTAAGTAGTGACCATAGATATAACAATAAAATCACAAATTATACAAGAAATGCTGATTTACAACATTTTTCCTTCTCATATAAAGTTAGCATCTGACAAATTGTCATGATGTAAACAGTAAAGTGAATAAAATCAAAAGTACTGTTTTTTCCATCTGTATTTTTTACCCTTCTACCATCTTTCCCTCCCCTTGTCTCTCGCTTTCCTGCAGATATTGTTTGTGGCTGCTATTAGGGACCAGGCATATGGAGGCATTGCTGTTGATGACCTCACGTTGTCCCCAGAATGCCGCTTGTCTAATGGTAAAAAACTCTACCTACAGTCTCCTCTGGAAAAATGCTGCTCTAATGTTGACTCACTGACATTAAATCTAACCCTAGCCTTGTTTATATCCTATACAATGGGGCCTGGTTAACTGACATATAACATGCACAAAATAACCATCCAGTTTAATCGAAATAGGTCCAGTTTGGTGATGTTCCAGGTGATGTTCCCTTTTCTCTTTTACATTAATCTCAATCTCAATATCTCTGCTACCAGATTCAATGCCAACGCCATCTTTCCCAAAACCACCCAGTCACCCCTGTGCAGAGGCCAGCAAGATCTGTGACTTTCAGAAGGACTGCACAGATGGAGAGGATGAATCACAATGTGGTGAGTGTATTAAATAAATAGTTAAATCACAAACCAACAAATACAGTGTGAATAATCTACAGTACATGCTATTGGTAATATTCGATTGGTATGTCTGTGATATTAACAATTTAAATCTCAGATGGATTTAAATATGATTTGTGTTTCATGATGCCTATAGGGGACTTTTCCTATGAGCAGGGTAGTACAGGCTGGACAGACGTGAGCATAGGAAGCCAAGGCTGGAAGCTAAACCAGGAACCCAGTAATGCCACGGGTAACACAGGTAAGTGTAAGTCTAGAGAGATTCAGTAGTTTAGAAACAGTGTTCTAAGCTGAGGTACTCTTTATTGAACACTACAATTGGCCATTTTTCTGCCTCTCTTTGATTTGAACAAACAACCTTGTACCTGCTGGTTTACCTCCATGTGCTGGCTCACCTCTCTTACCTGCCTTCTACCATGACCAGAAAGTTGTGGGTTCCATTCTCTCAACACTATATAACAATGTATATAGCTGTAAGAGATTTGAACCCACAACTTTCTAGTTACTTGATTACCTCTTTTACCTCACCTCTACCACAACCAGAGGGTTGTAGGTTCTAATCTCGCGACACAATATATACATATATATCTGTTAGAGATTTGAACTCTTCATCTTCTAGTTGCTACTCTTAATCTTCTCTTTCACATTCCCTCAACCACAAGCAGAGGGTTGTGGGTTCAGATCTCTCAACACTATATGTAAATGTAAGAGATTTGAATTCACAACAATAGCTCTGTTACCACTATATAAAATAGATATAATTTTTAATATTTGAGAGCTTGTTAACTGTACAGGTTTCATATAATTTAAAGAAAGCTGTATGAATGTAGGAGCATTTTCAGAATGATAAACAGAGAAGTGACTGGGAAAGCTCTAATACAATTAAGGTGAAATATGTCAAAAGGGTAATAGACTGACAAAACGTATTGTAAATAATAATTACAGAATATTATTTAATTTAATTTAATAACTTATTGTTGTTACAGAAGTACGTGAAGTATTAGAAATATTTAAAAATCAATTATTTTTCATTATAATACAGTGAACATAATGTTATATATGGTAATCTACTCTGTAACAGCTGTAAATATGACAGTAGACATGCAGTAGTATGGTTTTGTGTGTGTGTCTGCTTGTTGTCAGAGGTGTTCTTGTACGTGACTGATGCCCCTGGTCAGCAGCTGACAGAAGCCCAAACCCGTACTCCTCTCCTGGGCCCCTCTGGCCCAAGCTGCACCCTACAGTTCTCCTACAGCCTCACAGGCAGCAACCCACACACAGGTACTCTGCACCCAACTCTCTTGCACTACAGCAAATGCACTGCATAGATCGTTTTTTGTTTTTTTGTTTTTTTGTTTTTTTTTTTGGGGGGGGGGGGGGGCTGATTAACTGTTCCTTCTCTATCATTTGAAGTGTGTGCAGGTGTATTGAACAGTCTGTGTGCTCTCTCACTGCAGGTGAACTGTCTGTAGTTGTAGTAGACAGCGTGTTGGGCACTCTGCCTCGACTGTGGGAGTTCAGTGGGTGGACAGGGCAGAACACTTCCACATCCTGGGTAAAAGAGGAGCTCTATATTGGAGCCAGAGATCACCGCTTCCAGGTGCTGACTTTTCAGATTTTCCATATTTTTATGTGTATCTTTCTGCCTGAATTTTATGTTGATATGGTTGAAATAAGTTGATGGTTCCCAGCCGTGGTCCTGGAGGACCCCCTGTCCTGCACATTTTAGTGGTTTCCTGCTCTAACACATCACATGTACATTTACATTTATGGCATTTAGCAGATGCTCTTATCCAGAGCGACTTACAAAGTGCTTTGCTATTTACCCAAGAAAAACCTTAGCTAGTTAGAATAGACTAATAATACAAAGATACCTCTAAGCTTCGACATTACTAAACACAAGACAATAAGGTGACCACAGTACTCTATTCGTCCAAGTACTCTCGGAAGAGGAGGGTCTTCTGTCTGAGTTTGAAGACAGCGAGCGACTCGGCCGTTCGGACACCCAGGGGAAGCTCGTTCCACCACTTTGGTGCCAGGACAGAAAAGAGCCTGGACGCTTGTCTTCCGCGGATTTTGAGGGATGGCGGGTCGAGCCGAGCCGTACTTGAAGCTCGAAGGGCTCTTGGTGCGGATCGGCTTTTGACCATTGCCATCAGGTACGGAGGGGCTGGTCCGTTCTTGGCTTTGTAGACCAGCGTCAGGGTTTTGAATCTGATGTGGGCAGCTACAGGAAGTCAGTGGAGAGAACGCAGCAGTGGAGTGACATGGCATCACCTTCAACTCAGGAAGAGCTCGTTATTTATCTGATTTGTTGGAACAGGTGTGTTGGGAGCAGGGCAAACAATAAAATGTGCAGGGCAGGGGATCCTCCACAGGAACCACTGCTACTTTTGGTTCCCTACCTTTCAGCGAATGGGTCTTTAAAGAAACACTGCAGCTTATTTTAACCTAATGTGTGTCTTAGATCGCATAACACAGACAACAATTTAGGTGCGTTTTCAACTCAAAACACATCAGCCGAAAAAGAAAAAGCCAATTCAAATATTTTAAATGTTTCCTTCAACAGGTAAGAGGTAAATGTTGTGTTTTCTATAAATAGGTCATATTTGGGCGCCCCACTAAAGTAAACTACTGATACATTATCCTGTTTTTATAAAAGTCTAATTTCCATTTAATTTTATAACAAATTCCAAGGAGAATCTTCATTCAAGATTTCATATTTTTGTGCATAAACAAGCTGCACTCTTTTTTTCCCCTCCATTTACTTTTGCCAAGCCCATGAATTGCATCCAAAACATCTAAAACAAGAAGCATCCATTTATTCCATCCATTATTCAATGCCATATTTGCTGCTGTAATGAGTTTGGATATAAATATGTTCAAAAAAGCCTCTCTGCACCACCCAAATGGTGCCTAGCTGAAAGACTGAAGCATCTAAATTATTGTTTGACTCTTTTAACACAATTCAAATGATTTTTAACCCCTAAAAGCACATAAGACTCACCAGCTGGCTGAAAGTGTTATTACAAACCTCCACCAGTTTGTACAGACGTCCTTGGAGTTACTGAGTAATGCGCTCTAGTGTGTAATAAGCCGGCATCAGCCTGAAGAATGTAGGATGTTCTGTAGTATTAAGGTCATACAGTGATCAGGACTTTCTCTGCCTTTGCTCCTGCAAGCTGGAGTTCAGAGCTCGTGCTCAAGAGCTGGCCCCAGACACCAGAATAGCAGTGAAGGATGTTTACTATGTCAACTGCCACCAATGGTATATCCCTTCTACTTCTGAAGGTGAGGGCTGATCTCATATATATATATATATATATATATCTTTACATATTTGTGTAAAACATATGACACTTTAGTGCATTTATGTAAAATCATCAGTGTTTAGGGATTTAGGGATGGTTAGTGGTGATTTATTTTCCTTTACCTTTCTCAAACAGGACTGTCCTGTAACTTTGAGACTGATTTATGTGGATGGTACCAAGACCAAACAGATAACTATGACTGGAGTGTGAAGGATGGAAACGATCATACGATTGGCAACGGTACGGATAATATTCTACAGCACACCCATTAAAACTTTTCTTTAAAAAAAAAAAAAGATGTGGTACGTTGTGGTGAAACGGCACTGTAACTAGTTTCTTTAGGGCAGTATTAACATTATTTTAATTTTTCCTTTACGTAAATTTTACACTTAATTAAAGCCCATAGTGTTTACGCCACTCGCAAATACAGGGTTGCTACTTGTATAAGCTTTTTGTGCATTTTTGTTTTCATCACTAATTGAATGTGTGTGGTCTCAGGGAGAAGTCTGGTGGTGGATATGTGGAGTACTACACTGCGTGGTCTTTCTGGTCGTCTTCTCTCACTCAGACAGAATTCAGTGACTGAGCACTGTCTCCTTTTCTTTTACAAACTCTATGGCCCCCAGACAGGTGAAAGGCAGAGATATAGTCTTGCTGTATTTTTGTATACACAGTTGCAGATTAAAAAATAACCTTTTAGGAATTAAGAAATTCAGATGATTAAGAGGAATGCCGTGTTCACCTGCAGGTGCTCTCAGTGTCAAAATACGGCATGCGGACGGTGCAGAGGAGGTCTTATGGACCCGTGTGGGTGCTCATGGAAACATCTGGCAGGAAGGACACTGTCCAGTTCCCCAACAACTTACTAGCTACCAGGTACAACTTTAGCAAGCTGAATATTCAGAGCCAGAGTTACAAAGTTCTCCATGTTATATATATATATATATATATATATATATATATATATATATATATATATATTAGATAAAATAGAGTGAATTTACCACACTTACAAAATGGTTAAGTCTCTAGGTACTGACTGCTGATAGAAACATAAATTTCTAAATTAGACAGATAATAATTCAGTTTTGATTTAAAGTTTTGATTTTGATTATTATTGAGTAACAGATACAGTTGAATAATTTTGATATTCCTTCTGGTCTTCTTACGTTGTTTTTCTGTATTTCCTTTTAAAAAGGTCTGGATTTGCTTGATCACATTTTTTTCTTCTCCATTATTCTCTCTACCTCTCTCTCTCTCCCTCTCCCTCTCTTTCCTTTTCTCTCTCAGTTGGTGTTTGAGGCAGTGCGCTCAGGATTTGATGGCCAGGTAGCCATAGATGATGTGGCATTTGTAGAAAGATCATGCTCTCTGCCGACTATGTGCTCATTTGAGGGCCACAAATGTGGCTACAGCAGCAGTAGTGCTGCATTTTGGATCCTACAGAACTGGGACTCCTCCAGAAAGGGCCCAATGACTGACCACAGTCTTGAAACACAGATGGGTAAGAAAGGATTGATGGGCATTAGTAGTAGATAGTAAAAGAACTTGGAAGAATAGGACTAATACTCTGGACGTATGGATGGATGGATGGATGGATGGATGAATGGATAGGCACTAGTAGTAAATAGCAAAAGAAGAATAGGACTTATACAATGGATGGATGGATTGGATGGATTGATGATCAGTCATTAGTTGTAGAAGAACTTAAAAGAACAGGACTTGTACACTGGATGGATTGATAGATGGCTAGTAGTAGGTAGTAGAAGAGCAGGACTTTGATGGATGGATAGGCATACACTGGATGAATAGATGAACATTATTAGTTAAAGAACAGGACTTTACACACATAATAAAAACCAAACAATGCATTAAAATGTAAAAACATTAAGAAGATGATGATTTTGTGTTTACTGCACTTGTCTTTAAAGTCTGTGTAGAATGAATCAGTAACATTGCATGTCTTCTCAGGTTACTACATGCTGGCCCACAGCAGTGTGGAGGTCCTTCCTCAGGGCAGTGTGATGACCTTGACTTCTCCTGTACGCCATGGTGTGGCATCCTCTCAATGTCTCTACTTCTGGTACCACACCGGGGGAGATAACCCAGGTTGAACAGCACAGTCACATACAAATACACTGTGTTAGAGCAACACTCCCCTCACAAGCCTATTCTAACATGTGTGTATGTGTGTATGTATGTGTTCTGTATGCATGTCATACAGGCACTCTGAGTGTGTATATGAAGCCTGTCAAGGGAGAAGAGACCACACTGTTCTCCAGCAGTCTGAGTCAGGGGAATGTGTGGCGACTTGGAATGAGCAACATCAGCTGTAATGAAGACTGGCAGGTAGGGTCTTAATTACTGAACCACCAGTCTGCAAACGTCCACTGATATACAGCATTTTGCATTGCTCAAAGGTCAGAAACCACCTGTCAATCATTTCATTTCCAATCAAAACATCAAATGTTAGCGTTTTATGTGTCTACCTTTCCTGTGGTCAGATGCTGACTAATGATAAATGGGGTAGATGGCAACAGCCAATAGACTACAGTCTATATATTGTCACAAAACCTTGTACCTCTAAAACAGCAACTTAACAGGAGAAGGAAATAAAAACCTTCTTAACTTTTAGTGGAAGTCAATCTCAAATAATTTTATTCCAGGTCTATTTTCGAGCAGTTCTATTGGTCCGTTCATCAGGACAAATTCCCAGATTCATATTATTTAAATAGAAAAAAATAGGTTTTTGTATAGTGTAGTGGAATTATAAGGTAGATGACCTTCGTAAAGTAACCTTCTAATAAAGGGGATGTGGAGCATGTAATATTCCTGCTAATGATGCAAACTATTGAACGTCTGAATGGTTTATCAGCTGCAGTTTGAGGTGACGGGAGCCGGAGGGATAGGCACTTATATTGCCATTGATGACATCATCTTCTCCAGTCATAGCTGTCCTTCTACAGGTTTGATTAAAATCTACACTAAAAAGTTACAGAGAAATGAAAGCATGCCTAACCAATAAACACGCGTGCAGGCCTGATTCTTTGTGACGCAAATGAACTCTGAACTTTTCAGGTCACATATGTGATCTGGAGCGAGGTCTGTGTGGGTGGACCAACACTCAGAGCCCAGAACGGGACCGCCTAGACTGGGAGCTGAGCAGCCTGCTGTCTGAAACCCACTACCCCACACCACCACACGACCACACACTGGCAAATGAGAGAGGTAGTCAGTTATCTGTTATCAGTTTTCTGTGGATTTCTGTGTCATTTTAGTCTGTTCTCCAGGACTGCCATGAACAATTTGACACATCAACATCAATCATGTTGTGATTAATTTGCTTCTTTCTAGGTCACTTCTTGTTCCTTCCACACACACTGCGGGACACTGCTGGTCAGAATGCCTGGCTGCTCAGTCCCCATTTACCTCCCACCAAAGGCACTTGCCTGCGTTTTTGGGTTTATCAGTCTGTTGCTGGTAAGATCATAGTTATATTCTCATTGAAGTTAATATTAATCCCTTAATCATTCTGTCTCTTCTCAGCACCATGATACTTAATTTTTTTTTTAATTCACCCTTTGACCTCATATGAGGACAAAACGAGGCACAAACGGCTTCCTCTACAAAGACTAAGTTTAGTTCTTGTACTTGTTAGGCCCTACTAATCCCAAATAGGAGAAATTAA
Source organism: Salminus brasiliensis (assembly GCF_030463535.1). Classification (NCBI taxonomy): domain Eukaryota; kingdom Metazoa; phylum Chordata; class Actinopteri; order Characiformes; family Bryconidae; genus Salminus; species Salminus brasiliensis. The sequence continues at coordinate 10,832,479 of NC_132895.1, forward strand.
AAATGCACACCAAGCAAAAGTCTGGGTATCATGGGGATAAACGTAAGACTGCTCATTTGGTAGCTACTTAAATAACAACTTAAAATAACCCAATACTTAAATAGCTGTAATGACTCATTCAAGATAGGACACAAGACACCCATATCCACCATTAGTGTTGAACACAGATGGAATTTGGTCTCCGTCTTTAACCCATCCATGCAGTGAACACACACAAACACCCTAGTCATCAAACACACACAGTGACAGTGAGCATACATGCCCGGAGTGGTGAGCAGCTATCGCTGTGGTGCCCGGGGAGCAGAGAGGGTGAAGGGCCTTGCTAAAGTATCTATTGTGACATTCAGTGATTGTAATGACTTATTAAAAAGCTACTGTGACGACTATGATGTAGCTACTGTGACGTATTTAGTAACTGTAATCACTTGTTAAGTAGCTACTATGACTTATTCAGTGTCTATAATGATTTATTCAATGGTTACTATGACCTCAGTAACTACTATTGTGACTTATTAAGTAGCTACTATGACTTATTTAGTAACCACAATGACTTATTCACTAACTACTATGACTTAAGTAGCTACTATGACTTATTTAGTAACCACAATGACTTATTCACTAACTACTTTGACTTATTAAGTAGCTACTATGACGTATTAAGTAGCTAATATGACTTATTTAGTAACCACAATGACTTATTCAGTAACTACTATGACTTACTCAGTAACTACTATGACCTATTTAGTAGCTAATATGACTTATTTAGTAACCACAATGACTTATTCAGTAACTACTATGACTTACTCAGTAACTACTATGACTTATTAAGTAGCTACTATGACTTATTTAGTAGCTACTATGACTTATTTAGTAACCACAATGACTTATTCAGTAGCTAATATGACTTATTCAGTAACTACTATGACTTATTAAGTAGCCACTATGACTTATTTAGTAACCACAAGTACTTATTCAGTAGCTCTGACTTATTAAGTAGCCACTATGACTTATTTAATAACCACAATGACTTATTTAGTAGCTACTATGACTTATACAGTAACTACTATGACTTGTTCAGTATCTGTAATGACTTATTTAATGGCTCCTATAACTTCAGGACCTACTGAAGTGCTCTGAGTTACGCATTAACTTCAATGTTTTTTTCAGTGGCTGCTATTACTAATTCACTAAAATTCATCTAACTTCATGAATGGCTACAGCGAACATAATATAAGTTATATAGTCATGTGCTGGGCTTAGTGTTTGAGGTTTTATCACACTGTTTAATTGTAAAATAAAATAATGCCTGCTCCCCCTGGACTGTGCTTATTTCCTGATACGTCCAGCTCTGGCTCTGTATGTAATACTGTCCAGGTAACTGTTGGTTGGGCCATTAACACCTGTAATGCTTCTTCTGCAGGCGACAGCAGGTTGGTGGTTTGGAGGCTGTCTGGAGTGAACAAGCATGAGCTCTTGAGCCTGACTCACGCTGGGGAAACCTGGCGATCATTCCGGGTCAACATCACCTCAGACAAAGAGTATCAGGTGAGATCATCAAATCCTACGTAAGGCTTAAAATACATATATCCTGATTTAGATAGTGATGTATGTGTTATGCAGTGTGATGTGAACTTCAGTTAACTTCAACTCTATTTATCTGTGTGTGTGTTTGTGGATGGATGGATGACTGTATGTGCAATAGATTGTGTTTGAGGGCTTTAAAGGAGCAAAGGGTGTTCTTGCTCTGGATGACTTTGGCTATACAGTTGGGGTCAACTGTGATGGGGGGCAGACAGACCAGACCAGTAAGTGCCCAGCTTTATTTATAGGAGATCATATATGAGAAACATTGCTTATGAAAATAAAACAACAGCTTCTCTTCTTTTTATTTAAGCATCACCATCGTCTAACAAAACAGGAGCAGTAGTTGCAGCCGTGATACTCACCATTCTGCTAGTGGTGGCAGTGTGTGGCTTATTGGTATTCTACCTGAAAAGACAGGCTATTGCTCAGGAACCAAGTCCAACACCGACATCTAATACAGGCTTTACAAATGAACTGTATGACTCTAATCACACGGTAAGTGTCTGTCCAGCCAGCTTGCAAGAACTTAACAGTAAATATGCGTGTTTATGCGTGAGAATTAAAGGGTATGGTAGCAATCCCAGAACACAGTTTGCATTTGTACAGGCTTTATGATGGAGTGGGCAGCAGACTTGCTAAGAAAAAGTCAGCAATATAAAATATGAGGCCTTTATTAACACCTTATCACAGAAAGGCTTATTACACACTAAGGTGTATTACTCAGTAACTACAGGGACTTCTACACAAATCGGCGAGGCTATTCTTTAGTAACAGAAGTTTGTAATAACACTTTCGCCCCATGTGCTTTTTAAGGGGTAAGATCCTTATCTACTGCTGTCATTTTTTATCCCCAGGAGGCTCATGTGTCTGTTCCTACTATCTCTGAAGGGGTGAGTGATCTATTCTTAAATGCCTTTGTACAAACCTGACTGGAAGCTTGTGCAGAATATACAGGATACACGGCTGTTGCGTCTCTGACGTCTTTGATGTGCTTGTCTGTAGTTGCAGGACGAGGTGTCATAGGTTGCCCTGGTGACGGTGCCGTCTGGTGGTGGTCTTCATGCAAATCGTGTAGTACTGCTGCTGGAGAACGGCTTATGTTGCTTTGTAGAGTCTGACATTTCATTAGTACACACACACACACACACACACACTCATGCTGACACCTAGCAAAAAAGTGTTACAATACACATATTCATATTCATTATTTTTAATGAATGAGTGTTGTGAGACAATATGAGCTGTGAATAGAAAACAGATTGTAGGCTGTACTCTGTGCAATTAGAGGTACTGATATTAATTATTATATGAAAATTATTGAGAATTTCTCCACTGTGGGACTAATAAAGGATTATCTTATATAATTATTATATGGTTCCATTGTTCTGTTAAAATTATTGTTTTGTTGACTTTGTTAATATGCAGTGGTCAGTACCTACTAAAAGTGATCCAATGAACTATAGTCGGTGAACCGGGCAACAGGGTCATGGGCACCTAAGGCTCATTGAAGCAATACATGGAGGCCGCACCTCCCAACTTACAGGACTTAAAGGATCTGCTGCTTTTTAAGGTCTCGTGAAGTCCATGCCTTGACTGGTCAGATCTGATTTGGTGGCACAAGGGAGACCTACTCAGTATTAGGAAGGTGTCTCAGAAGTTATGGCATGTGTGTTGTGTCTTTCTCTGTCTGTCTCTCTCTCTCTCTATATATATATATATATATATATATATATAGAGAGAGAGAGAGAGAGAGAGAGAGAGAGAGAGAAAGGGAGAGAGAAAGAGAGAGAGAGAGAAAGAGAGAGAGATATGGATACTTTTTTCTGTTTATAGAAGACATAAGGATGACTACTCATGACTTAAAATGCAAGATGAGGTGTAGGAGTAAACATGTAATCTGTTCTTATTAAATCTTTATTTAAAAATAAATACTAATGTGTTATGCTTATTAAGTTCATACCAGCTAAGATTTACATGCAAAACACTGGTCATGGTTAGCATTTAACATGCGTTTAATATTTGCAGTGAAGACTTATCAGAAACCACCTCAAGTGTAGAGAATGCCAGGATTCTCCAACCATCACTACAATATTCACACACTAATTAAAAAAGTCATTTAAGAAGGGTGCCCTGGAATGGGAAACTGTATTAACTGTGGCATGGTTGAATAATGAGAGTTCAGTACATGGAAGTTTCATACCATGAACCTCAAAGTCTGTTGACACTTCATTAAAAAGGAAATCCGACAGCTTTAGATCTTTTTGTTTATGGACCCTAAATCTTACATACACCCAGTCTACTAGCTTAAGCCTTTTATTCCTAAAAGCTGCAAAAAGAGTAAAAGTCAACAGCGGTTTTGGGAGTATATGGTGTTTTTGATTCTTTCAGTCAGTTTTCTCAAACAAGCAGCACATCACCATGAGACTCTAAGCCTGGCCAACCAGCTTCTACTACCTCAGACTGGAGCTAACCACACATCAGACAGGGAAAAGTGCAGCATGAGTAAGTCTAATCCTGGGAAGCAAGTGAGTGTTAACTGGGTTCTAGGCTTAAAGCTAAACTGACTACAATCTCTTCAGCCAGCTAAGCACACACAATAATTACAGCGTTTAATTTATTTCACAAGACCAACAATAAAGGGAAAATCAATGTGTTTCATTCAGAGGTAAATATGCATATAAAAGCATATAAAAGTCACATTCTTAGCTGCAGTCGGCTACTTTAAGTTGCATCTATTGCTGATACAGATGTTCAAATGCATCTCAAATGGGCTAGAGGGGTATAAAGTCCCCCAGCATTGAGCTGTGGAGCATTGGAACTGTGTTCTCTGGAAGGATGGTTGGTACCCAGTACTTTTGGGATGAGTTGGGGAGTTGGGGATGACCTCCTGACATCCTGACCTCACTAATGCTGTTGTCACTGAATGCAATCAAATCCTCACAGCAATGCTCCAGAGTAGAATGCTAGTAGAATGCTTTTCCTGGGTGGTAGAGGCAATTACTCCAACAAAAGCAGGATTGTTTTTCCAGTGTAGATTAAAGAACCTTAACTACTCAAGAAATTCAGTCTATGGCTTTTAAATAAATGAAATGTGGTTTGAATCCATAGTAAAATCCTAGGGTTCAGTTCCAGCCTGTGTTTCTCTGAAACACACATTTTAGACGCATCTTCAAGACTGCCCTCGTTCCTGAGACTAACGTACGACTGGAATTTTAGTAAATAAAATGTTTCCATGCTGTTCAAACAGGAGATGCTCAAACACAAAGTGCATGACGACACTGCGCCATAGCAACGGTCTCCACGGCAACGTCTCCTCATTGAATTTGTCTGGTCCCTCTCAGACAGCGCGGACTGCAGCGTGAGGCTTATTCACAACGAACTGCAGGTGATGGGATTAATACACTGAAACCTCAGGACGGTGACTGGTGGTACCCTGTCAGAGCAGAACCCGGCTGAGAGTGAGAGAGTGGCTCTAACTTCATGCGGGATTGTTCATTAGCGAGAGAGGAGGACCGCATGCTTAGGATGGGCATGCAGAGCTGGTAAACACAGTCTTGTGTTATTTTTCCCACCCGTATTCACACACGTCACGCCTCCTGGGCTACTGTGTGTACTTTAGAGCCACCAGCTTTGCCTGTTCAAAAGAAGGAAAAAACTCTGATACCCAGTAAAATGTTATGAAATATTATAATATGTTTTGTGTTCTTCTAAAACCGGGAGCATTCTGTGTCCTTTATTTAGGCGTTAAAATAAAGGTGCACGTATTTGTCACTGTAAAGCGAAATGTGTCCTCCGCATTTAACCCATCTGTGGTAGAGAACACACACACTAGTGAACTAGGGGCAATGAGTACACACACACCCAGAGCGGTGGGCAGCCAACTCCAGCGCCCGGGGAGCAGAGAGGGTAAAGGGCCTTGCTCAAGGGCCCAACAGTGGCAGCTTGCCGAGCCCGGGAATCAAACCCACAACCCTGTTATCGATAGCCCGGCGCTCTAACCGCTGAGCCTCCACTGCCCATTCATAATTAAGTTGACCATAATTTTTTTTTCTACATGTGTCGTTGGTTCCTCAGCACAAATGAATTAAAGTTGCCACAAGATATTATATCATTAAATGTTCAGTATTTTAAGTAATTCTTTAAGGTGTATGTAGGCAAAACATGCTCAGATGCAGCTTTACAAGCCTATTTACAACCCTGTTATTTTTGCCTGAAAAAGAAACACGCTGAAAAAACCATTTTTAGCACTGATCTGATTGGCTGGTTTACAGCACTGGGAGCTGCATAGCATAGCATTACCTTAATTCCCATTAAATAATGGACGGGGGGGGGGGGGGGGGGGGTCATCTATGTTTATTTTGTGTAAAACGACAGGAGAAGCGACAGTGAATTTTTATAGCTGTCTTTAATACAGAACATATATATATAGTAAAGACAGTTTTCTATATAGTATTTATATATATATATATACAACTGCCTTTACACTATATATATATATATATATATATATATATATATATATATACACACACTAACATTTTATATATGTACATACAACTGCCTTAACACTATATATATTGGTATATCTATATATATAGTAAAGACAGTTTTATTTATATATATATACACACAAACTAACATTTTATATATACATACAACTGCCTTTACTATATATTACGTTACTAGCCAATCACAGCGCAGGAAGGCGGGACTTTGTCAGAAAACGGGTGGGAAAAACACTTCCACCGTCTGTCTCTCTCTCCAGACTGCCAGTGAGAGACCCTCCGCTGCAGCATGGACCCCGCCGTGCTCATCTTTCTGCTCTATGTGATGATCGCGCACGAGCTGGTGTGCGGTCTCGTACAGTACCGGAGACAAGCGGCACGGCCACGCAAGCGCGCGCTGCCTCTGCCCTTCTGCTCCAGGTAAAAGGGGGTGTGTGTGTCTGTGTGGGTGGGTGGGGTGGAAATCAGATGTGTGCGCGTACAGGCTGTAGTGCTGAAGGTTGGTGTGGCTATGGAGAACTTCCACAGGGATGACCCACAGCTTCAGTGGGACAGTTGGAAAGACAGGGCTGCTCCTATATTTAAAACACCCCATCTGGACCCCAACGTCAAAAGACGCTGATAGACGTCTGATGCCAACGTCAGTTTGACATAGAATAGTGACGACAGCTGACGTTGATGTTTGGTGGTTTTTCAGTTGTGATGTTAAGTAACCAAAATCCAACGTCATTTTGACGTGAAGACATTCAGTTGTAAGGTATTTTGACCCAAACCCAACGTCTACTAAACAGCCACACAAGGTGAAATTCTAACGTGGTTAGACGTTGATATGTTCTTTTAAGTAATGGTTCTAAATAACAAATAATCAACATCTGTCTAATGTTGGAGCTTGATCTCAAACCGGTGCTGGTTTTTGACGGATATGCGACTTTGATTTCCATCCAGAATTCAACGTCTGTGCAATGTTGGGTTTTGACACTAACCACTACTTTCATTTTCAACTAAAATTTAACGTCAGGTTTGACATTAAAGCCCAACGTCTTTCTGACGTCAAGCTGATGTCCAGTGCCATGTCAGTATACTACCTAGATAGCCGACGATTCTGAGTTGATATCAAATACGACCCAGTTAAGGCCCTTATTGGTCAGTTACAGCAATGGCAAGAGTATTGTGGGCCAGAACTGGCCCAGCTGGAGCCACATTTTGACCAGTTTAGACCTTGTGAGATGCTAAATTGCGCCCAAACTGGTCCGACTGTATCCAGCCGCGGCTGGGTTCTGGCTCTCAGATTCAGGCAAAGTCATCATGGTCATTCCTCAGTGGTGTGTGGGCCGGTAAAAAGGGTAAGGATGGGACAGAACTGGGCCATGACTTGACATTTACTATTTGGTGACGGTGAGCTGCTTGACGCTCACCACTGTGGTCAGATTAATCAAGGACAGCAACAAGTGCAACACTGTCCCACTTAACCTGTACTCGACCTGCAGCATGATGGTGTATCTGTGGGTATGTGCACATGGTTTTGATTGGCCCATAACTTTCACCCCTCCAGTTCCCGTGTGTGTCATGGCACGTGGAGGGTCAGCAGCAAGTCCTTTAGAGCAGATGGACGAGACTGGAAGAAAAGTGTCCGCATTGTCAGGAAGGCTTGAGAAAGCGAGAAGGGACGCCGTGAATGGAGCTCAGGCCGACTCTGAGCTGTAATACTGAGAGTATGATCATACTATGCTACACCTTACCTCTGTACCTTAACAGATGGACAATGACTGCGACTGGTCGTCTTCATCAACAGGGTGACGTTTACATGTTGTTAATATGATTGCATGCGCATTGTTTATATTTGTAAGTCATATTGTGTGATGTTATGTCCCCTTAGCCCAGTGTGTGTTGTATTTGACCAGACAGCTGCTATTTTTCTCTATGGAAAAGATGTGGAGGTCAAATGGATTTCTATGCTTGATGGCTTTGGGTTAAATACAGTAATGTGCTCTGTTTGAAGAGGAACAGTGACTGTGTTTTATGGAAGTTCACATACCCCCCTATGTTGTTTAGGAAAGCATCCAGTTCCAGGGTATGGAACATTTAATAAAATGGTGTCTTGAGACCATAAGGGAAAAAGTTGTATTGTCGTGCATTATTAAAACAAAAACACCCAGAATACCATGAATGATCCACCACTCAAATAATATCCAGTTAGTGATGTTCTTCTGATGCTCCAGAGGTGATAGATATGCAGCAGTAATATATACAATGTAGACCAAAATATTGGGACACCTACACATTACACCTACAAGAGCATTTATGACATCCCATTGTAGCTCCATAGGCATTAAAATGGAGTTGGTGCCCCATTGCAGCTCTAACAGCAGGTTCATGGCTAAGGTGCTGTGGTTCCTGAACGCTTTCACTTTTTTAATAATACCATTCATAGTTGATGGTGGAATATCTAGAAGGAAAGAAATTTCACCAACTGACTTTTGCAAACATAGCTTCCTCTTCCAGTACAGAAAAAGTGGGTACTGTTTGGGATGAGGACCATTCTAACCCCATATTTTTTCTGGAATTGAGCATTTCACATCTAAACATCATGACTGCATTGTTTACACCACAATAAAAAGTTATTCAGAAGCCTTACAGGTGTCTCCTTAAAAATAAGGATACCAAAAAGGGTTTCTAGAATCAATGCAACAGATTAACCCTCTTATGAATGGAAATTCAATATTCAAAATTCAAGTTAACCCCTTAAAAAGCCTATGGCCTGCTGGCAGACTGAAAGTGTAATTACAAACGTCTATTACCAGAGAATAGCCCCACCGCTTTGTACAGAAGTCCCTGTAGTTACTGAGCAATACACCTCGGTGTATAATAAGCCTTTGGGTGTTAAGGGGTTAATTTTTATAGCGCTTTTACAAAAGGTGTGAAAAAGCAGCATTACAGAAATCCAGGTCTGAGCCCCAATTGACAAACCAATGGTGAAGATGGTAAGGGAAATCTCCATCAGATCAACAGGAAGAAACTTTAAGAGGATCCAATACTCACGATCGTAACCAATTACAAGTGTGGAGAACCTTTTCTAAAGGTCAGGGCAGATAACCAATGCATCTCAACCAATGATGACTTTCAGAGCCCAGCTCTGCACAATGTTGAAAACTCTGAAATCATACAAGTTGCAACCAAATTTATTATTATTATTATTAATTATATTATTATTATTTATAAATTTACAAATCTCCAGATTCAACAAAAAAGCCACTTTTCATGACGACTGCAGTCTCTAAATTATTCCATTTTGCATTAGACCTGCTGCAATGCATGGGAAACATAGCCAGACACCAGCTTCCACCAGATTTTTAGCCCATTGCTCATGGGCAGTGGCCTCCAGTTCACTAATATAATATATATATATATATTTGTGTGCTCTAACCTTCCTCAAATTCCAGCAAAGGTTTTTTTTTTATGGGGTTCAAGTCAGGCAACTATGACAGCCACTTTCAGGATCTTTCAGGACTTCTTCTTAAACTAAGCCTTGGTGGACTTTGAGGTTTGCTTGGGGTCATTGTCCTGCCGGAGAGTCTTATGATGCTCAAGCTTTAGTTTCCCTACTGAAGGCATGACGTTTTCTCCTGAGATTTCAATTGCGACAATACTGATCTTTATTTTGTTCCATCTCATGTATTTGAGACATGTACATAACAACTGGGTCTACTGTTCTACTTCCACACAGTCACTGTGTGCCACTGTGGAAGAAATCCATGGTGTCATGCCTAAGTGACTACCACCCACTCACTCCTGCATTAGGGAACACTAGGATGGTGATGGCTCACATCCTCTGCACTCTTCCCATGGAGTTAATGAGTGGATCTGTGAATAATACCGTCCCTTTAGCCCTGTCCTCTGACTGCTACTGGATGGTGTAAATGGGCAATTACTCTTCATCATCCCTTCTCATCCTGAGGGCTGACGCTTCCCAGAGCTGCTGCCTCAGCTCGGTGCTGACCTCACTGCATTAGCCTGCAACAGCACTGCAGAGCACAGAATCAAATCTGCTGATGGCACCATAGTAACAGAGACGAACAGCAATGATGAGAAACGAGGGGCCCAATGAGATGAGCTGACGGGGCAGTTTCACATGAATGATCTGGTCCTGAACATCAACAAAGCAACATGCTGAAGACGCCTGGCCCTGATTGAGTCATGCACTGATCAGTTCTCATGAGGCCCAGAGCGCCAGCCCAATTGGAGTCAGCAGCTATAACCAGCTTATGGGGCATAAATAAGCAGACATCTGTGGCCTGCTACAGCATAATTGCGAGAGTCTGACAATGTCCTTCCAGAGTTTGATGATTTCTATGATCGAATACATCTGGTTTAACCCAGCTGTTAGTTACCAACTTCAGTGGGTGTGTTGGAGCAGGGGAACATACCACCAGCCCTTCAGGACTGGAATTCGAGACCCCTGGGGCACCTGTAATTGTGCTACTACTATAAATAGTGCACCTATAGTGGAAGAAGTAGGTGGGACTTATTAGGGTCCAAAAGTGGTTCTTACAGGGCTGAGATGCTTAATCTTATACACTATGCACAAAGGGTTGATGTGGCTCCACTATTTTAACTGTAACCAGCAGGAGCACATCAGACTTCAATTAATCAATTGATCTCAGTGTTCAAACAATCAATAAGATTGGGTACTCCTGTTTGACTCTCTCCAGGTACCTTTACTGTTAATAATGTGGCAAACAGTGGCAAATGTACCAATAATAACTCCTGCAATTATGCTGTAGCAGGCCACAGATGTTTGCTTATTCATGCCCCGTAAGCCCATTGTACCTGCCTACTCCTACTGGTCTGGTGCTCTGGGCCCTGATCAGTGCATGACTCAGTTTAAGGTCCACCTACTTCCACTATAAGTCCACTATTTATAGTGTTTGTACAATTACAGGCTGAAGCCCAGGGTCTCAAATTCCAGTCCCGAAGGCCTGGCTTTTCTGGTGATTTTTGACCCTCCAACACACCCACCAAAGCTGGTTACTAACCGCTGGGTTGAATCTGGTGTATCCGATCTGAGAAATCATCAATCTCTGCCTGACACTGGCCTTCTTGAGTTTGAGACCACTGTTCTAGCCCCCTCTGTTGTCTTACACAATCAGCCTGCCAGCCTCCATCCATCCATGGTCTGGGTCGCGGAATCATTTGGAGCATGGCAGGAATTGTCTGCCAGCCTCCAGCTTATTATTCGCTGGTTCCATGCCAACAAAGAGCTTTCCAAGAACTGCACATTCAAGCCAAGAACCCTTTAGAAACCTTTGTTTTAAAAGGTGCATGGCTGCAGTACCGCTCAGCAAGTTGTTAGGATGAAGGGACGAGGTGTTCTCTGCAGAAGAATGTCACAAAATGTGATCTTAGAATCTCTGCTATGCCTGTATTGTAATGTCATGTAATGTAATGTAATTGTAATTGTAATGTGTTGTATGCCTTATGGTCCACTATATACTGTAGGTGCACAAGTACAGACTGTAGCTCAGTAGTCCCTTGTTCTGGGAAGCCAATGTACTGAACAGTTTGGTGACTTTCCTGCTTATACAACCTGCTGAAGTGAATCAATTGAGTTTGAGTAGACATCAGCACATCTGCACTCTCAGGGTGTTTTTTCACAAAATAAAGGTTCTACAGTGTCATTGAAAGAACCACTTTTTTAACTCACACACATCTCCACAACAAATGCACCAGATGGTTTGTCTATGGCATTTTTCAAATAACCTTTTGTAGAACCTTTATTTTTTGTGTTGTTCTACACATCTGTCAGCCACTCTTTGTTTTTCATACGTTCTTGTTCTAACAAATGCAGAATCAGCGATGGTTAAATGGTTAAATGGTAAGGCAGCCATCGCCTAAAGGCTACAGAAGCAGGCTTGGGACCGGACGCTTGCTTGCTCAATCCCCTATACAGACAGGAAGTGGGGGTGGTGTAGTGAAGGAACACTGTATTCCCTTCCTCAATGTTCATGGCTAAGGTGACCCTGAGGAAGGCACTAAAGCCCCAGTTGCCTCATGTGTGCTGAGGTGTGTGTTCTCACTACCCTAATCAATAGTGTGTGTATGTGTGTTCCCTGCCCTGACTGGGTTAAATGCAGAGGTTGGTCAAAATATTAACTATAATATCAGCAGAAAGAAGCGATGCCAGTTCAGTTGAACAAGCACTGCTGCCTTCAGCAGGGTAGAATGCTGAACTGTAAAGTGAAGATGGACAGGACTTAATGAATAGTTCGGACCCTCTGCGGCCCCTGTGTGTTTCCATGCCTGCTTCTGCAATGAGGAAGAATTAAAGAGAGCTCTCTCATCATTCTGAGCAAGTGTCAGAACAGTGTGTAATTGTGTGCTGGAAAACTGGGGTGGATAACTGGCCTCAGCAAATTAGGGTAATCTGTATTTCAGCTGACGGCCATGCATCAGTGTGTGCATTTCCCACAAGGATTCATGTGCACTGCAGAACCTAGTGAGAGCTTGTTTTTGACTTTGGTGTTGTGTACATCTCTGTACGAAAGCAGATACAGGATGTTTATTCTTAGAATTATTTTTTTTAACCCCTTAAACCCCTGTACGCAGGGTTACACTTCAGTTCTTCAGTCTTATAACTACATTACTGCTACAATTAGTGACAGTTTCATATGCCCTAACACAGAACCCTGTGGGACTCCACAAAATGTGTTAAAAAACATTTACCCAGTAATTCATAATGATTTCTGCCTGGGGTTTTATGTATTTAAGGGCTCAACACATGTCCTAACTTCATTGTAGTGGTTTAATTTCAAGATATCCTATTTACTCCTCCTTCCATACATCCATTTATAACAACTAAACTGCAGGAACATCACAAAACCAACACATTTTACAGCACATTTACAGCCTATAGCATTTTAGCCTTGCCCATTCACACTGATTTTGCCACAAATACACACATATTTGAAACATATCATCAATGAAATGTAGAATATTTACATTTTAAGGGCATTTAATGGCTATGATGAAGAAATTACAGACTATTTGCCTCTTAAAAGGAAATAAGTTATGATCTTTCATGAGTAGACTGCCTATTTAGTTCCTAAAATGTGGTAGATATTCAGATTGGAAGATCTTGCATTGAAAAGTAGTGGTATTAGGGATGCTTTACCATAAGTTGCGCTTTGTGCTGTGCACTTCACTCACTCACGCTGTAATTAACCTGCAGTAGGTGTTCCCTTTGCGTCACAGGGGACATTTAAAAGTAGCATTCAGCATCTCAAACAGGTTGTTACTAATTGATCAGAGCAGGACCAACAATAAGACGGAGAACAACCAAGCCTTTCATAACTTATCATCTCTCGTAAGGTAAGTGTGCTCTTATAATGGTGATCTAATGATCTAATGTACGGTACTGTGTAGAGGTTTTAGGCATGTGATAAGGGAGCTTTTGCTTCTAAAAACTCCAGATTGCATTAGAACACACTGGAATATAGATAAATACAGTCAAAAGGAACAAGAGTTTCTAATTTTGAAGGAAGTAGTTGAGCTCCTTTGAGCAAGTTTGAAGAAAAAAGAAAGGTTCCAGGTTTCTCCTGGACTTCTCCAGCCAGCACAGCGTGGATGTGTTCAATTTTATCAGCAGCTCACCTGATTTACCATCATTAAGCACTGATTTATCAAACCAGGTGTTGGATGATCACTATAAATAATACTAGACTCCCATGAGGAGAAGTTTGAAGAACACAGTGATGTAAAATTAATACGTTTTATATTAATGTTGTTTGTATATCAGAATATTTTACTACATTTTCAAAGAACTATTTTTTAACAATTTGATGATTTGCAATGATTTGAAGACTTTTATTGAAGTCTTTTATTATTTGAAATGTGCTGTTTTATTTTCTACTAAGTACAGAAGCAGAACATGAAAGAACATAGCATAGCAATGACTTGAACCCTCCAGGGTGCAGTGCAGTACTTAGCAATTACCTGTGCAACTGCCAAAATACAGAGCCTGCAGCCCTGTTGTAGATACAGATGTTTCAAGAATTTACAGAAATTCTATCGTAATATAAAACCTGTTGTCTTTAATGGCTGTTTTTTCACAGAACGGATACTAGGGTCCACCGCAGTCCTCTCAGCCTCTATCATGTCATCCTCCATGTCGGCCAGCTCTCAGCTGAATAAGACTGTGCGCTCCCACTACCTCAGCCTTCCTCAGGGAGGGCTTTGTCAGGTCACCTATGTCTGGATTGATGGTTCTGGGGAGGGTCTGCGCAGTAAGACTCGAACCATGGAGTCTGAACCCAGTGGTATAGAGGGTATTTGTTTTTCAGTACTTTTAAAATCTAGAAGAAAATCCATATGTTTGCAATGATTCACGTATGGACATGATAGATAGATAGATAGATAGATAGATAGATAGATAGATAGACAGACAGACAGACAGACAGATAGACAGATAGACAAACTTATAGATAGATAGATAGATAGATAGATAGACAGACAAACTTGTAGATAGATAGATAGATAGATAGATAGATAGACAGACAGACAGACAGACAGACAGTTAGACAGATAGACAAACTTGTAGATAGATAGATAGATAGATAGATAGATAGATAGATAGATGTTAATGTTAATTACATGTTAATATGCTTTCTTTGTAATAGTTGATGTATTTTGTGGTAGATATTCCAGAGTGGATCTTCGACGGTTCTAGCACGAGCCAGGCCAGGGATACAAACAGTGACATGTTCCTGATTCCAGTGCACATGTTCAGGGACCCTTTCATTCTAGACCCCAACAAACTGGTGCTGTGTGAAGTGCTCAAGTATGACCGTCAACCTGCTGGTATGAATGATTGTATAGACACCCTGTGGTAATTAAAGATCATCAGCTAGTTCAACATTATCTTCATTCATAGACCCTTAGAATCATTCTAGTTTTCCCCCTATATGGCCTAAGAGAGTACAGAAAACTGTGATCCATTGGAGCCAATGTGCCATTTTTTTATTTAGGAATAATGTGAATCTGGCAGCTGTTTTTTTACATTTTGCCAATACAATATAAATGCTCCAGATGAAATTCAACAGCAACAATGTTCATGTCAACTTTAACGAATCTTTAATTCATAACTGTTACTGAATAATACATAGTAGTTCATGAAAAAGTTATTGGTTATTGTGTATGCTGATTTTTACTGATCTTTAGACACTAATCATCGGCACGCCTGTAAAAAGATCATGGAGAAGGTGAAGGATTTCCACCCATGGTTTGGAATAGAGCAGGAGTACACTCTGCTGGGAGCAGACGGACATCCTTATGCTTGGCCATCAAAGGGCTTCCCTAAACCACAGGGTGAGAGAAAGAGCCCCTACAAAAGTAGTGTTTGTTTAAGCGTACATAGAATTTAATGCTTTAAAAATCATTTTGTATTTTTAGGAAAGTATAATGCCACAGTTGCCATACAGATATAAATCCACTATATGTCCAAATATTTTTGGGCTAGAGGAAACTAAACCTTGGCACTAATGTGCTGGTCATAAGTATTGTTTTTTCCATTTCTGTCTGTCTTAGCTATATTTTTTCTCTGTCCCTCTCTGGTCAGGTCCATATTACTGTGGCGTGGGGGCAGACCGAGCCTTTGGCCGAGACATTGTGGAGTGTCACTATAAAGCCTGCATGTACGCAGGAATCAAAATCAGTGGCTCCAATGCAGAGGTCATGCCCGCTCAGGTAATCTTCTACTGATCTCTCATTGGTCTATACATGACTGACAAACAGAGACAAGCAGCAAATAAAAGAAAAAAAGAACATAATGTGGATTAGTAAGACGTTAGACCACCATGACCCACCAGAACAGCTTCAGCATCCCTGGAACTGTACTGGAGGGGATGAACCCCAATCTTCTAATATTTATGGCCTTAGTTATGACCTAATAAATGACCATAATTGAGTCATAATTGACCCGCTGTGCACTGTGGACGGATGCTTTGTCATCGTAGAAGAGGCCACTTTCATTTGGGAATAGATACACTGGATGTCCACATATTTGTGGACACTCCTTCTACTGAATGCATTCAGCTACGGTCCCTGTAGAACATTACTGCCAATAGAATTGGGCTCTCTAGGACAGCCTATTGCCTCCATGTCCTAATGCCAAGTGTGGGCTAGAGGGGTATAAAGCCCCAGCATAGAGCTGTGGAGCAGGGGAGCTGTGTTCTCTGATGGATAAATGATGGATGGTGCTCCATCCAATATTTTTGTGGAATTGAGGATGAGATGAGGTGGCGATCATCCTGACCACACTAACATTTGTTGCAGTGAAAATCCTCACAGCAATGCTCCTTCAAAATCTAGTTGAAAGGCCTCCCTGGACAGTAGAGACAGTTACTACAACAACAGCGGGGAAAACTCTTTTTAATACCCTTGATTTCAGAAAAAGCAATGAATGAGTAGATGTCCAAATACTTTTGCCCATACTATTGTGTGTATGCATGTATGTATGTGTTCAGCAAGACTGTGGGTTCTGAGCTAAAGCAGGGCTGAGGTTAGGCTAGTTTTTATGTGCAAAGGTATTACGAAAGCATTCATGCTTTTAATGCAATAATCTTTGATTGTTATGTTGCTTAGCAACCACATTATATTGTCTATTGGACCAAATGCTTATAGTGGTCATTAAAATGCTTCTCAGGCCCTGATTACTGTGCACTTACGTCCCAATACTGTGCAACAGCTGTGACACACTGGCACTGTATAAAACAGCAGAGGACGGATGCAGATCACGCTCTGTGAGGTTCAGTGATACACATCACTGAACATCTCCATGCTCTGACTGCTGAAAGCTCTCCGTGTTCTGAATACTTGGTTAAGTTTCTTTGCGTGTCTGTGCAGTGGGAGTTCCAGGTGGGCCCATGTGAAGGGATTGAGACAGGAGACCACCTGTGGATGGCGCGCTTCCTGCTGCACAGAGTGTGCGAGGACTTTGGTGTGATCGCCACACTGGACCCCAAACCCATGGCAGGGAATTGGAACGGGGCAGGCTGCCACACCAACTTCAGCACTGATGCCACCAGAGCTGAGGGGGGGCTGGAGTAAGTACCACTGAAGCATTTGCACACAATGCAATGAATTCATCAATATGCTTTCTATGTATCTATCTACACTATGTGTCCAAATGTTTGTGGACACCCCTTTTAATCAGTGCATTCAGCTACTTTAAGTTGCACCCATTGCATTGTACTGCAGATTGAATGCGACTCTCTGGAGCAAGTAAGCATGAACCTGTTGGTATAATGTCATGCCATGGGCTAGAGGCAGGGGTGCTGTATAGGGGTAAATGTTATGGCAAATCTAAGAGCCTGTGATTGACAGTAGCCCTAAGAAATATATTCTTCATGAGCTCCGAAATCCCTGGCATTATTATTTACTAGTGATTCAATCAAGCAGGTTGTCCACATTGACGTTCAGGGTAGGGTGTAGGGCTGTCAAAGGTACATAGGCACAGGAAAGGCGTGTGGGTGCCACATGGCCTGCAAAAGGTCACCCTATTTAGTATACCTGTTCACTTTTAATGGTTAGACAACCACAATTAGCTGAGAATACGACTATAGGACACTAGAGGACATGCAAATGTGGGAAAAGTCTCTTGGTAAATTTTTTCAACCCTGAATGCTGCTTCTAAATACTAAGGTGTTATTATGCACACTGTAGCCCATTTCTTGTCTTCTTGTCTCTTGTCCCCTCTCCCCAAATCTTCATCATGTCAGACACATCGAGAAGACCATAGAGAAACTCCGCCCGAGCCATGCTGAGCACATACGACTCTCTGACCCTCACGGGGGTCAGGACAACCAGCGGCGGCTCACAGGCCTCCACGAGACCTCCTCGATCCATGAGTTTTCTGCCGCAGTAGCTAACCGAGCAGTCAGCGTCCGCATCCCCCGCCAGGTGGCCCAGGACAAGCGGGGCTATTTAGAGGACCGCCGTCCGGCTGCCAACTGTGACCCATATGCTGTGACTACAGCCATCGCCCGTACCTGCCTGTTGGAGGAAGAAGAGGAGGGAGACATTCTGAGTGATTTAGAGATTAATGAACTGGAGTAATATACTGTAGTACACTAACAAAGCGAGAGGCCTATTACCAGGCCTATTAGATTGTATTTCTGTAGATGCAGATGTAGTAGCATTAGAGCCTGTAATTTGTGGTGCATTTATTGACAACATGGAGATATTACTGATAAATCTTGGATACTGTTTGATTGCATGTATCTGAGCTCCAGACACAGTGGACTCCCATGACAGCAAGGGTGCTCATGCAGTTAGTGCAGAAACCACCAGGGTGCAGCAAATGCAAGCACTGAACTGCAGTTCCTCTGGGGCAGTTTAAAATGTGGGCGAAAGAGAGAGTAATCAATCGATCTATGGTCAATCATTTATGAAGTTATTCATTCAGTTCATTCTCATATCATATTTGTGTGCTGATGTTTGTTTCTATGCATGAACATGGCAGCTCATGGTCTTACTTCTCAGCCATTAATGGCCAATGTAAGGAAGCAGGCAGCAGGTGTAAGAGAGTTTGTACATTTTAATCAATTTGCCCACAACCAGCACAACCCAACTGGTCAGTTCCCTCAACTGGGATTATGCCTAGTTATGGAATATGCATATTTCTAAATAGAGAGTCTTCGTAGATAGTAAACTTGTCCACTACTTTGCTTAATCAGTGTCCAGTAAAGTGACCCAGTATGCTTATTGACATCTAGATCAGGTCCTGGAGGACCTCCTACCCTGCACATTACCCAGCTCCCAAAGCACCTGATCCAGCTAATCAGCCAATATACATTAATTGAAGGTGGCGTGTTACAGCAGGAAACCACTAAAATAAAGAATCCTCTAGAACCAGGATTGGGAACCAGGGTTGGAAACCACTGATCTAAATATGTTCCATTGGTTTGCAGTGATGTGGGCCTACACATCCTCTACCATATTATATATGAAGATCATTTTCATTACTTTCTTATAAGCCAATCAGGTTACAGAGGAAGGGGGATGCAGTGTTAGAAGCCTGATATATCATGGTGCTCATTTTTTCCTACACTCTTAAAAATAAAGGTGCTACTAAGGGTTCTTTAAGCAAATCCATAGAACAACTACTTGGGGTTTCATAATGAACCATGTTCACAAACACATTGCTTTGAGACACCTGTAAATTCACCAACTTCCTTAACACTATGGCCTTTGGCACGCCCAAATGCAGCAACATTCACTGCACTGCACTGCACTTCACCACCTCTTCTCAACCTATGATCCCATCACACACACCCTGCAGGTAATTACAGCCCGGTCATCCTCACGGTGCAATGCAAGTTACTACCACCTTAAATACGCGAGGAGAACTTGGTACGTATCAGAATATGCGAGTATACAATTATTTCATCGACGCTCCACCACCTGCCATTATAGCGGTAATATCATAACTGGTACAGTATAATTACAACCATCCAAACATTTCAAGCATCTCTCTGTCATAACTGCAGTGGATGGCACTGTAGGAGCATTCCTGATGGACAGCCAAGATTGCTAAACTGCCTCTCAGTGACTCATCATATTGTAATGTGAACTTTTCCTATGTGTAGGCTTACAGCATCTGTGGATGTCTGGCCATGTCTACTGAAACCTGTAACACTATGAGGCTTTATTAACCCGAGCCTCTTATACAACGTATTGGTTTATCTGATTTTGTAGTTAGTGTCTGGATGAGGATAAAAACCTGCTGGCTCCCTGGACGACAGATCAAATCAGCCATTGACCTCGGGTAACATCGACCTCTCTTTCTCTCTCTCTCTCTCTCTCTCTCTAACAAATGGTAGAGCAAGCTCTCATCTCTCAGCTCTGTAATGCCTGCAGAAGACATGAATAAAAAGTCTGTCCTGTCACATTTCGGCCTCCGTTAGTTTGAACTGAATGCTGACCGCCTTAGCCGGGCCTTCTCAAATCTTCTGGAGACACACACACTGCTGCAGGGAGCGAGCCCAAGGGACAGGGGATGGGAGGAGGGTTAATGTTTTCAGGAAAGAGGGGTGGAGGAGGTTAAAACACATTGTGTTTTCATGTGATTTCCCCTAAATGTGTGTGTGAGTGTGTTTGTGTACATGTGTGTGTGTGTGTGTGTGTGTGTGCTTTAGTGTCTCACAGTGTCACACCTAATCACGACTGACTGACGACATGACTGACGACATGGAGAACAGAGGAATGGGTTCCTGCTTTAGATTCAGGTGAAGATCGCATAGGGGGAGTTAGAGGGTTAGAGTGGAGTGTGTATGTGTGTGTGTGGGTGGCTGTGGTGTATATGTACAGCCATGTGCAAAGGTTTTGGCACCCTACCAAATTACATATTTTAAATAAGTTGCTTTATGTAACGTATTGAGCAGTTTGGGGATTTCTGCTCCTCAAGGAGACCTTGTTCAGCTGCTCAGCTACTAGCAGGTTCTGTTGGTGTGTAAGCGAAGCCCTCAGCCCTCAGTTCCACAACATTGATCTACACAGACACACTTCTGCACATTCTGAAGCATAGTTACTGTTCAGAAGCCTAATTTACATCCATCCTTCCATCCATTCGTCTTCCTATCCGCTTCTCCCTGGTCAAGGGCCGCAGTGGGTCTGGCACCTACCCAGAATCGTTGCACGCAGGGCAGGGATACTCCCAGGACAGGCCACCAGTCAGTCACTGAGTACCACACACACACCTATTTCTCCATTTACGCACACACTCACACCATTAATCATGGCTAATTCACCTACCATGTGTTTTTGGGAGGTGGGGGGAAACCTGGAGAACCGGGGTGTGGAACACACAACCTCAGACCCCTCGAGCTGCTGCCGCCTCTTTAATTTAACATATATGACATAAAAAACATTAAACATTAAATGTGGTGTGTGCAAAAGTAATGGCACCTGAAATGATTTAAAAATGTATTTAAATTCAGAACTTTGTTTAGTTTTAGTTTATTTACGACTTATTTACAGTTTGTTAAGTTTACATGTATTTAAGTTTATTAACATTTGTATTGTTTTTATTTAGTTATTTAGGTTTGAGATGTTTAGCACATGATTAAAATGTAAAATAAAATGTATATATATGTAATCGATTTCATTTAT